>NC_054371.1:139669450-139978200 GCF_017654675.1 Xenopus laevis | reverse complement strand
TGAAAATCACTGGCGGGATGGCACTCGGAACGCTTTGTTTTCCGAAGTTGCCTGAAGTGGAAACTAATCTCCCCGAATCTGTCCATGTGTCTCTGCCTTTACCAGTGCAGGGCAACATTGCATTATATTTTTTTTATAACTTTAAAACACTTTCATTTTTTGATGTTACTCTTGCTTTAACTTTACTGTTTAATGTTACTTTAACTTCTTTATAGACCTGGGAATTGCAATCCTGAAATCTTTGCCCGCGTTTCTATCTGCATACAAAGTCGTTTATATCCTATTCACTGTATAGCTATTATTGTTGAAAACGAAATGGTTCGGCAATACTGTAAATCATTTATTCATTACATTCTGTACTAATGCTAATCAGCACCTTAGAGTTTTTTTTTAATTAGAACTCACACACATGGATTTGTCTTGAGCTTCTCTGTTTACACCTTTGGGAAGTATTTAGCCAATGTATTTGGAAACACAATTCTGTCGCTGAAGGGGAGGTTATTAAAACAGTAAACTAAAAATCCTTTGAGACTTAATTAAATTGCATTGGCAGCCGCTTGGGGGGTTTGCTTTCACATAAGGACACCGTACAGGTCTAGGCTTGCCCACCGGGAATAGAGTAAGGATTATAGTAAAGTTATTTGCCATTTTACCAACTTTTGCTGGAAATGGTGTTATCTACTACATGTTTAGGACCTGTTATCTAGAATGCTCGTGCAGTGGAGTTTTCTGGATAAGGGATCTTTCTATATTTTGGATCATCATACCTTAAGTCTAAAAAATCATTTGAATGTTAACTAAACCCAACAGGATTGTTTTGCATCCAGTTTGGATTAAGTACAAGGTACTGAGAAAATTTTTAAAATTTTTAAAATTTTGAATTATTTGCTTAAAATTGGGTCTATAGGATGCCGTAAATACCAGACTTTTGGCTCAACAACTCTCTCTAAAAGTCAGCAGCCCTTGGGTTACCTGATTTACAAGCAGAGCTGTCAATCAACCCCATGTCATGAGGAAAATAATGAACCAGTCCTGTTTTTTTCAGTCTGAATTCCTCTTCACACTGAATGATAACGTGAAAGAAGGTGTCAAAAACAATTTATACATCCGAGTGGCATCCCCAGGCACAGGCCCTCAAGTGACTATATGGTAAATACGCCTGTTCCCCCATGGCTACACAACAGCTTAGTTATATAAATTGTGTCTAAAGCAAACACAACATTTTTAAAAGTACAGTGTAACATTACATTTTATTTAAATATTTAAATATGTTCCTTTAAAGAAGACCCGTAATCCAAAAAAATGATTCAAAATCCTATTTTATCACATTAGTTAAGCAAAATGAACCTTAATTAAACTGTATAAATTAGTTGAATCTTGTTTCCTTCAGTCTGGGAATTCATAATTATAACAAGCAGGCAGGAGCCATTTTGTGCACACTGTTATTAAGGCAAGCCTTGCATCATCTCAGAATCTTGTTTGTGCACCAGAATGGGAGACTCAGTGGCGTAACTAGATATTACTGGGCCCCGCAGCAAATTATTTTTCAGGTCCCCAAAATTTTTAGCAGTTGACTTGTTTTACCAATATTTATTGAAACTGTATATGAATTAGGGCCTTGTGGGGCCCCTATACCTCCTGGGCCCCCCTGCAGGCGCAGGGTCTGCTTCCTCTATAGTTACGCCCCTGGGGAGACTCTATGTCCATCCCCATGCCCTGGCAAAACAATTAAATGCTGAAGAGACAGGGGGGAATGTTGGGAGAGCAATCACATCTAGGAAGTGCTGAATGGAAAGTGAAAAGTAATTATCTGCCCCGCCTCTATCCCCAAAGCATAGAGGAGGGGCAGACAATATTTGATTGAAAGCTGAGGTTTATAAATGAGCTTACAACAGCTATGAAGGATTTAATAAAAATAGAAATTGGATTTCATGTTTAATTTGAAAATGACTTTTATTATACAGATTTGTGTGTCTGGGTGACAGGTCCACTTTAAAGGACACTTATCAGGGTGATCGATGCCCTTTAAGAATGATAAGTGAAATCACTGCATCCAAAGGAATTCACTTCTTTAGGGAAGAGTCCCTATACTCTGCTTCAATACTTGCAATTGGGATGTCTAATTAAAGGAGTAATAATTAATGTCTTTGCAATATGTACATTAATTTAACAATTAGCAGCAAAAAAAATAAAATCAAGCACACAATGTACTACATACTGTATGATAAAGCTGCAACACCAGGATGTTTACAGGGGTTGTTCACCTTTCAGTTAACTTTTAGTTTGATGCAGAGAGCTCTCCTGTTTGCATTTTCAGCAATCTGGTTGCTCGGGACCAGATTACCCTAGCAACCATGCATTTTAATAAGAGACTGCAATATGTATAGGAGAGGGACTGAATAGAAAGACTAATAATAAAAAGTAGCAATAACAATAAATGTGCAGCCTTACAGAACATATGTTTTTAGATGGGTCAGTGACTCCCATTTGAAAGCTGGAAAGAGTCAGAAGAAGAAGGTAAATAATTAAAAAAATATAAGAAATAAATAATGAAAATCAATTAAAGTTGCTTAGAATTAGTCATTCTATAACATACTAAAAGTTGAACCACCACTTTAAAGGAGAACTAAACCCTAATGTTAAAAAAACCCTACCCCCCTACCCTACATAGACCCCCTCCCCCCCCCAGCCTATGCTGGGACATGGGGCTTTCCGGATAACAGATCTTTCCATAATTTGGTCTTCAAACATTAAGGGGCCGATTCACTAAGGGTCGAATATCGATGGTTAATTAACCCTCGATATTCGACTAGGAACTAAAATCCTTCGACTTCGAATATCGAAGTCGAAGGATTTAGCGCAGATAGTACGATCGAACGATCGAAGGATTATTCCTTCGATCGAAGGATTTAATCCTTCGATCGAACGATTTAATCCTTCGATCGAACGATTTAATCCTTCGATCGAACGATTTAATCCTTCGAATCGAATCGGAGGATTAAATCGTTCGATCGAAGGAATAATCCTTCGATCGTTCGATCGTACTATCTGCGCTAAATCCTTCGACTTCGATATTCGAAGTCGAAGGATTTTAGTTCCTAGTCGAAGGATTTAAATCCAACGATCGAAGGAATATCCTTCGATCAAAAAAAGTTAGCCAAGCCTATGGGGACCTTCCCCATAGGCTAACATTGACTTCGGTAGCTTTTAGATGCCGAGCTAGGGGGTCGAAGTTTTTTTTAAAGAGACAGTACTTCGACTATCGAATGGTCGAACGATTTTTACTTCGAATCCTTCACTCGAAGTTAGTGAATCGGCCCCTAAGTCTATTAAAAACCATGTAAACATTAAATAAACCCAATAGGCTGGCTTTGTTTCCAGTGAGGATTAATTATTTCTTAGTTTGGATCAAGTACAAGCTCATGTTTTATAATGACAGAGAAAAAGAAAATCTTTTAAAGATATTTATTTGGATAAAATGGAGTCTATGGGAGATGGCATAATTCAGAGCTTTCTGGATAACGGGTTTCCGGATGGAGGAATTTAAAAGAAATCTGTCATTTTAGCACTAGTGCTCCTGAAAAATTTTGCTCAGCAGAGGGGAAACACCTGCCATAGTTTTATAGTAGATTTAGTAGATCCCTAGGCATGTGCACTCTCTGCAAGGCAATGTCTGTGTGGGTTTCCTCAATGTACTCTAGTGTCCTCCCACACTTCAAAACATAATAGAAGGTTAACTGGTTCCATTAAAAACTGCCTATAGCACCTATAGATTGTAAGATCCACTGAGGCAGGGGCTAACATGAATGATGAATAACATCTCTAAAAACTGCTAAACAAGCTAAACCTTCAAGTTATAGTAGCAGCACCTTCGGCGAAGCTAGAGCCAGGGTGCAAAAATAAATTAATAACAGATTTTTCCTTACTATTAGGCAAATATAAATGTATACCATTACTTTAAACATGGAACCAGAGTGACTTTTTAAATGTAATATGAAGCTTCTACAACAAGCTTTACACTGTGTCTTATGAACCTTATCTCTCTGTTCCCAAGAAACATGTAACTTAGCGCCATTCTTATATTGTGACTCAATATGTGTGTTGCCATAACAGAAAAAGAAAACTCGTATTCAGGAAGCTATATCGGCATTCCTATTCAGTTCACCTGTCAGGCTGCTTCAAGAGCCCACAGTTCAAGTAATCGGGAAGGTACTGAAGAGAAGGCTGAATAATGAAACATGGAAGAAATCATGTGGACAAGTAGCCTCACCTGTCACGCAATCCATTCAGCAAATATGCTATCATGAAAGAATACCACCAAATACATACACTCCTTGTCACATTGAACTACTGTAGGGGTAGGACTCCACGAGCAATTTTGTCACGATCTGACGCAAAACGCATGCGAATTGTCGTATGTGTCAAAAATAAGGTAAGAGATAGAATTGACGCATGGTGTCGCAACGTTGATCCGACGCCATCCAACTGTCGGCTGCAGACGCAGCGCACAGCGTCTGCATCCGACAGTCGTGTCACAACGGATAAAACGCTGCGACACCATGCAACAATTCTATCTCTTACCTTATTTTTGTTGCATGCGACAATTCGCATGCGTTTTGTCGCAGCGCGTCGGATCGCGACAAAATCGCTTGTGGAGTCCTACCCTAATAGTTATTGTATAGTATTGCAGCCATGGCAAACTAGAGGATGTGACAAATGCATACACACAGCAGCCCTTCTTCATAAACCATATACTGTAGCTTGAAACAATTGGGAAGTTATAATTAATGCATCATTTTTTTTTATTAAAGATTAAGCCAGATAATGAAATAAGTTCTTCTTACTAGGGACGGGTGAATTTTTTCGCCTTGTTTCGCCGTGGAAATGATGCCCATAGACTTGTATGGTGGCATGCGTCAAAAAAAATATTTTGAGGCCCATAGTCTATAATGGGCATTGGCGACAATTCGCCCATCCCTACTTCTTACAAAATGCAGATTTACCCAAGGTTTCTCGGTGTTGCCTCAGCTTGGCTGAAGCCTTTTTACTATAATTTTATTAGAAGGACAGCTTTACATTAAGGGGGTTATTTATCAAAGCCCAAATTTATCTCAATATTTTATGCTACAAACTCTGATCAAATCCGCTCGGGTTTTTTTACGCTTATTTATAATTAAATTTTCCTGAAAATTTGCTTTGCGGGAAATCAGATTTTCATGATTTTTGCATGCTTTTCAGTACATATGTAAGTGTGTTCACTACGATTAACAGTGCTCTGCTTGGCTGCTTAGTGTTTCCAAAATTGCCATAACAATGGGACAGGCCTGGAATCACCCAGCAGTCTGTCAGAGGGTTGTTCAACTCAGCAAAGCTTTGTAGTTTATGTGCTGACACTGCAGAGACAATCCAGACTGCAAGCTCACTCACATTCTCTTGAGAGAATTACATTTTTGCTGTGTACTGATACTTTTATAGATACATAGACATTATAGTTTATGCTGTCAAAGTTACCTGAAATTGTATCAGTAACACAGTCCTTATCCCCCACAATATTTTTAAAGAGTTTTTCATTCTCACTCTCAGAATTCCTGTAAACTGGATAACTAGAAGCAAAATAAAAAATGTTTCTAATATAGTTAGTTAGCCAAAAATGTAATGTATAAAGGCTGGAGTGACTGGATGTCTAACATAACAGAACACAACTTCCTGCTTTTTCAGCTCTCTAACTCTGAGTTAGTCAGCGACTATAAGGGGGGCCACATGGGACATAACAGTTCAGTGAGTTTGCAATTGATCCTCTGCATTCAGCTCAGGTTCAAAAGCAACAGATATGACCCATGTGCCCCCTCAAGTCACTGATTGGTTACTGACTGGTCACCAATCAGTAGAAACAAGAAAGTAGTGTTGTGGCTATTATGTTAGACATCCAGTCACTCCAGCCTTTATACATTACATTTTTGGCTAACTAACTATATTAGAAACATTTTCTATTTTGCACAGCCTATCTATTTACCCAGTTTTTATTTTTACACTGAACAATTCCTGTCGACTCCATTCAGGCAACTTTTTATTCAGAGCTTGCTCTAACACGGCCTTCCACAGCCTGTACTCTCCAGGATACTTGAAATTAAAAGCCACTGCTTTTTCCCAACATGCCTTTAAGAGCCATTTCTATTCACTGCACTTGTATTCTCAATGTTTGTTCCCACATTGTTTTGAACAGCTAGCAGTGTTCCCACCATCTATGATCCCTGCAATGTTGTTCTTGCTGTTGTTGTTGTTTTGTTATTACGTTTAGGGGCAAGCTTAGTTCAGAGTATGGTTGTATTTGGCCAGCTGCACAGAAAAGCTCACAGGACTACATTTTCTGCACTATTGTCTAGCTAGATTTAAACTATGCAGCTACAAATACATGAGTTGTGAGTATGTACCTGCTTTAAATATATGTGCTCTTGCATTAAATTTAGCTTGTGGGAGTCTTAACCAATGGGTCCCTATGCTGTTTTGGGTGGGTCTTCATCATGATCCTGGTCAATGATTGTAAAATTCTTCCTACAGTAAAATATAATATGAAATTAACAATGATTTTTTCTGTAAAATAATTTTTGTATACTTACAAATTATGAGAGTTTAGGATAAGTTGATATGGGAAAATCAAGTAAAAACGAATAGTGTGTAGTTATAAATGGAGCCAAAAACATTATATTCATATTAGGCCTTGCACTTCACACTTTTTGAACTGCACTGTAACTAGAAAAACACAATTGCCTAAACACGTCTAATGAGGTATTCCTGGTACTGATTATTTATCTCCTTAGGCCTAGGGCACACAGAGCTTTGGTCCCACTGTTCTCAACCTATGTTTTGTAGGCAGGTGGAGAGAAGCGGATCAACTCCCTTCCCCAGCTCCTAATTAAGTGCAGTTACACAGAACAGAGGTAAGCCCGAAAAAGCCTGCTTTGATTTTTTATTTTCCTGCTGACCTCTGCTCTGTGTACCTGTACTCAATTGAAAGTTGTACTTTTTAGAGCAAATCATTTAAATATCGATTTAAAAAATGAAGTCCAATTGGAATTAGCCATTCTATAAACACAGTAAACAGTAACTTAAAGGTGACCACCCCTTTAATACATTCCACACTATAGTAGTGTTTGCCTCTACTAAAGACACAGAAGAATGATGAAAGAAAGATAAAAATAAAATAATGAAGAAAGATAAAAATATAGGAAGGTTGTTTTTTTTTTTTTTGCAGAAAAGGTTGCAACCCTACTGACAAGAACAAAACATGGAGTAGCTTTAATCTCCCTGTCCTGTTTAGCTCAAGAAAGAACAGAAAAAATGTATTAAACGGACAAAAAGTATGTTCAGCACAAGCCTTATTCACTAAAGTCATGCTGAAATTTAAGAAGTTATCTCAACAAAAACGTTGATTAGAACATATTTACATTTTTTTCATGATATATGATAACTGCAGTTCTGCATTATACTATATGAATATATACCACTCTGCAGAGCAAACCTGAAATCATTGCTGCTGGATAGGGTAGCCTGTCAGCAGAATGGATTCTATACACTTACTAAAAATGTGGCTACCACAGTGTTGTACAAAAACACAGTTTCAGGTTTCAAGAAAATTATCTAATAATTCCATGTCATAGTTCGAAAAACAGGTTTTTCATCTTGTACAATCTGATAAAATGTAGCCTGCTCAGTCTCACTGGGGTCATTAGCAAAGCTTAGATAACAGGTAAACCAAAAACACTGACCTTGAAATCAACATATTTATTCATATTTATTAGCCCAGGCAAAAAAATGATTATGGAGCATAATGCAGGCCTTTGTTGAGAAGACCGCATTATTGTGCCAAAACAATCCTTGCCCCATGGAATTTTAAAATATACCTGATAGATATACAGGTATGGGACCTGTTATCCAGAATGCTTGGGACCTTGAGTTTTCCGGATAAGGGATATTTTCTGTAACTTGGATCTCCATAGTGTAAGCCTACTAAGAAATCATTTAAATATGAATTAATAATATTTCTTTTGCTGTGGTCAAAAATAATTGCTTAGGGTCAGTGGTGAATGCTTCGGACTCTTATAACAACTTTTTTGGTTCTTAGAAAAAGTGTTAGAGGAGAAGATGGTAGACAGTCAAATTAATACTGACTGAAACCCGGTAAAAAATACATTTTCAAAACAAGCCATTTTTTATTTTATGTTGCACCTTTGACAGATCTGCAGGGTTTTTCTTGGTCAGGTAAACTTAACTGAAGCACTGCATTATTATTAGGGATGCACCGAATCCACTATTTTGGATTCGGCCGAACCCTCAAATCCTTTGCTAAAGATTCGGCTGAATACCGAACTGAATCCGAACCCTAATTTGCATATGCAAATTAGGGGTGGGAAGGGGAAACCATTTTTTACTTCCTTGTTTTTTGACAAAAAGTCACGCGATTTCCCTTCCTGTACCTAATTTGCAAATTAGGATTCAGATTCGATTCGGCTGGGCAGAAGGATTCGGCCGAATCCGAATCCTGCTGAAAAAGCCCGAATCCTGGCCGAATCCCGAACCGAATCCTGGATTCGGTGCATCCCTAATTATTATATAATCATAGTCAAAGCAGGGAAATACAATTTACTGAAAGCTATGGTACAACATATTGCAGCTGGCCTAAAGCAGTGTTGTCCAACTGTTTCCATGTAGTGGGCCACTAAACCATACAGATTACAATAAAATAACAATGTGATAGAAAGAGGTGAATTAAGCTGTCTTGGGGCCATGAAAATCTCTTTCACCATGGTTCTACTGGAAATTCCTTATTTAAAAATTGCCTACTGGCAAAATCTGTCCCAATCAGTGATGTTATAGGCTATGTCTTTTGATAAGTCAGGTATCTTATCCATTCCACAATAAATACCAAAACTATGTTTATGCAGGGCTTTTATAAATTTGATTTGTATCAGCTTTTTACTGTGAATGCCTTTAGGGTAGTTCAGCAAGTCCCAGTATGTGATGTACTTTGCTATTACAGGTCCAACAGTGTCACAGAAAACCCCTATTCCTCTTGTTTATACAATTTGCATCAGCAAAGTACTTAGCAGAAATAAAATAGGGAATTACCAACCTCGCTACTGGGCAATGTGTGATGCTTGCCAAATATTTTAATTAGCTCTCAGCCTCTTATGATCACACATCAGCATTATGGTCTGTGTTGGCCAATGGATTTCATTAATTAGAAGGCATCTGATACTAAATCTGAGCTAAAAATGCTTTAATCTGAAAGTATATTTTATTAATGAGAAAATTACTCCAAAGTAATTTGAGGGGGCATTGGTCCTATAACATCAGTATGTTAAAATTACATGAAACTAACGTTTCGGATACATATCCTCTAAAAGGAACTTGTCTCTAGAGCACTATATTGTAGAAAACCCAACTCATATATAATATATTAAATGGCAAAATGCTATTTCTGTAAGTGTTTTGAGCAATATTAGGAAGCTGTCACAGAAATAAACTGATTATTCCATTCAAAGTCATTAAAGTATTTACATACATTACTTTACAGTATGCGTGACAGAACCAGCTCTGTTTTGAGGGCAGAATTTGCTACATGCACACCTTATATAATAAGATATAATAATCACTCTGGTGAGAGGCAGTGACTGCACTGTGTTTACCCACTGCAAGCTAAAGTAGTGGGTCAGAGATGACATTCATGTCTGCTTCGGGGCTTTTGGCTGCTGTTCTGTGAATCACAGCAATCCAATCTCTTTTATGGCATCTGAGCCTTCAGGCCCATAACCTGAGAGACAAGCTAACTGGAACTTCCCCGTGGATCCCTGTAAATTACAGCATCAGACACTTGCTCACGTCTTACATAGGATATCACCCAACCGTGGGACTGAAGTGTTATTTTACTTTGATTAAATAACTCCCACGAATGAACATCATATGTGACATATCCTTAGCATTAAATAGCTTCAAACAATATGCAGTTATGCATTTAGTCATACTTGCAGTTTACATAATTGCTACACAAAGAACAGAGATTCTCCAGTGTGAAATATCATATGGCATTTTGTAATATGCATGCTAATAAATGATAGCTGGAGTATTAGCAAAAAATAGACTAAAAACTGAAATATTAAAAAATCTCAGAAAGAATAATGCCTACTTAAATTATGTCAAGTACAGTTATTTGTTAGAAAGAAATCAAGTAGCACACTGTAATTGTGGTGAATTTATTTAGCCCATATATAAACAGACAAGGGCAAAGTTTTGGGTCTCACTGGACCCTTTATCAAGCCTTGATAAGGGTCCAGGCTTGATAACGGGTCCAGTGAGACCCAAAACATTGCCCTTGTCTGTTCATATATGGGCTAAATAAATTCAACATGAATTTTGCAACAATTACAGTGTGCTACTCGATTTCTTTCCTTGGATATCGCAGCTGACCCAAAAAGCAGACGAGGGTTCCCAGTTTAGCACCTGGAACTGACATTGGTTTTAATGAAGGTAAAGCACTCCTAATTACTACTATATACAGTTATTTGTTTACATTTTTATTCTTTAATATGCTCCACAAATGAATTTTATAACTACTTGAACTTAGCCTGATGTTTCTCTGCTTATGAGATTAGAAAGTCTGAAAGTTTATTTACATGACAAATAGGAGCTGATTTAACAAAGGTCAAGTATTAGGGGGTTATTTACTAAACTCCAAAAATCCTGAAAAATTTGTGTTTTTTTTAGTATGAAATTGGACTTTTAAAATATCACAAATTTTTCGGAATTTATTATACATCGAGGATGGAAAAAGTCAATGGGGGAAGTTCCAATTTTTTTTTATGCAATACCCCGAAGATTTCTGCGCTTTCTGGAAAAAAGCATACAAAATCGGAGTTTTCGGATGGAAAATCCAAAAAAATAGTAAAATTCTGATTTCTTTTTCCCGCAAACCCGTGCAGATGTAATCTGAGTTTTTCTCAACATGTTGAGATAAATTCGGACTTTGATAAATAACCCCCTTAGAGTTTTCTTTTCCTCAAATGATGACTTTAAGAATAGCGAGTTAGAGTCCCACGAACTGAAAACTCAAATAGTTTGAATCATTCCAGTTTCGTGGCAAAACTGTATGAAAAAACTTGGAACATCAAGCAGGATCTTTAAATAGTTCAAAGGACCTCTGCCATTGACTTCTACCAAACCTAGACAGGTTTTAGCAGGTGTATTTTCAGATTCAAGCTATTTCCAGGGTTGGGGTATAATAAACCTTGAATATTTCAGTTTTTTTTTAAAAAAAAAACTCGATGGATTCAAGTTTTTTTCTTTAACCTGAACATGTGAGTTTTGACAAAAAATACAACTCAAATACAGGTATGGGATCCCTTATCCGGAAACCCGTTATCCAGAAAGTTCGGAAAGGCAGTCTCGCATAGGCTCAATTTTATCCAAATAATCCAAATTTTTCAAAATTACTTCTTTTTCCTTTTTTCTCAGTAATAATAAAACAGTACTTTGAGATTTATTCCCAACTAATATATAATTAATACTTATTGGAAGCAAAGCCAGGCTATTGTGTTTATTTAATGTTTACATGATTTTCTAGTAGACTAGTAGACTTACTAGTAGACTTAAGGTATAAAGATCCAAATTACGGAAATATCCGTTATCCCGACAATCCCAAGCATTCTAGATAACAGGTCCCATACCTGTACTTAAATTTCCGTGGAAAAAACATCTCAAACCTTATTAAATCTGCCCCTTAATTTCCTACAAGTGGAAATAATAATCTGAGGGTATATTTGCTATCTTCCTAAGGCTAGCACACAATGAGCAAATTGTGCAGAAGTACAACAAAACTTTGTTTTATAATGTTACTCTGTTCTTATTGTGGCTTTTATTTTTATAAAGTAAACCACTTGAATTTATCTAATCATTTCCCTACAGTTTAACAGGAACTAATATAAAGGGATAAAACAACAAGAACAAGAAACTTACTTATTTAAGCTGTTGCTGTTATCAGTGGACTGCAAACAAGAAAAGGGGATATTTTTGCATCAGTAGTCTTAAGTAGTCTTGATAGTCTTATGTAAATATTATTCTCCAGTTTGTCCTCTGAGGCACAACCCATAAGTGACACCAGTTCCCACAGTCTCATAGCAATGCTTTCTTTTTTAGGGGGAATGTAATTAAAAGTCAAAAGCAATATGAGGAAAGACTGGCCAAATTGGCGATGTTCACGCTGGAAAAGAGGCGCTTAAGGGATGATATGATAACTATGTATAAATATATAAGCGGATCGTATAATAATATCTCTAATGCTTTATTTACCAGTAGGTCTTTCCAGCTGACACAAGGTCCCCCATTCCGATTAGAAGAAAAGAGGTTCCGCCTAAATATTTGGAAGGGGGTTTTTACAGTGAGAGCTGTGAAGATGTGGAATTCTCTTCCTAAATCAGTTGTACAGGCTGATACATTAGATAGCTTTAAGGAGGGGTTGGATTGCTTTTTAGCAAGTGAGGGAATACAGGGTTATGGGAGATAGCTCATAGTCCAAGTTGATCCAGGGACTAGTCCGATTGCCATTTTGGAGTCAGGAAGAAAATTTTTCCTCCTCTGAGGCAAATTGGAGAGACTTCAGATGTGCTTTTTTTGCCTTCCTCTGGATCAACTAGCAGTTAGGCAGATTATTAAAAAAAACTTACTTATTATGTTACTATGTTATCTAAAATTTAGTCTTTTCAAATATTTAGCAATGTAAAATCATTAGCTGCCAAATATTACATTGGGCATTATCGCTAAGCAAAGGTTTAGTGTTAACACCTGCTCTGGAGTTTCATGAAATATTTTGTGGCAAAAAACACTTAGACCAATGCAAAAAATCTCCAGGAAACAAGCTTGAAAGTTAAAAAGTACAAATTTATTACATATTATAAAAAAACAAAACAACCCTTCATGGAGCCTAACGCGTTTCATGCTTACTTAGCACTTAGTCATAGGCAATCTATGACTAAGTGCTAGGTAAGCATGAAACGCGTTATGCTCCATGATGGGTTGTTTTCATTTTTAATAATATGTAATAAATTTGTACTTTTTAACTTTCTACCATGTTTCCTGGAGATTTTTTGCATTGAATAAAGTTATACCTCTATTTGGTCACTAGGGGACTCCAACATGCGAGTTAATGTTTACTGAGGTCTATATCCAAGTAATTTTGAGTTTCAAAAAACACTTTGAGCTTGAAAAATTTTATTACATAAACTGCGAATGTTCGCAAAAGCCATTTGGTTGTTGAAGTCGTTGAGGTCTGTAATCAGTCAAAAAGGACACAAACATGGTTGATAACGTAGTTTTTTTTTGCACTAGTGAAACATATTACATCCCCCCAAATATGTGAAATTTAACAGAACAGGCTGAATGAGTATATTCACACTCAATGCAAGTTACTGGTAAATGGTGTCAATACTCGCATTATTTTGCATTCTTGCTCTTTGCACTTGAATATGAGCCTTTATCTCATGGTGTATGGTTTAACTGCAGCACAGTATGCTCTAACAGTTTCATCTCAATGTGAGTATTTTAATACAGAAATATCAAGAGTCTTTATACATGCTTCAGACATTGTTGTCCGGGTCATTACTATACTCTGCAGCTCACTCTAAATAAGAAAATTTGATGTCACATGTAAAGAAGCTGCCAGAAGAAGGGCTCTGCTTCTGCACACTGGCCTTTATTTGCGTTTCTGAATGGTATGCAAGTTAGGGGGTCAGCCACCCTCAGAACGTCCCTCATGAATACTTCTGAATGCAGGCAGTGCTGTATTCACCAGGGTAGACCTGGTGTTTGAATATAAAAACATTTCTGTAGCATTAAAACAAGTTCTTTCACTTGGTAGTCTAATACTAGGCACCAAGATGGCCCCATGCCTACTGACCCACAGCAACTCATCACAAGGTACAATTTAGTGTTTTGTGTTTCAGTGGATTATCAGACCTGGTACACTATGGGGCACATTTACTAAGCTTGAGTGAAGGATTCGAATGAAAAAAACTTCGAACTTCGAAGTATTTTTTTGGGTACTTCGACCATCAAATAGGCTACTAGGACCTTCGACTTTGATTTGAACGATTCAAACTAAAAATCGTTCGACTATTCGACCATTCGATAGTCGCAGTACTCTTTAAAAAATACTTAGACTACATACTTCAGTAGTTTAAACCTACCGAGGTACAATGTTAGCCTATGGGGACCTTCCACAGCACTTTTCTAACCTTTTTTTGATCGAAAAAAAATCCTTCGATCGATCACTTAAAATTGTTTGAATTGTTAGATTCGAAGGTTTTTATCGTTCGATCGAACAATATATACTTTGATCGATTGATCAAAGGATTTGAGCTAAATCCTTCGAATTCGATATTCGAATTCGAGGGTTCATTAACCCTCGATATTCGACCCTTGATAAATGTGCCCCTATGTATTACATTTCCCCTGAAGTTTTGTTGACTAAGATGTTCTATAATATAACCAATAGGCTATGGATACACAGGCTGTTTTCAGCGGCTGTTTTCAGCCTGCATAATTGGGCTGACCTCACCCTGTGTGTGACCGCACACAGGCTGATCGATTCAAATCAATGGAGCTGGGGCACTGAGCAGATCTGCTTCTCTCATTCTGCATAATTATTCAGGTTGAAAACAGCCGCTGATCAGCCTCTGTGTCCATAGCCTTACTTGCTACTGTATAACCAAGATGTTCATGGGTGTGTAGATAACACACCCTCTTTATCTTCTTTAATACTGTCTCACATGCTTTGTTTTATTGCCTGGTATTGGAACTGCCCACAGAATGTGACCTAATCTCATATAAGAGATAGTCTGACAGATAATAATGTATCTCCATTTCCTTTTGTGAAGCAGCTGAATGTCACGAATCATAGCTTCTGTAACCAGTTTGTTGATTTTCTTCTCACCACATTAAACATAAGAATCATTCTTATTGGTTGGTGACAGAATTTCCTGTTTTGTGCAGACATATTTTACGCTACAAATATCATTCTTGCTGAAATCCCACTTGCTTTTGTGCCTCTCGTGTCATTGTGTTGCTGCAGGATTATTCTTTATGTGTGCATATGTGAAAAAAATGAGCTTTTTTCAGAGAACAAACTGTTCCTGCTCAGAGAAAACCAGCATAAATTCCACAGTGAAGGCAACCATAGAATACTGTCAGCTTGTATCTTCTCATGCTGTGGGAGCTCAAACACGCTTGGTTTCCAGGGGACAGAAATGTCTTGATCGGTTAGTTGGACAATCACTATGACAAATGTCAAAAATGATTCTATTGCATTTTCATATAAACTGAGCCAAAGAAAAACTACAAGCTCTTGCAGTACATAAGAAACAATGTGATCACTGGGTTGCAAGTGTTTTGTTCTGTATGAGCTGAGCTGTCTTCTTCTGACCTTACCCTTAAATGACTTCCTAGCTATGTGTTTTCTCCTGGTGGAAAAGGAGCAAACTGTTTGCCAGAAACTGCAGCTTTGAAAGCTTTCCTTTCTGCCAGCGTTTGGTGTGTTCGATATCAGAGCAGATTCACAGAATTGTAATTGTTGAGCCAGGTACAGCCAACTTTTTTTTGTAGCCTAACATGAAAAATGTTCCTTCAATTTATAATGGGATAAGAAGTCAGTTATAAGTTTTGAATCATACAAGAAGCATTGGACTGCAAGTCATTGTACTAATTTAATGGAAGTAATGTAATAAAAACTTTGCTACTA
This sequence comes from Xenopus laevis, assembly GCF_017654675.1. Lineage (NCBI taxonomy): Eukaryota > Metazoa > Chordata > Amphibia > Anura > Pipidae > Xenopus > Xenopus laevis. The sequence goes on along the minus strand of NC_054371.1, from coordinate 139,962,416 downwards.
CTTTATAAATAAAGTTACACATACATACATACATATATACATACTCGTTTAGTAACCCATAGCAACTGATTGACTGATAAGGGTGAAAAGATGTGGACAATGTCCCTTTTATTACTTTTCCCTGAAACAATTAAAACAATTCAAATTGTTAAAGGGATACTTACACTATTTGAAAAATCATTAATAGAGCTCCTCCTTTATTTACAAAGACAACGTGCATGGGCACCAAGGGTCAGAACACTGCATTAGTGCAAAGAGCAGATTGTAAAGTACAAAACCATGGTGGATGGCATCTATTGTTATTTTGCCTTAATTGATTTAACTATATTGGTTATGCCAACTGTAGACTGGTTTAAGAGGGCCATTGATTTCGGTGGTGTAGCACACTGATCCCAACACAGCAATTCAGAATGCCCAACTGCCAGACAGCATGACTTGGCAGTTGGCTTGATAGCAGCAGGAAAAAAAATTTTAACGGTCAGACTTGATCAGCATTTTGAGACTGTGTGTAAGGTCATGCAGATAAACTGTGTCATCGGAGTACAGGGCAGTAGTTGCTAACTGGCTAGCCAAACAAAGTGGAACAAGGGCAGGTCCAGCACCAAAAATGTGACAGCAAAGGAGCATACATAGGATATTTACCGAAAGAGGAACGTGGAATATGAACAGGTACAATGCTACGGAACTAAGGTACTCACAACAATGATTTGCAGCTGTCATTAAACACTGATATTGTCTAGCTGTTGTCTCACATGAGTCACTATGAGCATACAGGGGAAAGGCATAAGAGCAATCTTGTGCATTTGGGCATAAACGTGTTTATTTTGGTAAAGAAAAAGAAAAATAAGAGAAAAACACACATTAAACTCCTAAAATGGTTACTGAAGCTGGAATTTAGAGTCCACCAAAGAAGCAGATTACAAAGTTTTACTCCCAATAAGGCATTTCAATAGGCAGGCCAAAAGCCTATCTATTATTAAAACAGCACCTCCAGGCTGTTTATTAGTTTTTTTTCCACAATGCTATGCCTCAATAATTGATATCACAATGGTAGCTAGTTTCTCTTTAATATGCTGTAGTCACACTTTATCGCTGGCTTTATTAATAATGGAAGCATGAAAGATACGGTACTAGCTATAAAAGTAGCTATTGAAACTATCTACACAAGTAGAAACCCGAAAATTCCATACACCAAGCATTCCAGATAATAGATCTTCAATCTGTAAATAAATATTGTTTTGTAGTTACTTGATATCAAGGTCTTCACTAAGCAAGTAGCGTAAAAGGCAAAGCAGTGCACAGTGTCTTGTGTTTTCTTCTTTGCCCTGGAATATCTTCTGGAGTGCCTCTAGTTTGAACAGTGCCAGGGACGCAAGGCACTGGGAAGCCCTGTACTTCATGCCTGCCACAGGCCCTTGAAAGTTCCATGTTCTGCATTCAGTCCTAAATTCAGTGCAAGGTGCAGAGTACATTCTGGACTGACTATTGCCACAGATGCAAGTCCTCAGATCACAGGTGCTAAGGGTGCAATTTTAGGAACCTAAATGTGGCCATAAACAAAGAGATCCACTCGTTTGGCATTGATGCCAAACGAGTGGATCTTTCCCCAATATGCCCATCTTGAGGTGGGCTATATCAGACTGATCCAATTGTGAGCCCTAGTGGCAACGATCTGATCATAATGCAGCAGTAAGGATGGTCGGATCGAAGGTTCGCTCCAATGGACAGATGCGTTCTGAGATCCAACGGATACCCGATCGACATCTGGCCAACTCTTGGCCAGATATCGATCGGGGAAGCCCATCGGAGGGCCTCATACATGGGCCAATAAGCTGCAGTCTGTCTGCAGCTTTTATCGACCCGTGTATGGCCACCTTTGTATACAACTGTACATTGATTTTAGTTTCCATTGCTTAGTAATTCCCCAAAGTGCTCTCTAGGCATATAAGCAGATATACAGTAATTAGCAATACTTCTTAAGGAATTTAGCACTTTTGATATATGCCAGGCACTGAGAACGTGCAGATGATTCAATCTAGCAGGCTAGTGGGCTGTAGACAACAATTTCATGCAGCAATTAACTATGTATAAGTACGGTAAGTGGCTTGAAGAGCAGGCAGTCATAATGAGCCTTCCCAGTTATGTCACCAATACCCTGGGAAATAATACAAAATATCTCTTTCAATCAGTGTATAAAAGCTCAGACATTTGAATAGAACTGTGTGAAACAATACATACCTATTGCATTGCAAACCAATTTTCAAAGAATGTGTTGGGGCGAATAGGTGTACCTGAAACTGCACTGGGTAACAGCAACAAAAACTTTTAATTTTAAAGAATTTTGTAAAGCCCATAGCAAATATTGTTCATGATTACATACACCTGTCTATTTAGAGCAAGGAGATTAAAAATACTACATGATTTTTAAATAAGCACATACTGGTTGCTACAATGGCCTAGTCCACTCATTCGGCATCTACCAAAAGATATTTGGGCCAAATTTATTATCAGTCAAACTAGGAAATCTTTTTGGAAAATGCACACCATCCAGCCCTTTCGAGGTAATTTTAAAAAATAAATGGGAGATACCTGGTTTAGAACCTTTTCAAAACCAATCATAGTCATGTGCCTTCAGGAACTACAAGAAGGTAACACATAATTTATTTACAGGTATGGGATCCGGAAACCCGTTATCCAGAAAGATCCGAATTACAGAAAAAGCCTGTCTCCCATAGACTCCATTTTCTCCAAATAATCCAAATTTTTAAAACTGATTTCCTTTTTCTATGTAATAATAAAACAGTACCTTGAACTTAATCCAAACTAAGATATAAATAATCCTTATTGGAAGCAAAACCAGCCTATTGGGTTTATTTAATGTTTACATGATTTTCTAGTAGACTTAAGGTACAAAGTACCAAATTACAGAAAGATCCATTATCCAGAAAACCCCAGTTCCAAAACATTCTGGATAACAGGTCCCATACCTGTACTACAAGTTAATACATCATTAATGTACTATAAGGGATACTGTACCCAATTTTTAGGATTCAATATCTCTCAAAAAAACTATGGGTTCATGAAGGCATGAGGTCACTGGTATGTGTCATAGCACTCATAAGTAATATGTATTGTGTTCACTTTGCCCAAAGCTACCTTTCACTGAGCCAAATTCCTTAAGGCCCCAATTATAATTATATAGAAGCTATAATATATGTGAATTAGTGGTGGTCATGTGATATTAAGAGGACAGCATCTTCATCTTATACAAAACAAAATAAAAATACATTCTACTTATAGTGTATGTTTACTCTTCAATATAGTCTGTATAATCTTGAATGGATTGGTTATACAACACATTGCTAAACATCTGGCATTTGCATGTTGATCAAATAACAAAAACAAGTTGGCTGCTGGCATTCACTTGTTTTGTACTGTGAATTTCGATGCTGCCAGTGAGGAAGGAAAAATAACAGCTTGCTTTTGAAAAACCACACTGCCAAGCAGTACAGCTGCCTATTAAATGACACATTATCACCATCATCACAGATGGAGTCAAAGTCCAAACAGGAAAAGGCCGGCACCAAGAAAGAACACAAACATCTTGTACACTGGTGAGTGACGGAAGAGGTGGCAGACAGTGGGTACAATGCAAGCGCACTAACAGGTTCCTGCTTTATCTGTAACTAGTGCAGAGCTGCAGTGCATATCTAGGGAAGCTAATACATAAACACATACAGATTCCAATAAAGACTAAGTGCAAGCTCAATTATAAGTAATATCCGTCGCCATTAAGATATAATTTCCAGCAAATTCAGAATGCTTAAACACAGAGACATCGCTATGACTCCCTAAGCTTGTTAGTATGTGTATAAAATAAAATAGTATTCCTGTATAATTGCTAACCACCTCCAAAGCATCTGCAGCTAAAGTGCATCTACTCTGGGGGTTCTGCAGTAAGACTGAAAGCTACAGGTGGAAGGCAGTACAGTACTAAGAGAAATGCGTGAATAATATTTCAGTGTCCCTAAAACACAAATTACATTTTCTCTCAGAAAAAGAGTTGCCCCCCCCAGGTGTTTTTTTAGCATCCTGCAGGAAGAGGTTATTCCTGATGAATATACTACATGCAATTTATATTAATAGGAAAGAAAAATAACTGAATTGAAAAGGCCAGTATTTTTCCATAGAAGGTAGCAACCTGATTTACAGCCAGAGCAACAGGCAAAGAGGAAACCCACACGCATTTAAAACTAGACTAGACAGACTGACAGATAGATTCCAGGATAGACAGACTGACAGATAGACTATAGGATAGACAGAAAGTCAGACAGATGATAGATAGATTACCGTTACCTTGTAATTCCCCTTACTATTTACAAGTGCTGATCAGCCTGTTACAATGCACCACAGGAATCAGGCAGGATAATAGCAAGTAAGAAAGGAGGTGCAATGAGACCAACAGCTGTTTTATGAATAATGGCATTCTTCGCTTCAGCTACTTAAGGTGGCCATAGATGCAAAGATCCGCTCGTTTGGCCACATCACCAAACGAGTGGATCTTTCCCCGATATGCCATTAACAAACATGGCTATATCGGGGGTAATCTGATTGTTTGCCCGTATGGCCGAACAATGCCATTACGATGTGCCGTGGGCTCCGGCGGGATCAGTCGGGTCAAAATCAAACCTGACCGATCGACCAAACGACCGATCTCCCCCGGACGAAAGATGTCGGCACACGCCACACACGATCTGAAAATCGTACGAATCTATGGCCACCTTTACTCTCTCTTGCCCGCATTCTACTCATGCAGCAAGCTTCTGGGGCGTTTCTAACCTTATATTTCTATATCACTTAAAGAGAGACATAGAAATGATTTGATTACAATGCACATTACAATGCGCATTACAATGCGTATAATCAATAGGCGGCAAAAAGGAGGCAAGAAGGGGTAATTCTAAAGATGAACACTGTTTCCCTCCTGACACAGAGGTGGACACCCAGACTGTCTTCATACTAACCTCTGATCTAGTCCTGTGAGCATCTGACTCCTGTTAGCATATTATCCATGCCCTCTGGAATCAAACGGAGCAATGCAGTATCCCCTCTGTATAAGCTTGCTTCTCTGGGAGACCTATTGACAGGGTGCAATATATTCCAGTCCTGATGGTACAGATTCAGCTGTGAGAGTGACTGCTACGTTCCACTCAGCCTGGCCTGGCCGCTCCCCCTGTGTCTCAGCACTGCACATACACACACACTGCACTGAGACTGTGACAGGCCCCGCCTGGCTGGGCTAGAGCTCCCCTCCCTCCTCATATTCGCTTCCTTGTCCCCTGCCTAATTATTTTTCACTCTGCCTGCAAAGCAAGGCCACTGTACTTGTTACTTGCCTGAAACCAAGGCCAAAACAGATGCTTGTGTCACAGCCGCCTTGCTACAAACAAGGATAATTTAAAAAGTAGTGTAAGCAGATGTGCTACTGGTAAACATACAGCTGTTTTGCGCTACAGCTGTTTTGCTACCCATAGCCAGGCCCGGACTGGCAATCTGTGGGTTCTGGCAAATGCCAGAGGGGCTGCTATAAGGTCAAGGTGCTATAGAAAGTCAGTATTTAGTGGGCTGGTGGGGGCTCTTTGGACCTCTGTGTGGGCTGATTGGGCCTCTGTGTACCTGAAATGCCAGGGCCTATTTTAATTCTCAGTCCGGACCTGCCCATAGCGACCAGCAACTGGATGGCCCCATGTTCACCAGCAACTGTATGTTCCCATGGCCACCAGCAACTGTATATTCCCATAGCCACCAGCAACTGGCTGGTCCCATGTTCACCAGCAACTGTATGTTCCCATGGCCACCAGCAACTGGATGGTCCCATATTCACCAGGAATGATGGTCCCATCTCCATCAGCAACTGTATATTCCGATGTCCACAAGCAATGATGGTCCCATGTCCACCAGCAACTGGATGGTCCCATGTCCACCATGAGCTGGATGTTCCTATGACCACCATGCAATATGAAGATTTTCTACATTCAATTAATTTTGCCTTGATACTCTTCTTTAGTGATTGTATTGAATTACCTGAAACCCCGGGCTGGTGCTCCTATCAGCAGAAAACTGAATCGGCCCAGGGTTATACCTGTGAGCACAATGGAGTAATCTTCCGTCTTCCTTCTTCTTTGCGCGGCTGCGCATGCGCAGTACAACGAAAAGCCAAACTTTAACTAAAAAGTTAACTGCGCATGCGTTTGCCTGGGAAATTTGAAGAGAGAAGAACACGGATTGCTCTGTGGTGCTCACTGGTATAACTCCGGGCCGGTGCCGTTTTCTGCTGATAGGAGCACCAGCCCGGGGTTTCAGTTAAGTTAATACAATCACTTGGCAGTGCCTAAAATTTGGCACCCACAAGTGCTGCAAGCCTTTCCTTCTCCTTTAAAGGCTTAGGCATAAATTATAACCAAATAGCTTTGCAGTGAGGTAAGCAGGGGCCCTGGACCACTAAACATCTTAGTCACAGGTGCAGCTTGTTTAGTATAACCACTGTCTTGATTGTTAGTGAATTTATTTACACGGATGAATACTAAAGCAGTCTTGGAAGACAAGGAGTACAAGTTTGCATCGATTAATTCATACTTGTTTTACAAGTATTCATCAACAAGGAAACTTTGTTGGAGAAAAAGCAATTCTAGATTATGAAAGCATTGCAGGTTCTGTTGGGGCAAGGTATGGTAGGAATGTACATACCTATTGGATATGTTCTTTATTTGCTATTGTGAAAGCATCAGATGGTAGGTGTCTATCGTTTGATACAGAGGCGGAAAAGAAACCAGGAAGGCCCAAAGTCAATATTTATTACAACCTTTTTTCCGAAGCTTATTCTGGCTTGACAAAATTATTGTTTAACAATACTATAGGATGATATTATAATATAACAGCTTTACCAATGATCCCCTGTTCATTTATCTACCAAATAAGTATGGGCAAAAGGCTCAGTGGGAGAAAGATGGATACTTATTTTGATTAATTCTTGTTTGGTGAAAGTTGACTTCACATTGACTTTAGATCTGTTAACAGTTAACTTGTGTTAGATTTGTTAATTTGAAGTTGTATGTGTCTATCCTGTGTGGCCCAATTTTGACCGTATAGCAAGTTACCTGTATACAGTATGATAAGCATATAGGTGTGAGGACTCATCCTGGTGGGCTAGCGTTAGTGCGCCGGGGACGTCCGCCGCGTCTTTCTTCCTAGGCGATGTCATTGCGCATAGGCATGAAATTCAAATATTTTAAGTGCAGGCATCTATTGTACCATTGCCCAACGTAGGTCTATTTTACTAGTTCCTGGGTGCATTTCTTGTTGTGTAAAGCCTGTTTTGACCCGCCTGCCCCTGTTCCTGTGCTGTCTGCAGCCTGTCCTTACCCTTGCTTGTGCCTTGACCATTCTTACAGAAACTTACAGAACTGGTGTGTTTGACTCAGCTGGTGACCTTGACTATTCTTTGGTCTCCTGATTTTTAGTAGTATGTGCCATTGGGTAATCATAAATAGAAAACTGCCATTTTAAAAAATAAGCGCCGCCCCCCAGGATCGTATGATACACGGTGCACACACACATACCAAACAAACTATACTTGTTAGGTCTTTTGCTTCCTCACTTCTTCCTGTTACAGTTAGAGCTGCAGTATTTCTGGTCAGGTGATCTATGAGGCAGCACAGAGATCATCACAAAATGGCGGTTCAAGGCAAGAGATTATTATTATTATTTATTAACATGTATTTATATAGCGCCAACATATTGCGTAGCACTGTAAGAGATGTAAAAAAGCAATATTTACTTAAATATATATTCCAGTTTGGTAAGATTCTTTAATATGCCACTTAATTTGATATAAACTATCTGTTGCTCAAGTATTCATTTTGGGAGTATAGTTTTCCTTTAAGACCTGGCAGCACCCAAGTAGCAGAGGGCTCCTCCCGAAGCCAAAGGTGGTTGTTAAAGGCAGAAGAGTGAGCCATGGCCCGGGACCTTGGAGTTAGCTCTGGGTTTGTTTGTAACAATAGGGTTTCCGTCTGGCCAGCTGGGGACGGTATTACAAATTTACTGGCAATGTATTTGCCAGTAAACTTGTGATACCCAGTAGTCTCAGCTCCAATCTCTCATCTCCCTTTCATTCCACTCACAAACCAAATTCCCCACTATGTGCCCCTTTATGTCACAGCTCTGCCCCTTTTGGCCCCGCCATGACTTCATTATTGGACAGGAAATATTACAGGTATGGGACCTGTTATCCAGAATGCTCGGGACCTGGTGCTTTCTGGATAACAGCTCTTTCTGTAATTTGGATCTTCATACCTTAACTCTGCTAGAAAATCATGTAAACATTAAATAAACCCAATAGTCTGGTTCTGCTTCCAATAAGGATTATTTATATCTTAGTTTGGATTAAGTTCAAGGTAATGTTTTATTATTACAGAGAAAAAGGAAATAATCTTTTAAAATATGGATTTGGATAATTTGGAGCTTTCTGGATAATGGGTTCCCGGATAACAGATACCAATACCTGTATTTAAAAAAAACCTAAAAAAAAACCTTAAGGGCGCATAGGTCTATAATTCCAATGATAGTTGTTATAATCTGCCTACAGGTCTTGTCTATACAAGGAGTTGTAATACTGCTGTATTTCTCATTGCATCAGACAACTGCCTGAGACACCATGGTTGTAAAGTAGAGGTGCCCTCTTCAATCACAACAAATGAATCCCTAGATATTGAACTCTTATTAATGGCTGTAATTAATGAACTCTTATTAATGTCTGTGGTGGCACACGTAGCGATTTGTCTCCCAGCGACAAATCTCCTCTTATTTCGGCAACTAATCTCCCCGAAATGCCATCCCGCCAGCTAGAATGTGAATCGGCAGCAGCATGGCACTCAGATCGTTTTGTTTTCCTGAAGTTGCCTCACAAGGAAACTTCGGGCAACTTCAGCAAGCCGAAGCGATCCGAGTGCCATCCCACCGACGATTGACATTCTAGCCGGCGGGAAGGCATTTCGGGGAGATTAGTCTCCTGAAGAAGAGGAGATTTGTCGCTATGTGTGCCACCACCCTAATAAGTGACTTTTTTTTCATCACAGTGCCTAGGTTCAATACTTGTATCAGGTCCTTAGACACGCCTATGACTAAGCGCTGGAGGGTGTGAAACGCGTAAGGTGGGATATGTGGGGTTAGTATGTACCGAATACTTTTTTAAATGTGATTACCAATAAATTATTTGGTTTTACTCTAAGAGGCCTTGGGACATATATCTTTTTTGATACAAACCTTTTTGCAGTTTGATTGCCTTTGGAACTGGGGCAGGTCCCTTCGGCCTGGTTGAATAGTCATATGGACTCCCGACCCCCCAATTGACATATCAGGTGCTTAGGAACCTATAATTTCCCTGTAGTTCTGACTCAGCTTATTGGACGCAGGAAAGTAACAGAAATTGCCATTTATACTGGTGTATAATAAATCATAATTAATAACACTGCATGAAACCACCATAAAAACACACACACACATACTGCCCCCCGCTGACTCTTGTCGAGCCTCAACTCCCAGTGGAGGATTGCTGGGGGTTCTAGCACAACAGAACCAAGGGGCCACACGTGAGAATTCCAGATCCACGGAAAACAGAATATATTATAATCAATTGCCACTCAACAGTTCCAACAAACGACACATTACAACCAGAGAGCCCTCAAATTAGCATAAATACACTGTACCTCAAATGAATGACAACCCTGTTTTTTTGAAATAAGGAATATTTACAGTTCCTTTTCAATTTGAGCACCTGATATAAATCTCTAGTCGAAACCCGCCTCGACCAATATAAAGTATATATATATATATATATATATATATATATATATATATATATATACACACATATGGGTATGGGACTTATTCTACAGAATGCTCGGAACCTGGGGTTTTCAGGATAATGGATCTTTCCATAATTTGGATCTTCATACATTAAGTCTACTAGAAAATCATTTAAACATTAAATAAACCCAATAGGCTGGTTTTGCTTCCAATAAGGATTAATTATATCTTAGTTTGGCTCAAATACAAGGTACTGTTTTCTTATTACAGAGAAAAAAAATTCAAAATTAGGATTAATTGGATAAAATTAAGTCTACTACAGATGGCATTCCGTCATTCAGAGCTTTCTGGATAACGGGTTTCCAGATAACCGATCCCATATATATATATATATATATATATATATATATATATATATATATATATATATATATATATATATATATATATATATATATATATATATATATATATATATATATATTTATAAATATATATATAGCATCCACAGGTAGCCATGCTTCCACTTACTGCCAATGTCACACATATACATGAATGTCTCTCACACACAGAAAGGCAGAGTGATGCTGTCTCCCCCACATGGAAACTGAACCTGTCCCACTCTCTCTCACCCTCACAGCCTCATGTCACCAAGCTGGGGCTCAGTCTGTGGATGAATGGAAAAAGTAACAAGTGGCAAGCCGCAGGTGCCAGAGAAACTGGCAGTTTTGAGAAGAGAAGCAGAAAACCAGCAGTTGCTTAAACAGGACATGTTGAAACACTATTCTAGCGCTCTTGTTTTTGCCACGCTTGAGGGCAACTGACACCCCTTGCTCCCCACTGTGAAAGCATATGCTATGCACAGAGCCATTTACGAATGATTTAAATTACAATGCGTAGGATAATAATTTGGGGTTAATTCTGTTTGTTGGTACAACCGATACTAAGCAACACGTAAATGGTGTATAAATGGGGCAACTCGTCTCTTGTGATGGACACTGTGTCTCCCCCTGTCACAGAGACAGTCACCCAGTCCAACTTGACGCTTACCTCTGGGGTGATCTATTCCCGTGAGCCCCGGATTCCAGTCAACATGTTATCTGTCTCCTCTGGCGCCAAGAGAAGCAACGCAGCACTTCCTCTGTATCAAGGTGCTTATCTTATAGTCCTTCCCACGAGGGACCCAATGTATTTCAGTCCTGATGGTACAGATTCAGCTGTGAGAGTGACTGCTACGTTCCACTCAGCCTGGCCGATCCCCCTGTGTCTCTGCACTGCACATACACACACACTGCACTGAGACTGTGACAGGCCCCGCCTGACCGGGCTGGTGCTCCCCTCCCTCCTCATATTCGTTTCCTTGTCCCCTGCCTAATTGTTTTCACTCTGCCTGCACAGAGAAGCTACTGTATTTAATACTTGCCTGTGCTGCTTATTGAAGGCCAAAACAGTTGCTTGTGTCACTGTATCACTTCCTACTTGCTTCAAATGACAATAAAAAAAATGCAGTTATTACTGATGTGCTTAGTGCTACCTGTATTTCTAAACTTGCACTCTTGGTCCAAAAAACAACTGGACTGTCACCAGAATAAGCTTGCTCTATATTCAAGTACAGTTTTCCTGCATAGTCAGGTGTGCAGTTAGTTACTTGTTGCTTGGTTGAAGTTCTCTGATGTCCTTTCTTTGTATACCATAATGTGTCGGACTGGCCCACTGGGATACCAGGAAAACTCCAGCTGGGCCCAGGTGTCATTTTTTCTAAACATTTGGCTTATTTCATGGCCATTCCCTATTTCTATGAGAACAAAGAGGCTAAACAGATGGAATCAGTGTCAGACTGGGCCTGCGGGACACCGGAAAAAAACCCGGTGGGCTCCAGGCACTTGTGGGCCCTGCCGGCCCAGATCCGCTACTCGGTGGTGCGATCCCTCTTTGTCGGGGGTCGAGGTAAAATCAAGTTTTGCACGTGAGCACTAGCATTGCACTGCGCACTGACACATATACAGGGGAACCAGAGCGCCGGAACGGGGGCCTAGGGCCAGTAGCCCCGGTGGGCCCCAAGCCCCCCAGTCCGACCCTGGATGGAATAATATTTTATAGTATGTAAAGAAAAGAGACTAGTAGAATAGAGGTTGAGTGAGGACAGGAAGAATACTTAGAGTACTGAAAGTGGGCCCCTGGTCTAAGATTTTTGGGTGGGCCCCTGGTGTCCCAGTCCAACACTGAAATTTGTATACCTTTGGTCAATGACAGATGGGGTACTTTGTCACCGTTGGGAAATCTCTCTCACAAGTGAAGTACCTGGAAATACCAGCCCCTTCGGATTCAATGGAATCGGTGCATGTAGACACTTAAAGGAGTTGTTCACCTTTAAATTAATGTTTAATATGATTTAGAGAGGGATATTCTGAGACATTTTACAATTGGTTTTCATTTTTTATTATTTGTGGTTTTAGGAGTTATTTAGCTTTTTATCAAACAGCTTTCATGTCAGCTATCTGGTTGCTAGGGTCCAAATTACCATGACAACCATACATTGATATAAGTAAGAGACTGGAATATGTATAGGAAAGGGCTTGAATAGAAAGATAAGTAATGAAAAGTAGCAATAACAATAATTTTGTAGCCTCACAGAGCATTTGTTTTTTAGATGGGGTTAGCTGATGCGGCAGCCCCGGTGGGTCCAGACCTCCTAGATTGACAATTTCTTCAAGTCATGCAAGCTACTCTTATAGTTATTAATATATCCCCTGGCAGGGCATTCCACAACCTCAAGAATGGAGACTTGAACCAAAAAATTCTCAGTATGATATGGAATTTTAAATAATGCATCAATACAGAATTATTTTCAATAACTCACTTGTCTTTGTTGAGAGAGGATGAATATAAGTGTACATTTGCCTTCTCTTTCAATTGGACATTTTGAGTCCCCCCCAATTTGGGGTTATTCCCCATAAATTCAGCCACCAGAAAACCAATAGTTGTGTAACCACTGTTTTGAAAGACTAATGAATTTATGTACAAAGATGACTTCTAAAGTTGTACAAGCTATGTCATGTGTCATGAATTCCAGCAATGAATTCAGTTTTGTGATTATTCTTTAGTGATTAGTGAAACTGGCAAAACAGAATACAAGGTGAAATTCTAGCATGGCTAAAAATTTTTGGTGCAAGTGCAACCATGAATTTTACCACAAGAAAATTCACTCATCCATTAATGAGTGTTATTTTTGTTTGTACTGTAAATCACAGTTTTTGGCTGTCTCCCCACTGATGAGAGCTCTCCATATTGATTTGCGGTTCTTTTCTACTTGCCAATCCCACTTTTAAATTATCCCAGTAAGTTTTGCAAAAAACACTTATTAACCATCACGTAGATATAGAAAGTGGTGGCTTTTAAATTATTATGCGGGGGTGCAGTGAGGCTGTGACAACAAAATACACAGAAACAAACACAAGAGGTCCTTTGCACTTACCCATAATCCATATGCTAAGGAAATTAAGATATTATGTGCATTAAGATACCAAAAATGTCATTCCCTTCAAATAAAACAGAGATTGTGTGTCCATATATTGCAATATATTTGAAGGAACAGTAATACAAAAAACAGAAAGGGCCTCATTTATCAACTCTGGGCAAATTTGCCCATGGGCAGTTACCTATAGCAACCAATCAGTGATTAGCTTTTTAAAGCCAGCTGCAAGTAGAACAATGAATGCAGCAATCTGATTGGTTGCTCTGGGTTACTGCCCATGGGCAAATTTGCCCAGTGTTGATAAATGACCCCCTTTGGTGTTTTAAAATAATGAGCATATAATGTAGTGTTGCCTTGCACTGGTAAACCTGGTGTATTTGCTTCAGAAACTCTACAATAGTTTATATAAACAAGCTGCTGTGTAGCCATGGGACAGCCATTGAAAGCTGAAAAAGCAAAAAGGCCACAGGTTACACAGCAGAAAACAGATAAGCTCTGTAGTAATACAATGGGATTTTTCAGAATTTATCTGTTATCAACTGTGTATCCTGTGATTGAATGGCTGCCCTCATGGCTACACAGCAGCCCATTTATATAAACAATAGTAGTGTCTTTGAAGCAAAAACACCTCTCTATGGTGGGCCCCATAGGGGTGCAGACCCAGGTGCAATTACACCCCCCTGCATCCCCACACAGGCCCGGATTTGTAATGGGGCCACCCTAGGCCAGTGGGTCATAGTGCCCCCCCCCTTGCAAGAGTGTTCCTCTCTCTCTAGAACATGCCCTGGTTTGCCATGGAGCAATGGGGATTATACATGCAGCAGTGTTAAAGGGCTGCGAGTCCGCAGTGCTCCTGATAAAACTAGAATGCGACTGGGCGGCATACTGCTCCCATAAATTTGCCACCCTAGGTCCGGGCCTTTGTGGCCTTTCCACAAATCCAGACCTGTCCCCGCAGTGTCTGTGCCATGCTGACATTTACAATGTAATGTATACCCTTCACTAGCTACATACTAGGCACCTATCAGGCATTGAGAGCCTTATGTAGACTTATTGATAGAATGCCAAATTATACACAGTTTCATTTATTAGCATTAAAGGGGTGGTTCACCTTTAAGTTAACTTTTAGTATGTTGTAGAATGGCCAATTCTAAGCAACTTTTCAATTGGTCTTCTTTATTTATTTTTCAATAGTTTTTTTAATCATTTCTTACGACTCTTTCCATCTTTCAGTGACCATATCTAAACCATATCTCTGTAATGTTACAAATGTACTGTTATTGCTTTTTATTACTCGTTTTCTATTCAGGCCTCTCCTATTCATACTCCAGTCTCTTATTCAAATCAATGCATGGTTATTTGGGTAATTTGGTCCCTAGCAACTAGATTGCTGAAACTGCAAACTGGAGAGCAGCTGAATAAAAAGCTAAATAAATGAAAAAAACACAAATAATAAAAAATGAAAACCAATTGCAAATTGTTTCGGATTATCACTAGCTGCATCCTACTAAAAGTTATCTCAAAGGTGAACATGCCCTTTAATATGTATTTTTTTCAGTTTTGAAAAATACTCTGCCTCCCACCATTATGTTGTTTCCTTTATTTTGCCTGCATCATCTGTCTATTTCTGGATAGTCTGTCTAAAGGGAGGGGGGGTCCACAGATTCCTTTTATTGCTTATGGAATAAAGTACACAGAGCACATGGGTCTATGTTTCCACTGACAGATAGCACATGGGTCTATGTTTCCACTGACAGTTCCTCCCACAAGCTGTGTTAATTTAAGGAAATATACTAATAGTCCTGTATGCTTTTGTATGCTTCTCATTGCTGCACAACGCTGCCTGGGATATCGACAATTAAAAACACAGGTGTAATCAACAAGCCAGTAGCTTAATTAGAAATTACCGGAGAGAGGATTTTTCATAAGCATATATTGAAGCAGCGTATCAGTTTCTCACTGATACCACTATATGTCTGATATCTCCTGGGTCCCTCAGCAGTTGGAAGCTATGCTTATATCTTTGTCACTTTTTACAAGCACTCCCAATCAATCCCTAGATTTATTAATGGCAGGCACAAAACTCATGTTGTTGACAAAAAAAGTCAGCGGCATACCAGCCTTAAACTGGCCATTCATGTGTATATTTTCAAGCGTTCACTTACACGGCCATATTGTAGGTTCTGTCTTCTCTGTGATTGACTCTAATCTAAAGATGGCCATACATTGGGCAAAAAAAGCTGTCAACTCTGTGTCTCAAGACAAGTCCGCAGCCTATTGTACCATGTGTGGTGCCTGTCGATCTGCCTTATATCAATCAGGCATGTTTAAAAATGCATTGAAGTGGTCCAATCCTGACAGATCGCTATAGGTCTACTATAATACAATTGCTGTTTTCACCATTTGGAGTTCTGCTGTGCTCTGAATCTTTTGTATTAATGGTTTACCCCTGGCAGTGAGGTTACAGCTTGCAGCCAACACTATGGGGCCTATTCACTAACCCTGCTGTTAATATGGCACAGACGCATGCTACTTTTCCTACCTTTCTCATATTGACATGGTACATTGGCTGATTCTTTTCAACATTTTCAAACCTGCTTGATTACCAACCAAACTGATATTCATAGTACAGGTATGAGATCTGTTATCCAGAATTTTCAGGACCTGGATTTTTACGGATAACTGATTTTTCAGTCATTTGTATCTTCTTACCTTAAGTCTTCTTGAATATCATGTAAATATTAAATAAACCCAGTAGGCTGGTTTTGCTTCAAATAAGCATTAATTATCTAAATATCTTTGTTTAGATCAAGTACAAGGTAGGAAATTTGGATTATTTGAATTAAATAGAGTCTATGGGAGATGGCATTTTTGTAATTTGGAGCTTTCTGGATAACAGATTTCCAGATTACAGATCCCATACCTGTACATGGATATTGGTCAAGAACGGTGGGATACTATGGGGCAGATTTACATAGGGTCAAATATCGAGGGTTAATTAACCCTCGATATTCGACTGCGGAATGTAAATTCTTCGACTTAGAATATCGATGTCGAAGGATTTACCGTGAATAGTTCGCCGAACGATCAAATGAAAAATCGTTCGATCAAACGATTAAATCCTTTGAATCGTTTGATTCAAAGGATTTTGATCCATCGATCAAACGATTTTTTTTCGACCTAAAAAACATTAGAAAGCCTGTGGGGACCTTCCCCATAGGCTAACATTGCACTTCGGTAGGTTTTAGGTGTCGAAGTAGGGGGTCAAAGTTTGTTTTAAAGAGACAGTACTTTGACTATCGAATGGTAGATTAGTCGAACGATTTTTAGTTTGAAACGTTCGATTCAAAGTCGTAGTCGAAGGTCAAAGTAGCCAATTTGATGGTCGAAGCAGCCAAAAAAAATCATTCGAAATTTGAAGTTTTTTTTATTCTATTCCTTCACTTGAGCTAAGTAAATGGGCCCCACATCTACTACATGTTATTGGTATGCGTATAGCCAGCATAATTCTAAACAAATTACCAGACCATATTATGCCTTTATAGGGTGTAAAATCCAACCCACTATTTCTCATTCAAGATTCTGATAAGAAGTATAGAAAAATGAATGCAGTAGGGCAATGAAGGAAGGAGAGTGAGAGATAAAAACAATAAAAATTTATTTTTATTACAGCAAATAAAAGCAAGTAATGTACTTACTTCAAAGTCCACAGCTCATAATAAAAACATGCCAGCCGTAACAAGGAGAAAGTTCATATAGACCACAGTTTCAAGCTGATGTCTATGAAAACATCAGTATTTTAAATCTGAAATATTGTTAATAATCTAATATTCTAACAACAATGATCTAATAATTATTTGTGTGCTGTGACCCTATAATGTTCCTTGGCTTCATGCCTCAATTGGAGTCTCCCCACAGCACCACCATACAGACTGAGCTGTATCTGAAGAACCCACACTGTTGTATTTTGTTGAGTAAACAGCCTGGGACCCTCCTTTATATTTCTATGAGGTTTGAGTCTATTTTATTGCTTAATGAGTGTCAAAAGGACAATGGTAAATTTCACAAGTACTGCAAAGTTACAGAAACAGTGTCCTTTATTGTAGGTAAACTGCTCCCTCTTGAGGTAACAGTCATTATTGCACTGAACTAAGTTATAATTACACTGGATTACATTGGTTCTATTCTAATAAGTAAAATTGTGTATGACTAAGGCTCTGTGGAAGCCCCTTCTTATATATGCATGTAAATAGGTAGGGATTCTATGAACACAATAGAGTGAACAACTACATGCAATTTTAGAGTGAACAACTACATACTTTCAGTTGAAAACTGAAAGATAGACATAATGAACTGCAGAGCATTGTGTGGTGGTGAAACCTCTGGTCACACTCACTTTTAAGAAATACCTCCAAATACCACACTAATTTATCAAAAACACTCGATTTTTATAGCCCCCCAATGGATAAATCATAACTGAAGAAGCATTAGGTACAGCGACATTTCATGACAAACACACTGTTTCATGACATTTTGTGACAATTTGCCACAGTTTGTGGCCCCATATATTTTGATGACAGTCAAAATGTGGTCCGATGCATTTTGATGTCAGGCACGATGTGTAACCCCATGCATTTCATGACAGGCATGGTGTGTGATCCACAGTCTCTTGTGAGAAACAGAACTTAAAGTGATACTGACACTTAAAAAGTACATTTTAAAATATGAATGTCATTAAAAGTTACCTGTAGGTTATGTTGATCGTTTTTTGCTGAGAGGTTTATTTTTGTAAGTTGTTATTAGTTGAAATTTCTAAACCTGACTGTTTTGCCAACCTGTCTGTCCCATCTCAGCCTGTCAGTTAAAGTTTTTGCTAATGCTAACGGACTCCTTCTGCACAAATATGGCAGACCCTTCATACAGGAACATGGGGCACCAGACAGGTAATGTAAAAGCAGTGTGCAAATACTTTATGGCAAAGTTATAAGTAGTCTTCAAAGCAATATTTTAATATACGTAAAAAAGAGTTTAATTTCTGGCGTGAGTATCTCTTTAAGCCTAACTGTCCAGGACAGTAGTCAAAACTTGGTGCTGCCTCCCAAAAAAGCAGGACAGTTGGGAGGTATGAGCGTGCCCAGGTCCGAACTGGACTATGGACCCCAGCACTACAAGACAACAGCATCAACCACGCTTCATTGCCTATATTGTAATGGAGTAACTATAGAGATAGCAGCATCCTTGGCCCCCCAGGCATGAGTGTGAGAGGGCAGTGTGGGCCAGATATTTTAAGGATGGCGCGCTGGTGGGGGATGCAATTGGGGGGCTGGGTATGAGTTTCTGTGTGCTAGGACAACTAGTTACATTACTGGCTCTATGCAGGGCCGGATTTACAAAGCAGGTGCCTCTGGGCCTAATGTCGTTCGTCGCCCTGTCTCTTTTCTTTTATTCAATCAAATTTTCATCATTGAGACCAGAGCAATGGGGATTGGCATACAGGAAATTTTAAAAACTCTTTTTAAATATCTCCTGCGCCTTCCGAGTGTTTCAGAGCCAACGTGGGTGTGTTTGGGGAGCATGCCACCCCCTAAAATCCTGCCACCCTAGGCCTGGGCCTTGGTGGCCTCTCCACAAATTCGGGCCTGGCTCTATGTAAGTGTCAATTCTAAAGGAGTTGCCAAGAAAGGGGTTAAATCACCTTAATTCTCTTGCCAATCTGATCTGGGGAGACATTGCAGGCATTACAGTGAATGCTCATGTATGCACCAAAAGCTAAATAAAGATTATTTAAAAAAAAGACATAAGATTGTCTGGGAAGGGAGTGGCTTCCTGTGTGAGTAAGCTGCTGCTTCTTATTTTTGTGAGTTAATCTTGAACAAAGAAAAGCAGCAGAAATAGAAAGAGAGCAGGGACAGATAGGAATAGAGTTACAGGGGACTGTCAGCTTATAAACACAGAAGCTGTGAGGGAGGGATTCTTCAGTGAAGTAATGGGAAAACATATACCACAAACAGGACTAAGAAACCTGTGAAGCATTTGTTTGTTTCAGGGGCATAACTATAGAGGAAGCAGACCCCGCGGCTACAGGGAGGCACAGGAGGTATAGGGGCACCATAAGGCCCTAATACATATACAATTTCAGTAAATATTGGTAAAACAGGTCAACCTCTAGACATTTGGGGGCCTGAAAAATAATTTGCAGTGGGGCCCCGTAATATCCATTTAAGCCACTTATTTGTTCATATGTACAAGTGCATGAAACTTGTACATAGTTTAAATTAAATACCCTCGAAATAAACTATATAGAACCTGCCATCTGTCTGGAAAAATTTATTGCTTGTCCATACTAAGACAAGCCACAGTAACCACTGACAGTGACATGCAATTGTCAAATAATTAAATATTCAATAAAAACCTGTATGTTTGGCATTACGTAACGTGACAAAATAAATGTTATAATTTATTTTACTGAATAAATTAATAAAGTTTGCAACAACCTCTATTGGTCTTATTCGAATAATGTAGTGGATAATTATATAGTACAGGTATGGGACCTATTATCCAGAATGCTCGGGACCTGGGGCTTTCTGGATAATAGATCTTTCCGTAATTTGGATCTTCACACCTTAAGACTACTAGAAAATCACGTAAACATTAAATAAACCCAATAGGCTCATTCTACTTCCAATAAGGATTAAATATATCTTAGTTTGGATCCAGTACAATCTACTGTTTTATTATTATAAATAAAAAGAACATTTTAAAACATTTGGATTATTTGATTATAATGGAGTCTATGGGAGACGGCCTTTCCGTAATTCGATAGTTTCTATATAATGGGTTTCCGGATAACAGATCCCATACCTGTACAATTCAATCCTCTACAATAAACAGAAAGAGCAAGTGGTCTGGCTGAGGCTTAACTCCTGATTAACCCCTCGGCCCACAACAAGACAGAAGGACAAGCTGCTTTGTTAAGGGTTTATCTAAATGCATGTATACACTGTATTTTTCATCTTAGGCCTTATATATAGGAAAGGTTTTGAATATGGGCTGTTTTAAGTAATATCTTTTTAAAGATATTAAATGGCATACCTTCCCTTTGAGGCCATGTCGGCAATCATCTCTGCATTGTGATTTTGACCCCCCCACATTGTGATATTACACTTATAGTCAGATTTTCCATACCACACAGGAGATCAATTTAATTTTTTTTATTTTAACAACAAAGGTACAGTCACTCTCAGAAAGTGTCAATAATACAGCCATTAGTTCTCTGTGGTGTCCTTAGGGGGTTCGGAAACAAAGACCGCTGTTATCCATCCATATATCTCTTTCAGGTGATGCCATAAAGACTGGATCAGCTTTCTTTCATCCTGTTCTGGTGTTGGTTTATCTTGGACATACTGAACTGACTTTGAATTGGTAGTAATTTGGTTATATGGCACAGATATTGGTGCATTAGGTTGCTGAACTGAACTTACCAAAAATGCACTTGGCTTTATCAGTGGTCTATTTTCATCCCTAGGTAATTGAGTGTCTGCTTTAGGCTTAAATGTGTCAAGCAGATATATTTTTAATTTGTTTTTGGTATTATGTGGGTATTCTGTATTTACTTTCATATTTATGCTTGGGGTTGCAAGATCATGTTGAAAAAGGATCTTTTTGAGAACAGACCTTTTTGATCTTTTTTTGACCCCTTTGTACAATTTTCTATTGATCCATTCAGTAAAGTACTGGGTACTGCTGTAAATGCCAGGACGTTGCTTTCGGGCACATCCTGATCCCCAGCTTGTCACTCCAACCACAGCAAAGTCATTAGACTTTGTCCTGCACATGAGAGGTCCTCCGCTGTCACCCTGGAAACAAGAACAGTGAACTGTGTTAAACACTGTTTAGAACATACATAAAAGTAATTATTTTGCATGGTGTGAAATTTAGTGGTACATGTGATATTATTGCTCGTTGTTGTGCCACCATAATGAATGTCTCTTTCTAAAGACGTCTACTTACAAATAGTGCTATATAATAATAGGATTATAGAACAGTTAAATGCAACTTGGGGAAAGCACGTATCAATAGGTTAATAATAATCAGATTGTATTAAAATCTCTCTATTACCTGGCAGCTGTCAATCTTCCCTTGCTTATGGCCAGCACAATGGTTGTACTCTTCTATCTTCCCATTATACCATTCTGTGCTGTTGCAGAGAGCCTTAGGAACAAGTGTCACGCCAGCTTCTTGAAGGATGTCAGATGGTTCTTTAGCTAAATACAATAAATACATTGAATAAGAGGTGGGAAAATCTCTTTGAGAAAAAATCATTTGTATTAACACTTATTTGAAAAGATACTTACATGTTTCACTAAGAACACCCCATCCTGCTACTTGGCATGTGGTCATGTGCTCAACATTAATTGATTTAGAAGGAAAACAGGCCGGCTGGATGTAGTCACTAAATGTAATTGTCTCATTCAAATGAATAAGAGCCATGTCATACATTTGTTTTCCTTCTCCTGAGTACTCTTCGTGTACTACCAACTTCTTAATTTTTCGAATCTGGGTGTGTGGACCCAACTGAGAAAGCTGGTGGGCTCCAAATACCAGTCTCAGATTATGGAATTTTCTGAAACAAGAAGACATTTGTAAGTCAGACAACTAAGTATTCAGTGATGCCCTTTTGTTTGACAACAAATAGAGTTAATAAATCTTACTCTTTGAAATGGTTGAAGCAGTGAGCTGCTGTCACCACCCATTGTCTGTTCAAGATGGTGCCACCGCAGAAATGTATATAGTTGGTACCTCTACTGTATTGGATGCTTACTATCCAGGGCCAGGCTCCTGGCTGGGCATTTACACCTCCAATTATACGAGAGCCAAGTTGAATGTTTTCTATTAGAGGCCTTTTTCCGCAATCTGTGGGAGAGAATTCAATAAAATGCTGTTCAAAATCACTAAAAACAGATATGTTATTTTTTTGGTTTTCTGGATAAGTTATCTCAGTAATATAGAATACTATGTTTAAAACCCATTGAAAAAAACCCCCATAAAAGTCATTATAATAGTTTTGGCGTCAACATAGATTCAGCTGCAATTTATCATACAATTACCAACCATTAATCACATATTACTGGCACCCAGGCAATAGATGTTTTTGAGAGAGACAAGTATTTTAAGTTAATATTATAAGTGAATATTTTAGTTGAATATGCAGTTGAACGTTTGCCTGTTTTGCCATGTTTGTAAAAAAAAAAAAAAAAAATTCTACACTCTACAAGCCCAATATCTCCCAATATTACTTACCACATGTCTTACAGGTCTCAGAAAAGATTAAATAAATGAATGAAAAGAATATTAAAAAAATGACTTCAAGCTTCAGAGACAGTCTCGCCATCTTCAAAGCTCAAAAGCAAATGAGTGTTTAGAGGAAGCTGTGATAGATGTCTGTTTACCATTATGACACCATCGAGATTCAGCTAGATGTCTATTATGACATCATAATAGGAATCTGGGTCATATAAGTATGACCCAGGGCTGAAGCTGTAACATTTGCATATGAAATGTAAACTTTGGGGCTTATTTATAAAGGTGTGTGAAAGATGAGTAATTGGAATATAACATTGCCACATTAACACAATGGTTTACACCAGGGGTCCCCAACCTTTTGTACCTGTGAACCACATTCAAATCCAAAAAGTGTTGGGGAGCAACACAAGCATGAAAAAAGTTCCTGGGGATGCCAAATAATCTGGCCTATGTGAGCTGGTACATTACAGGTGGTACATTACAGGAGGTTCTGTTTGGCAGTACACCTGGTTTTAAGCAGCCAAAACTTTCCTCCAAGCCAGGAATTCAAAAATAACCACCTACTTTGAGGACACTGGGAGCAACAGCCAAGGGTTTGGGGAGCAACATGTTACTTACGAGCCACTGGTTGGGGATCACTGGTTTAAACTCCGATTTATTTATATAGATGAGATTATATGCTTATGTGTACCCTATTATAGACATAAATAATGCTATGGATCATCACTGTATTTCATGTAGCTTTTAGTGTCATATATTATGCCAGAATTTGTCAGAATTGTACAATTACCAACCATTAATCACATATTACTGGCACCCAGGCAATAGATGTTTTTGAGACAGACAAGTATTTTAAGTTAATATTATAAGTAAATATTTTAGTTGGGACTCACATATGCAGTTGAAAGTTTGCCTGTTTTGCCATGTTTGTATACAAATGAGTAGAAAATCACCCTCACTTGACTTTTAAATCCAAAAGGTGATTTATTTGTGAAGAACACCTAACATTTTGGCTGGGTCCTCAGTTTGACAAAAGCCGAGGACCAAGCTGAAACTTTAGGTTTTGTGTTCAAATAACTCACATGTTGGATTCATAAGTTCTGTGACTGCTATTACAAACACAAATATATATATATATATATATATATATATATATATATATATATATATATATATATAAGCTTCATTAAACTTGTATTTATTTTACTTTAGTCCCTGCCACAGTGGAGTTTACAATCTAAGGGTTAGGGCACACCTGGAGATTCGGGGAGATTTAGTCGCCCTCAAGAGCAAACTTCGGGTGACTTTGGGAATTGAAGCGCCGCAAGTGCATTGCCGCAGGCATTTTTTCATTGAAGCAGGCGGAAGACACAGGGAAGCAGTTCAGGGAGATTAGTTGCCCCAATGAAGAGGTGATTATTCGCAGGGCAACTAAATCTCCCTGAATCTCCAGGTGTGCCCTTACCCTAAGCTCCCTATTGGCTGAGGCACGTTTCTCAACTCGCACAGCACCCCTGTGTATGGTCAATTTTTACCAGGATTCAATTAACTTGAGAGAAACTCATGCAGACGCCAATGTATTTATAACGTTGTATATTGATTAATTATGTGTCTTGTGAAGCCAAATATAAAATTACAGCATAAAAGGCTCAAGAAACCTGTGTAATCAGTTAATTGTCACTGCATTTACAGCTCTGAGCTGAAAGTGTCCCATTGAATTCAATGATTGGTGCTCTAACCGTACAGGAAAAAGTAGGTGTCAAAAATATATGGCTTAAAGAAAAGAAATTCTACATTCTACAAGCCCAATATCTCCCAATATTACTTACCACAAGTCTTACAGGTCTCAGAAAAGATTAAATAAATGAATGAAAAGAATATTAAAAAAATCACTTCAAGCTTCAGAGACAGTCTCGCCATCTTCAAAGCTCAAAAGCAAATGACCGTTTAGAGGAAGCTGTGATAGATGTCTGTTTACCATTATGACATCATCGAGATGCAGCAAGATGTCTATTATGACATCATAATAGGAATCTGGGTCATATAAGTATGACCCAGGGCTGAAGCATTTGCATATTAAAGGTAAACTTTGGGTCTTATTTATAAAGGTGTGTGAAAGGAGAGTAATTGGAATATAACATTGCCACATTAACACAATGGTTTACACCAGGGGTTCCCAACCTTTTGTACAGGTGAACCACATTCAAATCCAAAAAGTGTTGGGGAGCAACACAAGCATGAAAAAAGTTCCTGGGGATGCCAAATAATCTGGCAGCACCTATGTGTGCTGGTACATTACAGGAGGTTCTGTTTGGCAGTACACCTGGTTTTAATGCAGCCAAAACTTTCCTCCAAGCCAGAAATTTAAAAATAACCACCTACTTTGTACGAGCCACTGGTTGGGGATCACTGGTTTAAACTCCCATTTATTTATATAGATGAGTTATGATTATATGCTTAAGTGTACCCGATTATAGACATAAATAATGCTATGGATCATCACTGTATTTCATGTAGCTTTTAGTGTCATATATTATGCCAGAATTTGTCCTATTGAAGTAGGTTATAATGATTGAAATTATGGCTTAACTTCTATAAATATATAATAATCATATATACTTTTTTAAATAGCTCAGATGTTTGGTGTGTAAGGACAACAATTCATAAAGCTATTTATTTTATACCCTTTTATATATATATATATATATATATATATATATATATATATATATATATAAATACTCTTTTATAAGTATGGTGCTTTTCATTTATTGAATATAATATGTACAAGTAAGTCAATTTATAAACTGTCGAAAATTTTGTGAAACTGATAATTTTTGCTAAAAAGTGCATTGGAGTCCGTGGAAAGGCAAAACGACACAGCAGTTAAAATTTTTTTTAGCTCTGCAGTAGTGTTTATATTGCCTTATTTTGTTAGAGAAGGCATAACAGTAATCCATAAAAAAATTCATGTGGATTTTAACTAATTTTCCAGCCTAAAATTGCAGGGATTTAATCGGCATCAAATTATATTTCTCTGCAATGACTTTATTCATCTACTTGTTCACATGGTGTTTCGTGATGGGCGAATTTGCGAAAAACATCGCCGGCGCCCGTTTTTTTGACGCCGACGGCCGTTTTTGCCGCCGACGAAATTTTTTTCGGGCGAATTTTCGCGGGCGTTTCGCGATTTATTCACTGGCGGCGAATCACGCAAATTTGCCGCGAATTCGCGCCTGGTGAATAAATTCGCCCATCACTAATGGTGTTCGGTACCCCCCCTGGGATATTATGCTGAGGAACTCACCCACCACAATTATAGTATATCATTCATAGCACTCACTGTAAATATGAATAAAAAGGAGGTCCACACATGCTGCCATTGAATTTAGGAACAATTTGTTTACAAGTGGAGCATAATTTCTAGACAATACTTCACACACCTCTCAACAGTTTAGGGTTTCCCAGGCTGCTGGGACCCAACCTAATTCCTACTTCCCTTTCCTCTCTCTCCAGGGATGCTGTCTTTTCACAGACTTTCCGCCTAGGTAGCAGCCCGCCATAACAGATATGTTAAGCCCTATGCACCCTATTCTTTCTGGGTCCCTAACTGGGCAAATACCACCACATAGCGTTTCTTGGGTCCATCGCTTTTCTATCAGCACCGCCGAGTGGCTGAACCAGAATGAAACATTAATTGCAATAAAACATTTTCCTATTCCTTACATACTCATGCACTAGTAAAAAATAATTTCTTTAATGTAAGTGCAGAAGAACATCAAGAGACAGATAGAGTTGGGCAGATTAAGCTTCAGCAGCCTTTATAAAGTGCATGCTAAGTAAAAAGTACGATAACCTTCTTCTATGAATGAAAAAGTTCAAAGATTGTGGTAAGACTTAAATAGGAAAAACAGCAAAAATGTCCATGGGTTTGACAGAAGTTTAGCAAACAAGCAGTCAGCACGATGATTGTCACTTCTTTGTAAGGGTAGTGCACGTTCTTTAGTGGCCACTTTCCACTGAACGTTTGGAACAGCACCCCAAAGTATTCTTCATATTTAAAAAGCCTTTATTAGTGTTTTAGGGCATCACAGCAATGTTTCAAGCCTTTTATCAAGCTTACTGACACACCATTAAAAATGTTATTTATAATCTATAGCACCATCTGATGTTAATTAGGGGCAGATTTACTAAGGTTCGAGTGAATTTTCGAAGTTAAAAAAGTTCGAATTTCGAAGCAATTTTTTGAATACTTCGACCATCGAATAGGATACTACGACTTCGAATTTACTTCGACTTCGATTCGAAGTAAAAATAATCGACCATTCGATAATCTAATTACTGTCTATTTAAAAAAACTTCAACTTCAATACTTCGCCAAATTAAATCTGCCGAAGTGCTATGTTAGCCTATGGGGACCTTCTACAACCATTTTCTAAGTCTTTGTACATCGAAGGAAAATCCTTTGATCGTACGCTAAAATCTTTCGAATCGTTTGATTCGAAGGATTTAATCGTTCAATCGAACGATTTTCCTTCAATCGTTCGAACGCTAAATTCAGTGAAAAATCCTTCCACTTCGATATTCGAATTCGAAAGATTTTAATTCGAGGGTCGAATTTCGAAGTTTTTTTAACATTGAAATTCGACCCTTAGTAAATCTGCCCCTTAGTGTACAAAACTTTACTCACGGAACAAGCAAAAAAAAGTGTAACATTTCAACACAAAGTGTTTATTTTAGTATTGCAAACATGTGCTCAATACCTTAAGGTGAATGCTTGGCAAGATGTATATACAAAGTATATCTGTAAAACATAAGGGATTACATAATCAACAAAAACAGTTCATATAAAAAAAGGAAGGTAAAATGATCTAAAGATGGGGCTCAAATCATATTCTTTGTTTAAGCAATATGGCTCTAAGGTCTCTAATTTATGGATCCAATATGCCTCTCTATATAGAAATTCTTTATGTTTATTACCGCCTAGTTCAGGGGTGTCCAAACTTTTTGCAACAAGGGCCAGATTTGGTGAGGTGAAAATGTGCGGGGGCCGACCATTCAGCCTGACATCCATTCCGAGGTGGCTAGCTTGTGATCAGGATCATTTACTCCTGGAAATGGACGCATACTGTTTGGACTAACTCTCCGTGCCTCATTTAAACAAGGAATCGTGTAGCCGTAGCAGTAATATCTGGGCACATTAGTCATTAGTGAAATGATCTGCCACTATACTGTTGCCTGTGTACTGACGGTGTTAGCAACAGACACATACTGGCACGTAGTGACGCGCCGCTCTCGTATACTTTTTTAGTTTACTGTACTGGCACGTCAATACGTCTATAGACAACTTCAGCCCTAAAGAAGTATGGGAGAGAGGCATGTTACTACGTGTCTATTGCTAACACCTTCAGCACACAGGCAGCAGTATAGTGGCAGATAATTTCACTAATATGCCCAAATATTATGGCTACGCGATTCCTGATTGCACTGTGCCGGAGGGCCACATTATTATTAATTTCATAACAGAAGCTGCAGTAAATTTGAAAACGGCCCGCAATTGGCCCCGGGCCGGACTTTGGACATGTCTGTCCTAGTTCTTTAGTTTCAATAGTCTCCGCTATCTGAAATTTTATTTGGTTCACCCTATGGGCACACTCAACAAAATAACCGGCCACAGCTTGTTCCTTTTTTCCTATATTAATTGCTTATTTATGTTCCCTAATGCGTTCACGGACCGTTCTCTTTGTTTGGCCAAGATAAGCCAGCCCACATGGGCATTTGATGATATACACTGCGTATGTTGAACTACGTGTGTAAAGGCCCCTGATTTTAATGGGATTACCCTTTCTGGGTTTAAAAACACAATCCTCTTGTACATTGGAACAACACATGCAATTGTAACAGGGGAAGGTCCCCAATTTTCCCTTCTTTTCTTTACTCAAATCTTAATTTTTCCTTATGTCTGAATGCACCAGCATAGAGCCCAATGATTTTCCTTTCTTATGGGCTATAACAGGTGGTCTATCAAACGCTGTGATCTGGGGTAAATTCCCTTTTAGTAAGGGTCAATACCGCTGTAAAATATTTGCAATCTGTTTACTCAACGTATTATTGCATCACATTGCTTTCCCTATTTTTAGATTTCCCCTTTAACATTTCTGTTCTGTCTTGTTTTTTTATCCCCTCTAGTTGTGTTTTCATGGGTTTGACAGAGAAACTTTCAGTTGTTTACTGTTTGTTTGTTTTATGGCTTTTATTTTATGTTTGGGTCTGTGAGAAACGTAAAAGAAATTGGATTCTTAAGCAGTGTGCATGTCATTATTTTGTTTTAAAATAAAGTAAGGATCTGTGAAATTAATAAAATTAAGTAAGGATCTGTAGAATTAATAAAATTAGATCTCTGAAGGGGCTTCATCCTCCCCTGCGTATGCACTAGTGTTGCAGATGGCCAGTGGGAGACTTTAAAAAACTTGCGGCAAGGCGAAAAATATTCCGGACTAGGGGTAACTACAAATGAGGTATGTGCCCAGCACCCCTCACACCCTTGTGCTCTAGGCACGTGCCTCTTCTTCCTACCCCTAGTTCCGGCTCTGCACCCATATATTTATATATTAGTATATACAACAGACAAGTATAAAAGAATGGAAAAAACATATAATGGCCTTTTAACTTTGCTGAACAGGGCCGGAACTAGGGGTAGGCAGTGTAGGCACGTGCCTAGGGCGCAAAGCTGGGGGGGCGCCAGGCATGTAACTCCTCTGTCGCCTACCCCAAGTCCGGTTCCCTTCTCTGCCCGACTCACTGGTTATTATCGAATCTTTTTGCGCATGCGCACGCGAGCGCAGATTCGCGGATGTGCATGCGAGCGCAGAGTACCGCATGTGCACGCAAGTGCAGATTCATGCATGCGCACACTAAGCAGGCACCGCGACTGCCCAGCTTGCCTAGGGCGCCTGGACATTGTGGTCCGGCTCTGTTGCTGAACACTTTGGTCTTACTCTGGATATGTACTGTATTACTTTTAATGTAATTGCTGCAAACACAGTAGAACCCCCATTTTATGTTTTTCAGAGGACCAGAAAAAAATGGTGTAAAATCCAGGAAAATGTAAAATCAGGTGAATGTATTATGCATAATATATAGGTGGGACCACAAAACAACAATGTAAAATGAGGGACTGTAAATGGGGGTTCTACTGTATATGATTACATTAATTATGGTGTTGTAGTACTGTTTTTGGCTATGATATGATAAGGCTATAATTCTTCTACTTGCTTAAACTAATTTTTCCATAATACAAAATCCACATGCATAAAGCTGTTTTCGAATTACTGCTATTACAAAAAAATATTTGTAAATATAAAAGGCTCAGTAAGCAAAATAATATTGTTTTGATTTGATTTGTACAGCAATTTGAATGGCAAATTAATGTGCATTTAATATGCATTAAATACATTTAGGAGTATTCTAGCTAAACTCAAAGGTATTTCAGTGTCAATATTTTCTAATAATACACCCAGATTAGATTTACTCTAAAACACTTCATATGAAATAGCTGAATACTTGTTTTCCACAATTAACAAAATATGTAATAGATCATTTTCTCTGTAGACAACATATACTGCATTTATATGGCCACTAGGGATGCTGTTGCTATTGCTGTTAGTTTTCAAAGTTACTAGTTAAACAAACTGAGGAGATGGTAAAACAAATGGGGCTGAAAATTATTCATAACAAGTTAATGAGCTATATACGCACACTTTACTATATACAGGTATGGGATCACTTATCCAGAAACCTGATTTCCAGAAAGCTTGGCTATTATATGAAGTTCATCTCCCAAAGAGTCCATTTTAAAAATGTAATTTACATTTTTTAATCATTTAATTTCTCAGTAACAGTACCTAGTCCCGGCTGGGTTGCCTAGGGCCGGCTTGGCCCACCTTTGCCTTGTAGGATTAGATGGTCAGCTTTTAGCGGCCTGTGTTTGGCACCTTTTGCTAAAAGTGTGCACTCCATTAAATAAGGTACATGCCTGGGTGCAGGAGTCTGGAGCTTATAAAACATTATATTACACCACACTCTTTAGTCTTTAGTGATGAACAAAAAAGAAATCTATTGAACCACACTCGCAGGTCTTTAGTGATAAACAAGAAAATAAATGTATTGAATCACATATATTACTATATGTGTATATATCACCTTTAGGGGTGTTAAAATAATGTTTTCCTTCAGTACATTTGGAAGCATACTGCATTTCCTATCTGCTGTGCTGAACTAAACCGTTAAAGCCAGATATGTACAGTATTTATTGTACATGCTATCTAATTCCATTCCTAGTAATGTAATTGCCTGGTGTGTCTGGGTAAAAAGCCCAGATGTGCTGCACATTTCTGTAATGAACAATGTTCAGAAATCTGGAACAGGTCAGAATCTGGGCACCAGGTCAAGAGGAGTTACCACATGACAGTTTAATATGATACTTATTACGCAATATGTGGGCTGTTTTTTCAGTGTTCCTAAGTGTTCTATTATTGCCTTTTGTTTCTACCTGCAGCTAACCATGACACTTGATTCTGTTGCTCAACTTATAACCATTGTACACTGTAATTTTAATATTAAGGAGCCAATGTGAAGATAGAAGGATGTAAGCAGCAGATTTGGGATGCAAATATACATTATCTGGCCAAAAAAATCCAGACACATACTCTAAAATGACATGTCTTCAGATGGAACATATACTGCTGAGTTCTAGTTTGTTCTTGTGAGTTATCTAAAATTTCAGCAAAATTACTTTGTAAGAGCTTACCCTGGTGGTCTAGTGGGGGGACGGCAGCGACACCTGCCGCCCCCTCGGCGGGGACGCCCGCCGCGTGTTTCTCCTTTCCTAGGCGCCGGTAACCAGGGGCATTAGCTGTTTGCTATTCTGATTCTGAACTTGATTCTGACTACCTGTTGTGACCCCTGCCTGTTCCTGAAGATTCTGACCTCTGCATCCTGATCCATTGCCTGAATTTTGACTACCTCTTCTGCCATATCCCTCTGATTGATCTCCCCGTTTTGACCCTTGCCTGCCTGACCTTGCTTTGAACACTGGTCTTCTTACCTCTAATTTGCATATGCAAATTAGGATTCCTATTCGGTTCGGTATTTGGGCCAAATCTTTCACAAAGGATTCGGGAGGTTCGCCGAATCTAAAATAGTGGATTCGGTGCATCCCTAAAAATAATAGGAAAGTTGACTGCAGACCAGGCCTGTGCCCAACCTCACTAATACTGTTATGAAAGCAAATACCACTAATAATGTTCAAAAAGTCTTCCCAGAAGAGTAAAGGATGTTATTATTGCTAGGACCAACTTCATATTAAAAACTTTGGTTTGAGAATCAGATGTATCTGAATACTTTTGACCATATACTGTAGGTAGCACAAAGGTATCCCTTTTTTGGCACCTAGTTATTGTAGCTGTCTATGAGAAAACTTAAGGATTTGTACCAGTTAAAGAGTGTGCCACTTATCTAATAGTTTAGTTTGACACTCTTCTGAACTACTCACATGGAGATAAGTGCATATTTTGGAACCTACATTTTTAGTTGGCAGATAAAAGGGGACATAATTGGTTTATAATTCTAACCTGTAGGGTTTTATGTAATATAGTAATTTAGGCTGAAAAAAGACTCACATCCATCAAGTTATATAACCTGCCAAACTGCTAGTGTGGATGTGTGTGGATGAAATAAGTTAATAATTTTTTTTGACTATTGCATTTAATAATGATATTTCATATTAATGCTCACAATTATATTAATAGTAAGAAGGTGTCTTGGGAATAAATGTGCTTTGCTTTTTTTTATGAACACTGTGTAGTGATTTGGAGTTAAAAAGTACAGATGAATCTTTTTGAATGTGTTACTAATGACAACCTAAGGTTTAGGGCCAATGCATTATAGGAACAACACTTTGCAGCACAAATCTGTGGAGGTTGCGGGCATTAGTAATCATTTTAGCAACAACATGGAGGCTAGATTTAGCCCATACACCTATATACCTCCCCCAACATTTTAGTGGGACCACAAGAAATTATAAAAGGACAGGGATGAGTGTGTGCCCTTTAAGACAATCCTTGTCTCCCAGACCCAGCACTTAACTTGTGCAGTAACAATACTAGCCTTACCCTAGAGTGATAAAGGCATGACCATGCACTTAAAGCCTGTGTACTGTTTGTGACACAACCTTCTGGCTAGTTATGCATGGTAACTGCGTGGCCACATTAATAGCAAGTATGGGATAAGGTATGCACCTAGCTTTATCCAGTGGCTCACAACAAGCCTGCAATGAACCCTGAGAATCCCAATGAATCCTAACTTTGTGTTCTTTATGAATATAAGCATCAGTGGGTGTTAAAGCAAAACCATAAGTAGCTGCTGCACTTATTTTAACCCTTTCTACTCATACTATACTTGTTTTTTTATCTTTTTTCAATATAGACTTACTATACTTTTTCATTAAAGCAATAAGTATCTTCTTCTTTGTCTCCCAGACTGATTTATGTATCATATATAGTACCATATATGTACATTTACATTAATGGGCATGTTGCATAAATTCTCTGATGAAGAAAAGCTGATTACAATATGTATCTGAAAATGATTATTTCTTAGACTGTACTGACGGGGAATCAAACATTAACCAGAAAATCAATTTACATGGTTATTTAGACAATAATACAATAAATATATCACAATGTTTTATAAATTCAATAGTAATATATCTACATATATTAAGTCTGCTAAAAATAATTTAAACATTAATTAAACAAAATAGGATTGTTTTGCCCCAGTAAGGATTTATTATCTTAGAAGGGATCAAGTACAAGGAAGTCTTCTTACGGGGAAAAAGGGAAACTTTTTTTTTTTTAATTATTTGATTAAAAGGATTCTATGAGAGATAGCCTTCCCATAATTTAGAGATTTTTGGATAACGGGTTTCCAGATCGGATCACATACTTGTATTGAACCAAACAACCCAAAGAAAAACATGGCTGCCGTATACAAAACATTGGTGCTCAACATGTTTTAGAGCCTTGTACCATTTATACCATGCAGTAGCTGGAGTGACTGCTGATCCATGGGTCTGTACAAGCTTCATAAATGCTGCTCCTAAATTCACATGCTTGAAGTCATGTTCCTAATACCAGTCCCTCTAAAAGCTGCACATAAAATTGCATGTTGGATATATAACACACAGAGCTGTCAACTCCCCCAGATTTCCTGGGAGTCTCCAGTTTTAAGCTTCCACTTCACGGTCAACAGCTGCCATTCCCCTGGCTTTTACAATTTAACAGTCTCAGTTGAAAGTGGAAATGTGCAGTGAGTTGTCAGGAATGTCGAATGGCCTTTGTGCTTGTGCAGTGAACGCTTAATGAAGCTCGTTGCTCATGCAAAATTATATCATAGGCTCTACCAATAGGCCTTGCCCACAATTTGAGCAATAAGCTATCCGTGTTTCAGAGCTTCCCCCTAGCACAGTTTCAAGCTGATGTCTATGAACACATCAGTATTTTAAATCTGAGATATTTCTAATAATCTAATATTCTAACAACAATGATAATAATTATTTGTGTCCTGTAACCCAATAATGTTCCTTGGCTTTATGCCTCAATTGGAGTATCCCCACAGCACCACCATACAGACTGAGCTGTATCTGAAGAACCCACACTGTTGTATTTTGTTGAGTAAACAGCCTGGGACCCTCCTTTATATTTCTGTGAGGTTTGAGTCTATTTTATTGCTTAATGAGTGTCAAAAGGACAATGGTAAATTTCACAAGTACTGCAAAGTTACAGAAACAGTGTCCCTTATTTTAGGTAAACTGCTCCCTCTTGAGGTAACAGTCATTATTGCACTGAACTAAGTTAAAATTATATTGGATTACATTGGCTCTTGTCTATATGACTAAGGCTCTGTGGAAGCCCCTTCTTATGTATGCATGTAAATCGGTATAGATTTTATGAACACAATAGAGAGAACAACTACATGCAAATAGCATATCTCCAAACATTTGAAAACTCAGAGATAGGCATAATGAACTGCAGAGCATAGTGTGGTGGTGAAACCTCTGGTCACACTCACTTTTAAGAAATACCTCCAAATACCACACTAATTTATCAAAAACACTAGATTTTTATAGCCCCCCAATGGAAAAATCATAACTGAAGAAGCATTAGGTACAGCAACATTTCTTGACAAACACACTGTGATCCTCACCAGTTCATGACAATTTGTGACAACATTTTATGACAGGCACAGTGTGTGGCCTAGGGTTGCCACCTGTCCGGTTTTGACCCGGTATTTTGAGGGGCTGCCCGGGTCTATACTTCCTGCCCGGTTTTCCAAATAAGGAAAACCAGGTGGGATTCCCTTGATCCCAATCAGCCAATCGCTGATTGATGTGTCATAGCCCCGCCCACTGACATCAGGGGGTCCGTCCACTGATGTCACAGATACGCCCACTGACATCACATACCCGCCCCCGACTGGTCTCAGCCAGACATAAAGGTGGCAACCCTAGTGTGGCCCCATATATTTTGATGCATTTTGATGTCAGGCACGATGTGTAACCCCATGCATTTCATGACAGGCATGGTGTGTGATCCACAGTCTCTTGTGAGAAACTGTCCAGGACAGTAGTCAAAACTTGGTGCTGTCTCTCAAAAAAGCAGCCAACGTGTAAAAGAAACGGATCCGCACACACACCGATTAGTGCAGTAGGGGATTATCCCCTTTTATTCAGCCACCAAACATCAACGTTTTGGGGGGGGGAAACACCCACCCTTCATCAGGAATGATGAAGGGTGGGTGTTCCTGATGAAGGGTGGGTGTTTCCCCCCCGAAACGTTGATGTTTGGTGGCTGAATAAAAGGGGATAATCCCCGACTGCACTAATCTGTGTGTGCGGATCCGTTTCTTTTACACGTTGGTTGCTAAGGGACCTGGCCGGGTCAACGGAAGGAACGCACCACCAGCTTGCAGGATTGGTGAACTACAGGTGTGCGGTAGGAGAATTACAGTGTCTCAAAAAAGCAGGACAGTTGGGAGGTATGAGCATGCCCAGGTCCAAACTGGACTATGAACCCCAGCACTACAAGACAACAGCATCAACCACGTTTCATTGCCTATATTGTAATGGAGTAACTATAGCGATAGCAGCACCCTGGGCCCCCAAGGCATGAGTGTGAGAGGGCAGTGTGGGCCAGATATTTTAAAGATTGTACGCTGGTGGGGGATGCAATTGGGGGGGCTGGGTATGAGTTTCTGTGTGCTAGGATGACTAGTTACATTACTGGGTTTATGCAGGGCCGGATTTACATAGCAGGTGCCTCTGGGCCCACTGTCATTCGTCGTCCTGTCTCTTTTCTTTTATTCAATCAAATTTTCATCATTGGGACCAGAGCAATGGGGATTGGCATACAGGAAATTTTAAAAATGATCATATCTCCTGCGCCTTCCCAGTGTTTCAGAGCCAACATGGGTGTGTTTGGGGAGCATGCCAACCCCTAAAATCCTGCCACCCTAGGCCTGGTCCTTGGTGGCCTCTCCACAAATCCAGGCCTGAGTCTATGTAAGTGTCAAAAAGAGTGGGATTAAACCACTTTAATACTCTTGCCAATCTGGTCTGGGCAGACATAGCAGGCATTACAGTGAATGCTCATGTATGCACCAAAAGCTAAATAAAGTTTATTTAAAAAAAACCCATAAGATTGTTTGGGAAGGGAGTGGCTTCCTGTGAGAGTAAGCTGCTGCTTCTTATTTTTGTGAGGTGTGAACAGAGAAAAGCAGCAGAAATAGAAAGAGAGCAGGGATGGAAGGGAATAGAGTTACAGGGGACTGTCAGCTTATAAGAACAGAAGCTGTGAGGGAGGGATTCTTCTGTGAAGTAATGGGAAACATATACCACAAACAGGACTAAGAAACCTGTGAAGCATTTGTTCCAGGGGCTTAACTATAGAGGAAGCAGACCCGCGGCTACAGGGAGGCACAGGAGTTATAGGGGCACCGTAAGGCCCTAATACATAAACAATTTCAGTAAATATTGGTAAAACAGGTCAACCTCTAGACATTTGGGGGCCTGAAATATAATTTGCAGTGGGGCCCCGTAATATCCATTGAAGCCACAGATTTGTTCATATGTACAAGTGCATGAAACACAAATTTTGTACAAGTTATACACAAGCTATTGGCTGTTTATAATTGTTATTTCTACAGTAAATTCCAGATTCAAAGTCACTAGGTTAAAGCTTCTAATTCTAGTAAATAATCTAGAATAGGATGTGTAACTTTGAGTTAAC
Organism: Xenopus laevis; assembly: GCF_017654675.1. NCBI lineage: Eukaryota > Metazoa > Chordata > Amphibia > Anura > Pipidae > Xenopus > Xenopus laevis. Next base: position 139,925,426 of record NC_054371.1, on the reverse strand, counting down.
ATTTAGTATGATGTAGAGAGTGATATTCTGAGACAATTTGCAATTGGTTTTCATTTTTTATTTGAGGTTTTTGAGTTTTGAGATTTTTATCCAGCAACCCTAACAACCATGCATTGATTTGAATGAGAGACTGGAATATAAATAGGAGAGGGTCTGAATAGAAAGATGAGTAATAAAAAGTAGCAATGACAATACATCTGTAGCCTTACAGAGCATTTGTTTTTAAGATGGTCAGTGCCCCCCCCCCCATTTGAATGCTGGAAAATGAAAAAGTCAAATAATTCTAAAACTATAAACAAAGAAACCAATTGAAAAGTTGCTTAGAATTGGCAATTCTATATTATACTAAAAGTGAACTTAAAGATGAACCACCTCTTTAAATTGCAGCAGTAATAAAAAGCAAATACTTTCAGTGTCAGCTCATGAACGCTCTGTGGGGGAAGACATTTAAAGGAGAACTAAATTTTAATTAAAGAAGTAGGACAGAAATGTTGCACATTATGTTTTAGGGAATTGTACCAGCCCAAGGTAACAACAGCCCTTTAGCAATAACGATCTGTGTCTTCAAAGATGCCCCCATTAGATCTCCATCTTCTTTTCTGCTGCCATATTAATTTTTAAGGGTTTAGTTCTCCTTTAAATACCCTAGAAATAAACTGTATAGAACCTGCCATCTGTCTGGAAAAATGTATTGCTTGTCCATACTAAGACAAGCCACAGTAACCACTGACAGTGACATGCAATAGTGTCAAATAATTAAATATTCAATAAAAACCTGTATGTTTGGCAACACATGGCATGTGTTAACTACTTATGTAACATGACAAAATAAATTTTATAATTTTACTGAATAAATGAATAAAGTTTGCAACAACCTCTATTGGTCTTATTCAAATAATGTAGTGGATAATTATATGGTACAGATATGGGACCTATTATCCAGAATGCTCGGGACATGGGGCTTTCCGGATAATGGATCTTTCCGTAGTTTGGATCTTCACACCTTAAGACTACTAGAAAATCATTTAACATTAAATAAACCCAATAGGCTCATTCTACTTCCAATAAGGATTAAATATATCTTAGTTTGGATCAAGTACAATCTACTGTTTTATTATTATAAATAAAAAGAAAATAATTTTAAAAAATTTGGATTATTTGATTATAATGGAGTCTATGGGAGACGGCCTTTCCGTAATTCGAAACTTTCTGGATAACGGGTTTCCGGATAACAGATCCCATACCTGTACAATTCAGTCCTCTACAATAAACAGAAAGAGCAAGTGGTCTGGCTGAGGCTTAACTCCTGATTAACCCCTCGGCCCACAACAAGCCAGAAAGACAAGCTGCTTTGTTAAGCGTTTATCTTAATGCATGTATACACTGTATTTTTCAGTTTAGGCCTTATTTATATGAAAGGTTTTAAATATGGGCTGTTTTAAGTAATATATTTTTAAAGATATTAAATGGCATACCTTCCCTTTAAGGCCATGTCGGATATCATCTCTGCATTGTGATTTTGACCCCCCACATTGTTACACTTATAGTCATATTTTCCATACCACACAGGAGATCAATTTAATTTTTATTTTTTATTTTAACAACAAAGGTACAGTCACTCTCACAAAGTATCAATAATACAGCCATTAGTGCTGTGTGGTGTCCTTAGGGGGTCCGGAAACAAAGACCGCTGTTATCCATCCATATATCTCTTTCAGGTGATGCCATAAAGACTGGATCAGCTTTCTTTCATCTTGTTCTGGTGTTGGTGTATCCTGGACATACTGAACTGACTTTGAATTGGTAGTAATTTGGTTATATGGCACAGATATTGGTGCATTAGGTTGCTGAACTGAACTTACCAAAAATGCACTTGGCTTTATCAGTGGTCTATTTTCATCCCTAGGTAATTGAGTGTCTGCTTTAGGCTTAAATGTGTTCAGCAGATATATTTTTAAATTTTTTTTGGTATTATGTGGGTATTCTGTATTTACTTTCATATTTATGCTTGGGGTTGCAAGATCATGTTGAAAAAGGATCTTTTTGAGAACAGACCTTTTTGATCTTTTTTTGACCCCTTTGTACAATTTTCTATTGATCCATTCAGTAAAGTACTGGGTACTGCTGTAAATGCCAGGACGTTGCTTTCGGGCACATCCTGATCCCCAGCTTGTCACTCCAACCACAGCAAAGTCATTAGACTTTGTCCTGCACATGAGAGGTCCTCCGCTGTCACCCTGGAAACAAGAACAGTGAACTGTGTTAAACACTGTATAGTTTAGAACATACATGAAAGTAATTATGTTGCATGGTGTGAAATTTAGTGGTACATGTGATATTATCGCTCGTTGTTGTGCCACCATAATGAATGTCTCTTTCTAAAGAAGTCTACTTACAAATAGTTCTATATAATAATAGGATTATAGAACAGTTAAATGCAACTGGGGGAAATCACGTATCAATAGGTTAATAATAATCTGATTATATTAAAATCTCTCTTACCTGGCAGCTGTCAATCTTCCCTTGCTTATGGCCAGCACAATGGTTGTACTCTTCTATCTTCCCATTATACCATTCTGTGCTATTGCAGAGAGCCTTAGGAACAAGTGTCACGCCAGCTTCTTGAAGGATGTCAGATGGTTCTTTAGCTAAATACAATAAATATATTGAATAAGTGGCGGGAAAATCTCTTTGAGAAAAATTCATTTGTATTAACACTTATTTGAACAGATACTTACATGTTTCACTAAGAACACCCCATCCTGCTACTTGGCATGTGGTCATGTGCTCAACATTAATTGATTTAGAAGGAAAACAGGCCGGCTGGATGTAGTCACTAAATGTAATTGTCTCATTCAAATGAATAAGAGCCATGTCATACATTTGTTTTCCTTCTCCTGAGTACTCTTCGTGTACTACCAACTTCTTAATTTTTCGAATCTGGGTGTGTGGACCCAACTGAGAAAGCTGGTGGGCTCCAAATACCAGTCTCAGATTATGGAATTTTCTGAAACAAGAAGACATTTGTAAGTCAGACAACTAAGTATTCAGTGATGCCCTTTTGTTTGACAACAAATAGAGTTAATAAATCTTACTCTTTGAAATGGTTGAAGCAGTGAGCTGCTGTCACCACCCATTGTCTGTTCAAGATGGTGCCACCGCAGAAATGTATATAGTTGGTACCTCTACTGTATTGGATGCTTACTATCCAGGGCCAGGCTCCTGGCTGGGCATTTACACCTCCAATTATACGAGAGCCAAGTTGAATGTTTTCTATCAGAGGCCTTTTTCCGCAATCTGTGGGAGAGAATTCAATAAAATGCTGTTCAAAATCACTAAAAACAGATATGTTATTTTTTGGTTTTCTGGATAAGTTATCTCAGTAATATAGAATACTATGTTTAAAACCCCCATAAAAGTCATTATAATAGTTTTGGCGTCAACATGGATTCAGCTGTAATTTATCATACAATTACCAACCATTAATCACATATTACTGGCACCCAGGCAATAGATGTTTTTGAGAGAGACAAGTATTTTAAGTTAATATTATAAGTGAATATTTTAGTTGAATATGCAGTTGAACGTTTGCCTGTTTTGCCATGTTTGTAAAAAAAAAAAAGAAATTCTACACTCTACAAGCCCAATATCTCCCAATATTACTTACCACAAGTCTTACAGGTCTCAGAAAAGATTAAATAAATGAATGAAAAGAATATTAAAAAAATCACTTCAAGCTTCAGAGACAATCTCGCCATCTTCAAAGCTCAAAAGCAAATGACCGTTTAGAGGAAGCTGTGATAGATGTCTGTTTACCATTATGACATCATCGAGATGCAGCAAGATGTCTATTATGACATCATAATAGGAATCTGGGTCATATAAGTATGACCCAGGGCTGAAGCATTTGCATATTAAAGGTAAACTTTGGGGCTTATTTATAAAGGTGTGTGAAAGGAGAGTAATTGGAATATAACATTGCCACATTAACACAATGGTTTACACCAGGGGTTCCCAACCTTTTGTACACGTGAACCACATTTAAATCCAAAAAGTGTTGGGGAGCAACACAAGCATGAAAAAAGTTCCTGGGGATGCCAAATAATCTGGCAGCACCTATGTGTGCTGGTACATTACAGGAGGTTCTGTTCGGCAGTACACCTGGTTTTAATGCAGCCAAAACTTTCCTCCAAGCCAGAAATTTAAAAATAACCACCTACTTTGTACGAGCCACTGGTTGGGGATCACTGGTTTAAACTCCCATTTATTTATATAGATGAGTTATGATTATATGCTTACGTGTACCCGATTATAGACATAAATAATGCTATGGATCATCACTGTATTTCATGTAGCTTTTAGTGTCATATATCATGCCAGAATTTGTCCTATTGAAGTAGGTTATAATGATTGAAATTATGGCTTAACTTCTATAAATATATAATAATCATATATACTTTTTTAAATAGCTCAGATGTTTGGTGTGTAAGGACAACAATTCATAAAGCTATTTATTTTATACCCTTTTATATATATATATATATATATATATATATATATATATATATATATATATATATATATATACTCTTTTATAAGTATGGTGCTTTTCATTTATTGAATATAATATGTACAAGTAACAGTTTATAAACTGTCGAAAATTTTGTGAAACTGATAATTTTTGCTAAAAAGTGCATTGGAGTCCGTGGAAAGGCAAAACGACAGCAGTTAAAACTATTTTTAGCTCTGCAGTAGTGTTTATATTGCCTTATTTTGTTAGAGAAGGCATAACAGTAATCCATAAAAAAATTCATGTGGATTTTAACTAATTTTCCAGCCTAAAATTGCTGGGATTTAATCGGCATCAAATAATATTTCTCTGCAATGACTTTATTCATCTACTTGTAACATGGTGTTCGGTACCCCCCCTGGGATATTATGCTGAGGAACTCACCCACCACAATTATAGTGTATCATTCATAGCACTCACTGTAAATATGAATAAAAAGGAGGTTCACACATGCTGCCATTGAATTTAGGAACAATTTGTTTTACAAGTGGAGCATAATTTCTAGACAATACTTCACATACCTCTCAACAGTTTAGGGTTTCCCAGGCTGCTGGGACCCAACCTAATTCCTACTTCCCTTTCCTCTCTCTCCAGGGATGCTGTCTTTTCACAGACTTTCCGCCTAGGTAGCAGCCCGGCATAACAGATATGTTAAGCCCTATGCACCCTATTCTTTCTGGGTCCCTAACTGGGCAAATACCACCACATAGCGTTTCTTGGGTCCATCGCTTTTCTATCAGCACCACCGAGTGGCTGAACCAGAATGAAACATTTTCCTATTCCTTACATACTCGTGCACTAGTAAAAAATAATTTCTTTAATGTAAGTGCAGAAGCACATCAAGAGACAGATAGGGGGGAATTCACAAAAGTGTCGGTAAAAAAAGTAACCCAGAAGTGGCGGTCGACAAATTTGTAAAATGTCGTACGAACGGCAAATTCACAAAGGCAGATGTTACCATCTCTGAATGTCTCGTAAGTCTGACAATTTTCTAAAATGTCGTATATCTTTTCATCGTACAAACGACATTTACCAAGACTTTTTAAACGACAATTTGTCTGACATTTTCATTTTGGAGAGCCTAAAGTGTCTGAAAAATTGTCGGTAAAAAAAATGAGTTTACGAGTAAATCATAACAATGGCGGGAAAAGTGGCGCCGAAAAAACCACGCCCACTTTTAACGACACTAATTCAAAAGTGTCGCACATGTCGGAAAATTGGCGGAGAAATGCTCTGTGAATTTGTCGGCTGTTGCTACGACACTTTCTACGACATTTTAAAGACATTTTTTCGTTCCCGACACTTTTGTGAATTCCCCCAATAGAGTTGGGCAGATTAAGCTTCAGCAGCCTTTATAAAGTGCATGCTAAGTAAAAAGTACGATAACCTTCTTCCTGGTACAGAGGTATGAATGAAAAAGTTCAAAGATTGTGGTAAGACTTAAATAGGAAAAACAGCAAAAATGTCCATGGGTTTGACAGAAGTTTAGCAAACAAGCAGTCAGCACGATGATTGTCACTTCTTTGTAAGGGTAGTGCACGTTCTTTAGTGGCCACTTTCCACTGAACGTTTGGAACAGCACCCCAAAGTATTCTTCTTATTTAAAAAGCCTTTATTAGTGTGCAGTGTTTTTCAACCTTTTTTGAGCCAAGGCACATTTCTTTCATTGAAAAAATCCCGCGGCACACCACCAGCTGAAAATGTGAAAAAAAGCTTATATTAACAATATAAGTGCTATTGTTAATGTAAGCTTTTTTTTAAACATTGATGCATGAGGCAGAAAGTTGTCAGTAAGAAAGTAGAAGGAAACATATATGAAAAGGCCAATTGAACTTTATTATATCATCTGCAGTCTTTTTACCTGATAAGATTTTCCAAAGCAGGGTAGCGCTGCCCTCTATTTAAGATGGTTGGGGCAATAGTTCTCTCACGAACACAGAGATTAAATTATTTTGTTATTGTGTTTTTTTGTAATAACACTCCCCCAAATATTTTATAATTGCTGCCAAGACCGTTGGGGTTTTATAAATAAACAATACTGATAATCAAATCTCAAATCTAACTAACTAGATCTGGTGCTTCAGCTAGCAACTTTGCAAAGGGAGAAGCAGGTCACTTATTATTATTTTGTTATTACAAAAAAACACAATAACAAAATAATTTAATCTCTGTGTTCGTGAGAGAATTCTCACATTCATCATTCAAGGCCAGGGTAAGCTTGCTATGCCGGGTACCCACGCTATTGCCCCTACCATCTTAAATAGAGGGCAGCGCTACCCTGCTTTGGAAAATCTTATCAGGTAAAAGTTCAATTGGCCTTTTCATATATGTTTCCTTCTACTTTCTTACTGACAACCTTCTGCCTCATGCATTGCAGCCAGACAGCTAGAAATATGGTTCTCCTTATTACAGCATGGCTAAGCCGCAGGGTCTGCTTCCTTAATATTTTGATAACAGCACTAGCCGTTCACCTGTCAGTCCGTGCACTTCTGCCTTCTGCCTTCACATCGAAGCTGCGCGCAGTGCAGCCAGCGACCTCCCTGATCAGCCAACCCAGGCACGGCTCTTCTGCCCGCTCAGGTCACGTGACGTCACGTGAAAGGTCCGCGCACTTCGGCCTTCAAATTGATAGCGGCACACCTAACATTAGTTTGCGGCACACCAGTGTGCCGTGGCACACAGGTTGAAAAACACTGCTCTATAGCACCATCTGATGTTAATTAGGGGCAGATTTACTAAGGTTCGAGTGAATTTTCGAAGTTAAAAAAGTTCGAATTTCGAAGCAATTTTTTTAATACTTCGACCATCGAATAGGATACTACGACTTCGAATTTACTTCGACTTCGATTCGAAGTAAAAATCGTTCCAATAATCGACCATTCGATAATCGAATTACTGTCTCTTTTAAAAAAACTTCAACTTCAATACTTCGCCAAATTAAACCCGCTGAAGTGCTATGTTAGCCTATGGGGACCTTCTACAACCAAGTCTTTGTACATTGAAGAAAAATCCTTCGATCGTACGCTAAAATCTTTCGAAATCGTTTCGTTTGATTCGAAGGATTTAATCGTTCGATCGAACGATTTTCCTTCAATCGTTCGAACGCTAAATTCAGTGAAAAATCCTTCGACTTCGATATTCGAATTTGAAAGATTTTAATTCGAGGGTCAAATTTTGAAGTTTTTTTAACATCGAAATTCAACCCTAGTAAATCTGCCCCTTAGTGTACAAAACTTTACTCATGGAACAAGCAAAAGAAAGTGTAACATTTCAACACAAAGTGGTTATTTTAGTATTGCAAACATGTGCTCAATATCTTAAGGTGAATGCTTGGCAAGATGTCTATACAAAGTATATCTGTAAAACATAAGGGAATAAATAATCAACAAAAACAGTTTATATAAAAAAGGAAGGTAAAATTATCTAAAGATGGGGTTCAAATCATATTCTTTGTTTAAGCAATATGGCTCTAAGGTCTCTATTTTATGGATCCAAAATGCCTCTCTATATAGAAATTCTTTTTGTTTATTACTGCCTAGTTCAGGGGTGTCCAAACTTTTTGCAACAAGGGCCAGATTTGGTGAGGTGAAAATGTGTGGGGGCCGACCATTCAGCCTGACATCCATTCCGAGGTGGCTAGCTTGTGATCAGGATCATTTACTCCTGGAAATGGACGCATACATGACGTTTAGGAAGTGGAGTCTGTTTGGACTAACTCTCCGTGCCTCATTTAAACAAGAAATCGTGTAGCCGTAGCAGTAATATCTGGGCACATTAGTCATTAGTGAAATGATCTGCCACTATACTGTTGCCTGTGTACTGAAGGAGCTAGCAACAGACACATACTGGCATGTAGTGACGCGCCGCTCTCGCATACTTTTTTAGTTTACTGTACTGGCACGTCAGTACGTCTATAGACAACTTCAGCCCCAAAGAAGTATGGGAGAGAGGCGCGTTACTACGTGTCTATTGCTAACACCTTCAGCACACAGGCAGCAGTATAATGGCAGATAATTTCACTAATATGCCCAAATATTACGGCTACGCGATTCCTGATTGCACTGTGCCGGAGGGCCACATAATTATTAATTTCATAACAGAAGCTGCAGGCCGGTGTAAATTTGAAAATGGGCTGCAATTGGCCCCGGGGCAGACTTTGGACATGTCTGTCCTAGTTCTTTAGTTTCAATAGTCTCCGCTATCTGAAATTTTATTTGGTTCACCCTATGGGCACACTCAACAAAATAACCGGCCACGGCTTGTTCCTTTTTTCCTATATTAATTGCTTATTTATGTTCCCTAATGCGCTCATGGACCGTTCTCTTTGGCCAACATAAGCCAGCCCACATGGGCATTTGTGTAAAGGCCCCTGATTTTAATGGGATTACCCTTTCTGGGTTGAAAAACACAATCCTCTTGTACATTGGAACAACACATGCAATTGTAACAGGGGAAGGTCCCCAATTTTCCCTTCTTTTCTTTACTCAAATCTTAATTTTTCCTTATGTCTGAATGCACCAGCATAGAGCCCAATGATTTTCCTTTCTTATAAGCTATAACAGGTGGTCTATCAAACGCTGTGATGTGGGGTAAGTTCTCTTTTAGTAAGGGCCAATACCGCCGTAAAATATTTGCAATCTGTTTACTCAACGTATTATATTGCATCACATTGCTTTCCCTATTTTTAGATTTCCCCTTTAACATTTCTGTTCTGTCTTGTTTTTGTATCCCCTCTAGTTGTGTTTTCATGGGTTTGACAGAGAAACTTTCAGTTGTTTACTGTTTGTTTGTTTTATGGCTTTTATTTTATGTTTGGGTCTGTGAAAAACGTAAAAGAAATTGGATTCTTAAGCAGTGTGTATGTCATTATTTTGGTTTAAAATAAAGTAAGGATCTGTAAAATTAATAAAATTAAGTAAGGATCTGTAGAATTAATAAAATTAGATCTCTGTAGGTGCTTCATCCTCCCCTGCGTATGCACTAGTGTTGCCGATGGGCAGTGGGAGACTTTAAAAAACTTGCGGCAAGGCGAAAAATAGTCCGGACTAGGGGCAACTACAAATGAGGTATGTGCCCAGCACCCCTCACACCCTTGTGCTCTAGGCACGTGCCTCTTCTACCTACCCCTAGTTCCGGCTCTGCACACATATATTTATATATTAGTACAGTATATACAACAGACAAGTAAAAAAGAATGGAAAAAACATATAATGGCCTTTTAACTTTGCTGAACAGGGCCGGAACTAGGGGTAGGCAGTGTAGGCACGTGCCTAGGGCGAAAAGCTGGGGGGGCGCCAGGCATGTAACTCCTCTGTCGCCTACCCCAAGTCCGGTTCCCTTCTCTGCCCGACTCTCTGGTTATTATCGAATCTTTTTGCGCATGCGCACGCGAGCGCAGATTCGCGGATGTGCATGTGAGCGCAGAGTAGCGCATGCGCACCCAAGTGCAGATTCATGCATGCGCACACTAAGCAGGCACCGCGACTGCCCGGCTTGCCTAGGGCGCCTGGACAGCGTGGTCCGGCTCTGTTGCTGAACACTTTGGTCTTACTCTGGATATGTATTACTTTTAATGTAATTGCTGCCAACACAGTAGAACCCCCATTTTATGTTTTTCAGAGGACCAGAAAAAAATGGTGTAAAATCCAGGAAAATGTAAAATCAGGTGAATGTATTATGCATAATATATAGGTGGGACCACAAAACAACAATATAAAATGAGGGACTTTAAATGGGGGTTCTACTGTATATGATTACATAAATTATGGCGTTGTAGTACTGTTTTTGGCTATGATATGATAAGGCTATAATTCTTCTACTTGCTTTACCTAATATTTTCATAATACAAAATCCACATGCATAAAGCTGTTTTCGAATTAAAAATATTTGTAAATATAAAAGGCTCAGTAAGCAAAATAATATTGTTTTAATTTGATTTGTACAGCAATTTGAATGGCAAATTAATGTGCATTTAATATGCATTAAATACATTTAGGAGTATTCTAGCTAAACTCAAAGGAATCTCAGTGTCAATATTTTCTAATAATACACCCAGATTAGATTTACTCTAAAACACTTCATATGAAATAGCTGAATACTTGTTTTCCACAATTAACAAAATATGTAATAGATCATTTTCTCTGTAGACAACATATACTGCATTTATATGGCCACTAGGGATGCTGTTGCTATTGCTGTTAGTTTTCAAAGTTACTAGTTAAACAAACTGAGGAGATGATAAAACAAATGGGGCTGAAAATTATTCATAACAAGTAAATGAGCTATATACGCACACTTTACTATATACAGGTATGGGATCACTTATCCAGAAACCTGATTTCCAGAAAGCTTGGGTATTATATGAAGTTCATCTCCCAAAGAGTCCATTTTAAAAATGTAATTTACATTTTTTAATCATTTAATTTCTCAGTAACAGTACCTAGTCCCGGCTGGGTTGCCTAGGGCCGGCTTGGCCCACCTTTGCCTTGTAGGATTAGATGGTCAGCTTTTAGCGACCTGTGTTTGGCACCTTTTGCTAAAAGTGTGCACTCCATTAAATAAGGTACATGCCTGGGTGCAGGAGTCTGGAGATTATAAAACATTATATTACACCACACTCTTTAGTCTTTAGTGATGAACAAAAAAGAAATCTATTGAACCACACTCACAGGTCTTTAGTGATAAACAAGAAAATAAATGTATTGAATCACATATATTACTATATGTGTATATATCACCTTTAGGGGTGTTAAAATAATGTTTTCCTTCAGTACATTTGGAAGCATACTGCATTTCCTATCTGCTGTGCTGAACTAAACTGTTAAAGCCAGATATGTACAGTATTTATTGTACATGCTATCTAATTGCATTTCTAGTAATGTAATTGCCTGGTGTGTCTGGGTAAAAAGCCCAGATGTGCTGCACATTTCTGTAATGAACAATGTTCAGAAATCTGGAACAGGTCAGAATCTGGGCACCAGGTCAACAGGAGTTACCACATGACAGTTTAATATGATACTTATTACGCAATATGTGGGCTGTTTTTTCAGTGTTCCTAAGTGTTCTATTATTGCCTTTTGTTTCTACCTGCAGCTAACCATGACACTTGATTCTGTTGCTCAACTTATAACCATTGTACACTGTAATTTTAATATTAAGGAGCCAATGTGAAGATAGAAGGATGTAAGCAGCAGATTTGGGATGCAAATATACACTATCTGGCCAAAAAAATCCAGACACATACTCTAAAATGACATGTCTTCAGATGGAACATATACTGCTGAGTTCTAGTTTGTTCTTGTGAGTTATCTAAAATGTCAGCAAAATTACTATGTAAGAGCTTACCCTGGTGGTCTAGTAGGGGACGGCAGCGACACCTGCCGCCCCCTCGGCGGGGACGCCCGCCGGGTGTTTCTCCTTTCCTAGGCGCCGGTAACCAGGGGCATTAGCTGTTTGCTATTCTGATTCTGAACTTGATTCTGACTACCTGTTGTGACCCCTGCCTGTTCCTGAAGATTCTGACCTCTGCATCCTGATCCATTGCCTGAATTTTGACTACCTCTTCTGCCATATCCCTCTGATTGATCTCCCCGTTTTGACCCTTGCCTGCCTGACCTTGCTTTGAACGCTGGTCTTCTTACCTCTAATTTGCATATGCAAATTAGGATTCCTATTCGGTTCGGTATTTGGGCCAAATCTTTCACAAAGGATTCGGTAGGTTCGCCGAATCTAAAATAGTGGATTCGGTGCATCCCTAAAAATAATAGGAAAGTTGACTGCAGACCAGGCCTGTGCCCAACCTCACTAATACTGTTATGAAAGCAAATACCACTAATAATGTTCAAAAAGTCTTCCCAGAAGAGTAAAGGATGTTATTATTGCTAGGACCAACTTCATATTAAAAACTTTGGTTTGAGAATCAGATGTATCTGAATACTTTTGACCATATACTGTACATTTCCCAAAAGACAGGGGTAGTACAAAGGTATCCCTTTGTTGGCACCTAGTTATTGTAGCTGTCTATGAGATTTGTACCAGTTAAAGAGTGTGCCACTTATCTAATAGTTTAGTTTGACACTCTTCTGAACTACTCACATGGTGAAAAGTGCATATTTTGGAACCTACATTTTTAGTTGGCAGATAAAAGGGGACATAATTGGTTTATAATTCTTAAAAAAATCTAACCTGTCGGGTTTTATGTAATATAGTAATTTAGGCTGAAAAAAGACTCACATCCATCAAGTTATATAACCTGCCAAACTGCTAGTGTGGATGTGTGTGGATGAAATAAGTTAATAATTTTTTTTGACTATTGCATTTAATAATGATATTTCATATTAATGCTCACAATTATATTAATAGTAAGAGGGTGTCTTGGGAATAAATGTGCTTTGTTTTTTTTTATGAACACTGTGTAGTGATTTGGAGTTAAAAAGTACAGATGAATCTTTTTGAATGTGTTACTAATGACAACCTAAGGTTTAGGGCCAATGCATTATAGGAACAACACTTTGCAGCACAAATCTGTGGAGGTTGCGGGCATTAGTAATCATTTTAGCAACAACATGGAGGCTAGATTTAGCCCATACACCTATATACCTCCCCCAACATTGTAGTGGGACCACAAGAAATTATAATAGGACAGGGATGAGTGTGTGCCCTTTAAGACAATCCTTGTCTCCCAGACCCAGCACTTAACTTGTGCAGTAACAATACTAGCCTTACCCTAGAGTGATAAAGGCATGACCATGCACTTAAAGCCTGTGTACTGTTTGTGACACAACCTTCTGGCTAGTTATGCATGGTAACTGCGTGGCCACATTAATAGCAAGTATGGGATAAGGTATGCACCTAGCTTTATCCAGTAGCTCACAACAAGCCTGCAATGAACCCTGAGAATCCCAATGAATCCTGACTCAATAACTTTGTGTTCTTTATGAATATAAGCAGCAGTGGGTGTTAAAGCAAAACCATAAGTAGCTGCTGCACTTATTTTAACCCTTTCTACTCATACTATACTTGTTTTTTATCTTTTTTCAATATAGACTTACTATACTTTTTCATTAAAGCAATAAGTATCTTCTTCTTTGTCTCCAAGACTGATTTATGTATCATATATAGTACCATATATGTACATTTACATTAATGGGCATGTTGCATAAATTCTCTGCTGAAGAAAAGCTGATTACAATATGTGTCTGAAAATGATTATTTCTTAGACTGTACAGACGGGGAATCAAACATTAACCAGAAAATCAATTTACATGGTTATTTAGACAATAATACAATAAATATATCACAATGTTTTATAAATTCAATAGTAATATATCTATACATATATTAAGTCTGCTAAAAATAATTTAAACATTAATTAAACAAAATAGGATTGTTTTGCCCCAGTAAGGGAGTGACTGCTGATCCATGGGTCTGTACAAGCTTCATAATTGCTGCTCCTAAATTCACATGCTTGAAGTCATGTTCCTAATACCAGTCCCTCTAAAACCTGCACATAAAATTGCATGTTGGCTATATAACACACAGAGCTGTCAACTCCCCCAGATTTCCTGGGAGTTTCCAGTTTTAAGCCTCCACTTCACAGCCTCTGGTCAACAGCTGCCATTCCCCTAGCTTTTACAATTTAACAGTCTCAGTTGAAAGTGGAAATGTGCAGTGAGTTGTCAGGAATGTCGAATGGCCTTTGTGCTTGTGCAGTGAACGCTTAATGAAGCTCGTTGCTCATGCAAAATTATATCATAGGCTCTACCAATAGGCCTTGCCCACAATTTGAGCAATAAGCTATCCGTGTTTCAGAGCTTCCTCCTAGCACAGTTTCAAGCTGATGTCTATGAACACATCAGTATTTTAAATCTGAGATATTTTTAATAATCTGATATTCTAACAACAATGATCTAATAATTATTTGTGTCCTGTGACCCAATAATGTTCATTGGCTTCATGCCTCAATTGGAGTATCCCCACAGCACCACCATACAGACTGAGCTGTATCTGAAGAACCCACACTGTTGTATTTTGTTGAGTAAACAGCCTTGAACCCTCCTTTATATTTCTGTGAGGTTTGAGTCTATTTTATTGCTTAATGAGTGTCAAAGGACAATGGTAAATTTCACAAGTACCCGAAAGTTACAGAAACAGTGTCCCTTATTTTAGGTAAACTGCTCCCTCTTGAGGTAACAGTCATTATTGCACTGAACTAAGTTAAAATTACATTGGATTACATTGGCTCTTGTCTATATGACTAAGGCTCTGTGGAAGCCCCTTCTTATGTATGCATGTAAATTGGTATAGATTTTATGAACACAATAGAGAGAACAACTACATGCAAATAGCATATCTCCAAACATTTGAAAACTCAGAGATAGACATAATGAACTGCAGAGCATAGTGTGGTGGTGAAACCTCTGGTCACACTCACCTTTAAGAAATACCTCCAAATACCACACTAATTTATCAAAAACACTCGATTTTTATAGCCCCCCAATGGAAAAATCATAACTGAAGAAGCATTAGGTACAGCAACATTTCTTGACAAACACACTGTGATCCTCACCAGTTCATGACAATTTGTGACAACATTTTATGACAGGCACAGTGTGTGGCCTAGGGTTGCCACCTGTCCAGTTTTGACCCGGTATTTTGAGGGGCTGCCCGGGTCTATACTTCCTGCCCGGTTTTCCAAATAAGGAAAACCGGGTGGGATTCCCTTGATCCCAATCAGCCAATTGCTGATTGCCGTGTCATAGCCCCGCCCACTGACATCACGGGGTCCGTCCACTGATGTCACAGACACGCCCACTGACATCACATACCCGCCCCCGCCTGGTCTCAGCCAGACATAAAGGTGGCAACCCTAGTGTGGCCCCATATATTTTGATGACAGTCAAAATGTGGTCCGATGCATTTTGATGTCAGGCACGATGTGTAACCCCATGCATTTCATGACAGGCATGGTGTGTGATCCACAGTCTTGTGAGAAACTGTCCAGGACAGTAGTCAAAACTTGGTGCTGTCTCTCAAAAAAGCAGGACAGTTGGGAGGTATGAGCGTGCCCAGGTCCGAACTGGACTATGGACCCCAGCACTACAAGACAACAGCATCAACCACGCGTCATTGCCTATATTGTAATGGAGTAACTATAGAGATAGCAGCACCCTGGGCCCCCAAGGCATGAGTGTGAGAGGGCAGTGTGGGCCAGATATTCTAAGGATGGCGCGCTGGTGGGGGATGCAATTGGGGGGCTGGGTATGAGTTTCTGTGTGCTAGGATGACTAGTTACATTACTGGGTCTATGCAGGGCCGGATTTACATAGCAGGTGCCTCTGGGCCTAATGTCGTTCGTCGCCCTGTCTCTTTTCTTTTATTCAATCAAATTTTCATCATTGGGACCAGAGCAATGGAGATTGGCATACAGGAAATTTTAAAAACTCTTTTTAAATATCTCCTGCGCCTTCCCAGTGTTTCTGAGCCAACGTGGGTGTGTTTGGGGAGCATGCCACCCCCTAAAATCCTGCCGCCTCAGGCCTGGTCCTTGGCTCTATGTAAGTGTCAATTCTAAAGGAGTTGCCAAGAAAGGGGTTAAACCACCTTAATACTCTTGCCAATCTGATCTGGGGAGACATTGCAGGCATTACAGTGAATGCTCATGTATGCACCAAAAGCTAAATAAAGTTTATTTTAAAAAAAGACATAAGATTGTCTGGGAAGGGAGTGGCTTCCTGTGTGAGTAAGCTGCTGCTTCTTTTTTTTTGTGAGGTAATCTTGAACAAAGAAAAGCAGCAGAAATAGAAAGAGAGCAGGGACAGATGGGAATAGAGTTACAGGGGACTGTCAGCTTATAAGCACAGAAGCTGTGAGGGAGGGATTCTTCTGTGAAGTAATGGGAAAACATATACCACAAACAGGACTAAGAAACTTGTGAAGCATTTGTTTGTTCCAGGGGCATAACTATAGAGGAAGCCGACCTCCCGACTGGCAATCTGTGGGTTCTGGCAAATGCCAGAGGGGCTGCTGTATGGTTCAATAGAAAGTTACCATATAGTGGGCTGGTAGGGGGCTGTTTGGGCCTCTGTGTACTTGGAATGGCAGGGCCTATTTTGACTCCCAGTCCAGGCCTGGGTATAGGGGCACCGTAAGGCCCTAATACATATACAATTTCAGTAAATATTGGTAAAACAGGTCAACCTCTAGACATTTGGGGGCCTGAAAAATAATTTGCAGTGGGGCCCCATAATATCCATTTAAGCCGCTGATTTGTTCATATGTACAAGTGCATGAAACTTGTACATAGTTTAAATTAAATACCCTAGAAATAAACGATATAGAACCTGCCATCTGTCTGGAAAAATGTATTGCTTGTCCATACTAAGACAAGCCACAGTAACCACTGACAGTGACATGCAATAGTGTCAAATAATTAAATATTCAATAAAAACCTGTGTGTTTGGCAACACATGGCATGTGTTAACTACTTATGTAACATGACAAAATAAATTTTATAATTTATTTTACTGAATAAATGAATAAAGTTTGCAACAACCTCTATTGGTCTTATTCATATAATGTAGCGGATAATTATATAGTACAGGTATGGGACCTATTATCCAGAATGCTCGGGACCTGGGGCTTTCTGGATAATGGATCTTTCCGTAATTTGGGTCTTCACACCTTAAGACTACTAGAAAATCATGTAAACATTAAATAAACCCAATAGGCTCATTCTACTTCCAATAAGGATTAAATATATCTTAGTTCAGATCAAGTACAATCTACTGTTTTATTATTATAAATAAAAAGAAAATCATTTTAAAAAACTTGGATTATTTGATTATAATGGAGTCTATTGGAGACGGCCTTTCCGTAATTCGAAACTTTCTAGATGATGGGTTTCCAGATAACAGATCCCATACCTGTACAATTCAATCCTCTACAATAAACAGAAACAGCAAGTGGTCTGGCTGAGGCTTAACTCCTGATTAACCCCTCGGCCCACAACAAGACAGAAGGACAAGCTGCTTTGTTAAGGATTTATCTTAATGCATGTATACACTGTATTTTTCAGCTTAGGCCTTATATATAGGAAAGGTTTTGAATATGGCTGTTTTAAGTAATATCTTTTTAAAGATATTAAATGGTATGCCTTCCCTTTGAGGCCATGTCAGCAATCATCTCTGCATTGTGATTTTGACCCCCCCACATTGTGATATTACACTTATAGTCAGATTTTCCATACCACACAGGAGATCAATTTAATTTTTTTTATTTTAACAACAAAGGTACAGTCACTCTCACAAAGTGTCAATAATACAGCTATTTGTTTACATTAGTTCGGTGTGGTGTCCTTAGGGGGTCCGGAAACAAAGACCGCTGTTATCCATCCATATATCTCTTTCAGGTGATGCCATAAAGACTGGAGCAGCTTTCTTTCATCTTTTTCTGGTGTTGGTGTATCCTGGACATACTGAACTGACTTTGAATTGGTAGTAATTTGGTTATATGGCACAGATATTGGTGCATTAGGTTGCTGAACTGAACTTACCAAAAATGCACTTGGCTTTATCAGTGGTCTATTTTCATCCCTAGGTAATTGAGTGTCTGCTTTAGGCTTAAATGTGTCAAGCAGATATATTTTTAATTTGTTTTTGGTATTATGTGGGTATTCTGTATTTACTTTCATATTTATGCTTGGGGTTGCAAGATCATGTTGAAAAAGGATCTTTTTGAGAACAGACCTTTTTGATCTTTTTTTGACCCCTTTGTACAATTTTCTATTGATCCATTCAGTAAAGTACTGGGTACTGCTGTAAATGCCAGGACGTTGCTTTCGGGCACATCCTGATCCCCAGCTTGTCACTCCAACCACAGCAAAGTCATTAGACTTTGTCCTGCACATGAGAGGTCCTCCGCTGTCACCCTGGAAACAAGAACAGTAAACTGTGTTAAACACTGTTTAGAACATACATGAAAGTAATTATTTTGCATGGGGTGAAATTTAGTAGTACATGTTATATTATCGCTCGTTGTTGTGCCACCATAATGAATGTCTCTTTCTAAAGAAGTCTACTTACAAATAGTGCTATATAATAATAAGATTATAGAACAGTTAAATGCAACTGGGGGAAATCACGTATCAATAGGTTAATAATAATCAGATTGTATTAAAATCTCTCTTACCTGGCAGCTGTCAATCTTCCCTTGCTTATGGCCAGCACAATGGTTGTACTCTTCTATCTTCCCATTATACCATTCTGTGCTGTTGCAGAGAGCCTTAGGAACAAGTGTCACGCCAGCTTCTTGAAGGATGTCAGATGGTTCTTTAGCTAAATACAATAAATACATTGAATAAGTGGCGGGAAAATCTCTTTGAGAAAAATTCATTTGTATTAACACTTATTTGAACAGATACTTACATGTTTCACTAAGAACACCCCATCCAGCTACTTGGCATGTGGTCATGTGCTCAACATTAATTGATTTAGAAGGAAAACAGGCCGGCTGGATGTAGTCACTAAATGTAATGGTCTCATTCAAATGAATAAGAGCCATGTCATACATTTGTTTTCCTTCTCCTGAGTACTCTTCGTGTACTACCAACTTCTTAATTTTTCGAATCTGGGTGTGTGGACCCAACTGAGAAAGCTGGTGGGCTCCAAATACCAGTCTCAGATTATGGAATTTTCTGAAACAAGAAGACATTTGTAAGTCAGACAACTAAGTATTCAGTAATGCCCTTTTGTTTGACAACAAATAGAGTTAATAAATCTTACTCTTTGAAATGGTTGAAGCAGTGAGCTGCTGTCACCACCCATTGTCTGTTCAAGATGGTGCCACCGCAGAAATGTATATAGTTGGTACCTCTACTGTATTGGATGCTTACTATCCAGGGCCAGGCTCCTGGCTGGGCATTTACACCTCCAATTATACGAGAGCCAAGTTGAATGTTTTCTATTAGAGGCCTTTTTCCGCAATCTGTGGGAGAGAATTCAATAAAAATGCTGTTCAAAATCACTAAAAACACATATGTTATTTGGGGTTTTCTGGATAAGTTATCTCAGTAATATAGAATACCATGTTTAAAACTCATTGAAAAAAACCCCCATAAAAGTCATTACAATAGTTTTGGCGTCAACATAGATTCAGCTGCAATTCATCATACAATTACCAACCATTAATCACATATTACTGGCACCCAGGCAATAGATGTTTTTGAGAGAGAAAAGTATTTTAAGTTAATATTATAAGTGAATATTTTAGTTGAATATGTAGTTGAAAGTTTGCCTGTTTTGCCATGTTTGTATACAAATGAGTAGAAAATCACTCTCACTTGACTTTTAAATTCAAAAGGTGATTTATTTGTGAAGAAGACCTAACATTTTGGCTGGGCCCTCAGTTTGTCAAAAGCCTAGGACAAAGCTGAAACTTTAGGTTTTGTGTGTGTATATATATATATATATATATATATATATATATATATATATATATATATATATATATATATATATATATAAGCTTCATTAAACTTCTATTTATTTCCCTTTAGTCAATGCCACAGGGTAGTTTACAATCTAAGGTCGCTGTTGCCTGAGGCACGTTTCTCAACTCACACAGCGCCCCTGTTTATGGTCAATTTCTACCACGATTCAATTAATTAACTTGATTGGAGTAGTCAGAGAAACTCATGCAGACTCCAATGTATTTATAATGCTGTATATTGATTGATTATGTGTCTTGTGAAGCCAAATATAAAATTACAGCACAAAAAGCTCAAGAAACCTGTGTAATCAATTAATTATCACTGAATTTACAGCTCTTATCAGAAAGTGTCCCATTGAATTCAATGATTGGTGCTCTAACCGTACAGGAAAAAGTAGGTGTCAAAAATATATGTCTTAAACAAAAGAAATTCTACATGCTGCAAGCCCAATAACTCCCACTATTACTTACCACAAGTCTTACAGGTCTCAGAAAAGATTAAATAAATTAATGAAGAGAATATTAAAAAAATCACTTCAAGCTTCAGAGACAGTCTCGCCATCTTCAAAGCTCAAAAGCAAATGACCGTTAAAAGGAAACTGTGATAGATGTCTGTTTACCATTATGACATCATCGGCATTCAGCAAGATGTCTATTATGACATCATAACAGGAATCTTGGCTTATAAGTATGACCCAGGGCCAAAGCTGAAACATTTGCATATTAAATGTAAACTTTGGGGCTTATTTATAAAGGTGTGTGAAAGATGAGTAATTGGAATATAACATTGCCACATTAACACAATGGTTTACACTTTAAACTCCCATTTATTTATATAGATGAGTTATGATTATATGCTTATGTCTTCACTGTATTTCATGTAGCTTTTCATGTCATATATTATGGCAGAATTTGTCATATTAAAGTAGGTTATAATGATTGAAATTATGGCTTAACCTCTATAAATAAACATATATTCTTTTTTAAATGCCACACTTAGCTTAGATGTGGCATTTAATTCATAATGCTATTTATTTTATACCACTTTTCATATATAACTCTTTTATAAGTATGGTGCTTTTCATTTATTGAATAAAATATGTACAAGTAAGTAAATTTATAAACTATGGAAAATTTTGTGAAACTGCAAATTTTTGCTAAAAAGTGCATTGAAGTCCATGAAAAGTCAAAACTACACAGCGGTTAAAATTTTTTTTAGCTCTGCAGTAGTGTTTATATTGCTTCTCTGTGGGAGAGAATTCAATAAAGTGGTATTCAAAATCACTAAAAACAGATATGTTATTTGGAGTTTTCTGGATAAGTTATCTCAGTAATATAGAATACCATGTTTAAAACCCATGGAAAAAAAACCTTAAAAGTCATTACAATAGTTTTGGCATCAACATGGATTCAGATACAATTCATCATACAATTACCAACCATTAATCACATATTACTAGCACACAGGCAATAGATGTTTTTGAAAGAGAGAGACAAGTATTTTAAGTAGGGATGCACCGAATCCAGGATTCGGTTCGGGATTTGGCCAGGATTCTGCCTTTTTCTGCAGGATTCGGATTCGGCAAATTATATATGCAAATTAGGGGCGGGGAGGGAAATTGTGTGACTTTTTGTCAGAAAACAAGGAAGTAAAAAATGTTTCCCCTTCCCACCCCTTATTTGCATATGCAAATTAGGGTTCGGTATTCGGCCGAATCTTTCACAAAGGATTTGGGGGTTCGGCCGAATCCAAAAAAGTGGATTTGGTGCTCTAACATATACAGGAAAAAGTAGGTGTCAAAAATATATGGCTTAAAAAAAAGAAATTCTACATTCTACAAGCCCAATATCTCCCAATATTACTTACCACAAGTCTTACAGGTCTCAGAAAAGATTAAATAAATTAATGAAAAGAATATTAAAAAAATGACTTCAAGCTTCAGAGACAGTCTCGCCATCTTCAAAGCTCAAAAGCAAATGACCGTTTAGAGGAAGCTGTGATAGATGTCTGTTTACCATTATGACATCATCGGGATTCAGCAAGATGTCTATTATGACATCATAATAGGAATCTTGGCTTATAAGTATGACCCAGGGCTAAAGCTGAAACATTTGCATATGAAATGTAAACTTTGGGGCTTATTTATAAAGGTGTGTGAAACATGAATAATTGGAATATAACATTGCCACATTAACGCAATGGTTTACACCAGGGGTCCCCAACCTTTTGTACCCGTGAGCCACATTCAAATATAAAAAGTGTTGGGAAGCAACATAAGCATGAAAAAAGTTCCAGGGGATGCCAAATAATGGCTTTGATTGGCTATCTGGCAGCACCTATGTGAGCTGGTACATTACAGGAGGTTCTGTTCGGCAGTACACCTGGTTTTAATGCAGCCAAAACTTTCCTCCAAGCCAGAAATTCAAAAATAACCACCTAGTTTGAAGACACTGGGAGCAACAGCCAAGGAGCTGGGGAGCAACATGTTGCTTATGAGCCACTGGTTGGGGATCACTGGTTTACACTTTAAACTCCCATTTATTTATATAGATGAGTTATGATTATATGCTTACGTGTACCCGATTATAGACATAAATAATGCTATGGATCATCACTGTATTTCATGTAGCTTTTCGGGTCATATATTATGCCAACTAAAAGCTTGAACTTGATGGACGTGTGTCTTTTTTCAACCTTCCTTACTATGTTACTATGTATGTCATGCAGCTCCTACGCTTATTTCTCCAGGGCTTTCCTGGAGATACATTTAAACATTGTTTAACAGCATCTCCTCTCCCAGTCCAACAGACTCCAATCAGTTGGCTTTATGGTGAGAGGTAAATACCATATCTCCTCTGGTTGGGATATGGTTCGGAGACATATGCCGGGACTTGACAGTCATTAAGGGCTATACACATATTTCAACTGGCGCCCCCAAAAAAGTTAACATTTAGGGACCACTGTACCACTCCATGCAATGTGATGAGTAGTAACTTCATACCTCAGGGTTTGACAGATCCCCTCTGATCAGGGTCAGACTGGTGGGTGCAGGGCCTACCAGGGCTACTGCCCCAGGGCTGCCGCACCCCCCAATGGGGCTGCAGCCCCAGGGGCTGCAATGCCCCCACACCCCCCTACACGGGCTGCCACCACCCGCCCTCCCCCGAGCACATGTAAATAATACCTACCTTCAGCATGTCGGGGAGGGAGATCAGCGGAAAATGTCTTAATGTCAAAGTTTATGGGCCTAATAACTAGTCATTCCAGTGCTGAAAAGTTCATGTAGGAGACACTTATATAATTTAGTAAATAGATCCCAAAGCAACCAATCATGCCAGCAGTTCTGGTTAAATGCAGCAAAAACAAACTTCTGACTGGTCACCTATGGGTTATTTTATATTATATATATATGTAGGATTATTCTATAGGTAAATTACGTCAAGTTTTGTCAGTTCCCAACCATATCTTTAAATGCATTATCTTTGAATACCATCACACCAACAAGTAAAACCTGGAATTCATTAAAGGGGAAGTTCTTCTGTAAGTTAACATGGCAATTTGCATGGAAAATTGCATTTTGCACATTGCACCGCATTTATAAATGAAGCTTCATATGTATATATTCATCACTTGTATTTTATTGTGACTGATCAATAGGCTAGTTGTTGCTACTAGCATAGGTAAGCACTTGCAGAGAACTGGTTAAATGGAACATGCTGCATCTATAAAATTAAATGACAAAATAATTATTGGCAAAATAGTTATTGACAGCTTTTCCTGAAGATTAACTATTCGAGTGTCCAAGAAAAGAAACATAGCAATTATTAACCTTTTTTAAACTTGTTGGTTTACTATTTTGGTTCATCCGACGTCTATATATATCTTGTTGCTGTGGTCTTCTAAAAAAAAAAAAAAGGTGTTTGTCAAGAAATGCATTTGCACTGTTATACTTAATAGGAAGACTGAGATCAGTATAAAGAATACCTTTTGTTTTGTACATTCTGTTCTACATAGCAGACAGAGCTGGTATATGCAATTTCTGTTTTATATGAGAAGTCTATAAATACAGCAGATACATCTTTCAAGGTTTAATTAATAAAGTAAAAGTTTCCGACCATAAAATGTTTCAGAATCCTCTTAAAGGAGAATTCAACCCATTTGTAAAACACAGAGTACCCCCCACCCCAGGTAGACCTGCCTCCTCCCCCCCAGGCAAACTGCCCCCCCCATACTTTATACTTACCCCTCAGCGCAGATTTTGCCAGCGGAGTTCCACGCATCCATCTTCCGTGTCCTTGGTAAGCTGACTGGGAGATCGGTACTTCTGCGCATGCGCAGTTGGAGCAGTTTGCCGGTTTGCGACAACTGCGCATGCGCGGAATTACATGGAAATTGCCGCTCTCCCAGTCACCTTACCAAGAACCCGGAAGAATCTGCGCCAAGGGGTAAGTATAAAGTATGGGGCATTTCCCGGGGGGGCAGTTAGCCTGGGGGGAGGAGGGAGGGAGGTCTACCTGGGGTGGGGGGTACTCGGTTTTTTACAGATGGGCTGAATTCTCCTTTAAGCATTTCAATAGTACATGGCACTATAGCTGTAAGCAACATGGAAACCTCAAATGGTGGCCCAAACTATTAAACTCTAGTCTTATTTTTTAGTCTAGCAACTCCCTACTTGTTTATATATTTTGGGAAATGTGTTCCTGACCAAAAATTGATCTCACAGCTGGAATGCAGGTGGAAAGCTGTGAAAGATACGCTGAAGGGGAATACAGAGCAAAACACCCTAAAGGAAGAAGAAAAACAATGTATGATGGCATGGCCCCTGGGGTGTTGGTTAACTTTGGTAAAGGTACTGTATGTCTCTAGGCTAGGGTTCCCACATTTTCAGCCTTTAAATTTGTCTTTCTTTTAACAATATTAAAGTCATGGTTTCTGGCTGGCCAGGTGGCCACAATATCTCCAGCCATCTTCTAAACTAAAACCCATGCATTCCATATTTTGTTGAATTTGGTCTCATGGTTATGTATTGAAGTGGTAATTATGCTTTGCTTCAGATTTCTGAAAATACTCCGAAGTTACCTTGAGAGGAAACTTCAGGCAACTTTCTAAAACTGAAGTGACCTTCGGTAACAGGTCTTATGTGACTTGAAAAATGTATTTGTGGCAAATAAACTGCAGAAGTTTGCAGCAAAGCTCTGCATGATTTTATGCTTCATACACATCTTTAATGGATTCAACTCACTCTTTAAAAACATCCACCTACAGTATGTATTCAAGACAAATGTGTCACTACCTTTTGAGAGTTACTTTTTTTTTTAATCTTTATTTTTTGTCAAGCATAAAAGACATCACAGCAATTGCACATTGTATCTAAAACATAGCATATGAGCCTAACATTGCTAAAACATTTTACATATGTTGCTATTTTTATTATCATCCCTTGCATATTGACAGAGAATCGGAGATATAGGCTAAGCAATGTATCCTTTCATAAACCAGACAGATCTGTCTTCGGTACGCTGTCAGTAATATGCAATCTTTGTATTGTGCAACTATGATCTAGAATTATTTAAAGGTGGAAGGGAAAAAGGGGGGAAACAGTCCAGGCTTATCAATATACTCTGAAAAAGTATCAAGTCACAAGAGAGAGTGAATATTTTGACATTAAGGATATGTATAGGCGAGTCAAAATTACCAAATTAGACAAACAGATGTAAATATTAGCAAACACAGTTTGTTCTAAAAGAAAGCCCTGTCTTGGTCTGGCAGAGATCAGTCAACTTAACCACAGGGTCTAACCCCTTCCATATAATGAGTCCATGGTAGCCAAGTGGCCCAATGTTTGGGTTACTGCATGTATTTCTTCAAACTTACGGACTTCTTCCATTTCTGTCCACCATTCAGAGACAGTAGGCACTGATGAAGATTTCCACTTGCGTGGAATCAGGATTTTTGCAGCATTCAACGCATATTGAGCCATGGATTTATTGTAAAGGTGTGTAGAAGTGTTATTGTGGTGCAACAGTATCGCTGAGTTGGTCTTTGCATATAGACAGAATTGTGAGAGTTACTTTTTGTGTTCCAGCTTGACATTCTGGCACTGGGAGAGCGAGCAGTCAGACGTAGCAGAGCCTGTAAGATTGCTATGGGAGATTCGGGCATTAGAATGCAAGTGGGGAGCATTCAGGTGAGAGCTGTCAATAATGGAGGTTATGCACAAGGGGATTTTGTTGGGTGATATTCCCAATTGAAAGTGTCATTAGTGACATAACTTTAAATCATTTTATACAGTACCTGTAGTGAACTGTGTTTAAAGGAGAAGGAAAGGGGAAATAACTGGGGATATCGAGTAATGATTATAATTTGGCACCCCCTAGATATTTTACCTTTCTGTTAAACTCCTAGTTGCTCCTGCTTGAGAAACTGTTCTCTTATCCTGACTGTCTTTAGAAACACTATTATGAAGTGTCGTGGAATGCTTATTTGGTTATTTTTTATGATTTATTGTTTTTCTGATGAACTCTTAAGAAAACTATACCTCCTGGACATTGCAGGTCTCTATAAAAATATATTACGTAGAATTTACTATTACGTAAAACACAGCTTCATCTGAACGTGTCACACATCCTATTCCTTAGTTATTAGGCAAAATCCCATGTTTCTATGTTAGTTATTAAAATATTTGTGTTATTAACTCCTGGAGTTTATGACCAATTCCTGCCACACTTTAATATACAGTAATGTTTGGAATGTTAGGGGGTGGTTCTTCCTCTTTGGCTTTCATCTGCTGTCCTAGGTGTGTCTGGGAGCCTGGGAACAATAAGGTCATGTAAAGCTGTTTACCCTTCTAGTAAAAGTTGGGGAACAGGGACTGTGTGAACAAGGTAAAGTCAGTTACAGGACTAGATTTTGTTACAGTACATTCTAGGAATGTTAGATAGTCAGGAATAGCTATAATGACTGAGCAGTCTTTGCTCCAAAAAATATTGATAGCTGGATGTATCTCTTTCTTATGCTCTGCTAATCTAAATTGAAGGGACCAGAACACAGAGGGATTCAGGTTATATTCACTCCCTGAACCATCCAGACCATTATTGCTAGATACCGTAAAAGTGAACCTTGAAACCTACTAAGCCATCTCCACAGAACCCTGCTCTGCCATGACTGTATCTGACATCAGTGGCTACAATACTACCTTGTGTGCTTTGTGAGTATTAACCCTGTGAATTGTGTTGGTCAAGAAAGCTAGTTCTGTTTTGTTAGCAAGAACCTCTGGCGTCTTATATTTTTATCTCTATACAGCAGTAGAGAAGTGTTTACTATATATATGTGTGTGTGCAAATTTAATATGCATATGGCAGTTTGGTAAGATTCTTTAAGAGTTCACTTATCATATAAACTAGCTGTGAAGTTTTCATTTCCTTTAATGATCTGGAGACTTTTTTAAAAATATATTTTAATGAATAATTTTATGGATAAAAAGCTATAGGGGATTTGTCTGATGTTATATTAAACTAATTAATTTTGTGCAAGGCCGTATTTACTGTATTCATAAGCACCCTGTGCCCAAGGGCAACAGTTTTAGGGGCCCTCCGGGGGCTAGATCATAAATTTAATATTTTTAAGAAAAAAATTAATATTTTCCCACCTGCCAGAGACTTGCCTGTTTAAATCCAGCAGCAGAGCTGGGGGAGTGAAGGGTACCTGGACCTTCGTAGCACTAGAGACACTGGTGAGCCTAGCAGTATAAAACTGCTAGTATCTCAGAAACCTCTTGAAAGCATCGGATCCCCTTTAAGCATAAGTACCTATGCATCTCTTGAACTAAATCCCTTTTTTATTTATGCTTTCTTAAATCTTGCATAAGCTTGCAGCTACAGTCTGACACTGAATGCTGCAGACACATTTGATACCTATGATTATTCCTAAATTTACAAATGTATTCATTAATTCTTAATTTCCCATTACCTAAATTTCTCCAGTTCATTTTGGGTTGGCCTGTAGTGAACAATAGCGAATCAGAGCATCTGGATCTAAAACCTTATGATTGCTTCATGTACTAGATAGTGATTTCGAAAAAAAAATCCTTGTGTAGTCTATTCTCAGCAACAGACTACGTTGATTCTTCAATCAATAATTCATTATAGTTCATTAGGGCATTGACAAGAGCAATAGAAAACCTGCTAAAAGTTCAACCAAGAAATAAATTATTACCCAAATCTTTTGCGACATTAAGTTTTTACAACAGGAAGCGGTATTCAAGTGTGTAATGTTCCCAGCAAATTATGCCAAAATCAATTTCCTGTGCAAGTCAGGCAAGTTCATGTGGATTACACTGACGTCTTTTGTTAATGCTTCAAAATCGAGATGCACAGAAGGTGTCCTCATGCATTTTAAAGAAGAACTTTCAGTGAAATTAGTTCTGGGGAATAAGTACTTATTGCAATACCTGAATGATGCTCAGAAACACTAGTGCAGTTTATTCTAGAACATTTGAGAACAGAGTAGTGTTAACTGGGGAAATCTTTTGCGTATAATCCAGCCAGTTCACCTCCTTATGCCACGTTTACCATAGCCTACAAACAGCATGTAGATTGGAATTACAATATGTAAGTGTACAAACTAAAATATACATAATACGTACCAATGTAGTAAACAGCAAAAAAATACATACAGACAAAAGAATACACCGCAGCAGCAGCCCAAGCCTAGCAATTGCTTTTTACCACTTGCCATGGCTATGCTACTAATTTTCTGTATTAACCAAGGCCTTATATCCCCATTCCCGCAAATCATTCCTCACCAAAGCTATGATAAAAAAATATCCTAAGTAGTCACCCATTCTCTATTGCAAATGGGAAAGATGTTGTTTCAGTGGTTCCTTGCTAGAAAAAGCCACTAGGTTCCCTGTGTCGTTTCTCACTCTATATGCATAAACCTCCAAAATTGGATCCACATAACTTCTGACTGGTGGGTGAAATTGGATCACTCTATTGCAACCCTACTTCTACATATTCTGATTAGCTTTTTCTGGAAGACCTGCTCTAGAACCGTCTCAAGGGAATCCCCTATATAAGCTAGTGAATTGAATAACAATAAAAAATATTTACACAAAATATACTTATTAAGTTGTCTCTACCCCTTACACTTTCCACCTGGTTAACATAGTAGCAGCACCCCCAGAGTCCCAGATCTGTATTTTCTAGCAAATGCCAGAAGGACTGCTGTAAGATGTCATAGACAGTTGTTATTTATCAGGGCTGTGGGGGCTATTTTGGCCTCTGTGTACTTGAAATATCAGCCCTATTTCAGTCCTGTACGGCCCCTACCTCACATAAGAACAAAACTGCAAGGTCTGGCACCTACCCAATATTTTAACAACCTCCTCCCCCAGACCCATCATGGCCACATCTGTTGGCACAACAGTCTTTAAAGTGGACCTGTCACCCAGACACAAAAATCTGTATAATAAAAGTCCTTTTCAAATTAAACATGAAATCCAATTTCTATTTTTTATTCATAGCTGTTGTAAGCTCATTTAAAAATCTCAGCTGTCAATCAAATATTGTCCGCCTCTCCTCTATGCCTTAGGCATAGAGGTGGGGCAGACAATTACTTTCACTTTCCATTCAGCACTTCCTAGATATCACTGCTCACCACACATTCCCCCAGTTCTCTTCACCATTTAATTGTATAGCCAGGGCATGGGGATGTACATCAGGTCCCCCATTCTGGTGCACAAACAAGATTCTGAGATGATGCAAGGCTTACCTTTCTGTCCCTAAACTCCTTTCCCCAAAGTTCCAACACCACAATAAGAAGACAACAGCTAAACCAATTCTTAACCTAGTCTTGGGCCATTGTTCAGCATATCAAGTCCTATCCAGCAGACACAAAACCCCACTACAACCTCTGCATGAACAGCTGCATTAAAGAGGTGGAGGTGCTCATGATGCCACCACTAGACACTGCCCCTCTGATCTCTGCATGTGGATCCGAATTTGTTCACATAATTTACCATTCTTGTTAATCTGATCAGCCAATCTCATTCATGACATGATTGGTTTGCACCTACAACTTTGGACGTGTTGGGAGTTATCCCTGTTGCCCGCACATGGGGGCAAATTCACTAACATTCGTAGTTTCACCAGGCGCAACTTCGCCGCACTTCGCCAGGCGTAGTTTCGCCAGCGCTCCGCAAATTTACTAAAATCCGAAGTTGCGCTCAGGGGTAGCGTAAGGTTGCGAAGTTGCGCTAGCGTTGATTCGCTATGTAAAGCGAAGTTACGCTAGCGAAGGCTAATTTGCATACGGCGCGAAATTCAAATTTCAATGGAGGAATACGTATCAGCACTACAAATGCCTAGAAAACCTTCAAATCAGCAAATAAAATTTTTATTTTGCCCTACACATGTGCCCACTGTCTAGGTAAGTTGCCATGAGTCAGGAAATGTAAGGGGGAAGGAGGGGAGCCACAAAAATTTTTTCGATCTTTTTCAGCCTATCACCCATAATGTAGAAAACACACCAGCGTTTTTTGGGACTTAGAAAAAATTCAGACTTTTTTTCAAACAATCCCTATCTACTCTATTGCGCTTCGCCAGGTCTGAGGTGGCGAAGGAAGTCTAGCGTAAAAGGTAGCGTTCAGTACACTGCGCAAGTTAGTGAATTTGCGTAGTTACGTCTCTAGCGAAAATTCGCCAGGCGTAAGGGTGCGAAGTAACACTAGCAAACTACGCCAGCGTTCGTTAGTGAATTTGCGCAGTAACGAAAATGCCAAATGCTAGCGAATTAACGCTAGCGTTCGGCGCTTCGGCGCTTAGTGAATTTGCCCCATGGAGAGAAACAGGCATAAATTTACAGTCTTAGTAGAGCTATATTAAACACCTTTTATATCTTTATAAGATATGGAGGCAATCCAATGCACACGCCCACAGAACTTAACTTTAATACAGAAGCTCTTCTTCCACCTTTCTTATTAAGGGCATTATGCCAAGCCAAACAGTCTCCAGCTCTGCCAAGTTTAGCAGTTATTGCTGCTTTGCACAGTTTATTGACCATTTATCATATCTGGCTGATCCTTAACACAATTCATTTTGTCTCATAACTTTAAAGCAATATTTGTTTGTCTCTATAACAGACTGTAAACGTATCACAAATAAATAGGGGACACTTTGTCAGTGGTGCAACTATAGGGGGACTAGACCCCAAGACTGCTAAGGGGCTTAGGTATAGAGATGGCCCAGTAAGGTCTGGGGAGTAGATTATGGACAAAGACAAAAGGTCCTCTGCACTCAATCCATTATTAATATACTAAGGACATTTTGTGCCATAAACTACTAAAAAATGTCTTTCAATGTCCTTAATATATTGATAATGGGTTACGTGCAGAGGACCTTTTGTCTTTGTCTGTATGAATTTTGTGGTCACAGTGTCATTGCATCCCTGCCTAATGGTTTAACAATTAGTGGTGAGCATGACTTTCCCATTTTTGTTATAGAGTAGATCAGTGCTGTCCAACTTCTATGGTACCGAGGGCCGGAATTTTTCCTACATCTACATGGTGGAGGGCCGATAACGGAAGCCAGTGTTAGCCACTCCCTGTTTTTAGACCACACCCACTTTAAACCACACCCATGTTACCGCAAGACCATGTCCACATTAATAGCACACCAAAAAACCAAATGGTTGGTGCTCACTGCAGGGATCAGGGCTGGAACTAGGGGTAGGCAGAGTAGGCAACTGTCTAGGGCGCCATCATTGAGGGGCGCACTTTTTTCTAGCGTTTATTTAATAATTTGTTTCAGTAATCATGGTCACCCAGTTGGGTGGAATCCATCTCCTTCACCTTCTCCCTCATGCCGGTAAGTAATAGCTCCTTCTGTGCAGTTCACCGCGATGTGCATACACGCGTCAATGACGTCACTGATGTGATGACAGAGAGAGGCAGAGAGCTGGTGGCCTGCTTGGTGTGGCTCGCTCTCGCTGCT
The DNA here is from genome assembly GCF_017654675.1 of Xenopus laevis. Classification (NCBI taxonomy): domain Eukaryota; kingdom Metazoa; phylum Chordata; class Amphibia; order Anura; family Pipidae; genus Xenopus; species Xenopus laevis. The sequence goes on along the minus strand of NC_054371.1, from coordinate 139,893,379 downwards.
CTCAGCCTTGCACAGTTGCACTGAACTGAAGACATTCTTTCTATTACTGTGAAAGTTCGAAGCTTCCTGCTGGCACAGCCAGGTACAGATTTGGAGCCATATGTTTGCTGTTGCTGCTGGGCTGGCACAGATAATTGAAATAATGCAGATAGTGGTATGTTATATAACTCCAGGACCCTAGCACTTCAAAGCAGTGGCTACTGGGGTTGGACTGGGGGGATGGGGCACATATGGTCCCAACTTTAAGGGCCCACTTCTCCTACCACTGCATCAAACTCCCCTGCACACATACTCTGGCCTACCTAATGCACAATACATTACCCATCTGCCCACCCCAAAGCCCGCCTGTTAGTACCTCTTACTTCCTCCTAAAAACTTGCCTCTCTGGTCCTGGCAGGGGGCAGGCTTGGTTTTCTCCGAGTGTCCTGCTGGCACAGTCTGACTCTGAGTGGCTATACTATGGAAGAACATTTTCAATCAGGTGTAGTGTGTTGATACATCTCTTAAATTCTATCCTGACCAGTGCTGAACATTGACCTGTGTTTTCAGTGAAGTAAAAAAACATAGGCATGAGACTTCTTTCCTTATTAAGAACAGGTTCTTTTTATAGCATTTTTTAATTGAATACAGTAGAACCCCCATTATATGTTTTCAGGGGACCAGGAAAAAATTCTGTAAAATCCAGGAAAATGTGTTAAAGTAACTTTTTCTTCAAGTACTGAAAGCAGTGCTGGGCCAAGTTGGCCGGGCGCCCTAGGCAACCTGGCCGACAATGTGGCCCACCACTCTTTGCACATGCGCAGAAGAGCGCAAGCAGAGAGGAAGCGAAAGTGCACATTTGGAAGGTACTGCAGCGACAGTTTCTGGGCAATGGTCCGAACTAGGAGACAAAAAAAAAGACAGAAAGCAATAAAGATGGTATAGAAGTGATCATTTTATTACATGCTTTCAGTGATCACATATTCCTTTCTTTAATACTACAAGACTGTTTCTATATCTGCTCTTCAACTAACACAGTATCACCCTCTACCTTGCTTAGTTGCTGGATAGTTTATAATCATTGGTTCATGTGCATGCACACTTTAAACATATAGATATTCCTGTAGCCTTTTTTTTTGTTCCATGTGGATTGAAAGCATGGGTAAAGCACAGTAAAGTGCAATACTGGTGTAAAGTGCAATTAATCAAATATATGACCAGGCATTTAGGTTACTAAAAAGAATTCCAAATTTTGGAAATGAAAATATAGGCTTGCCCACCAAATCCTTGCTTTTCATAAATACATGTCCTTCCCAGAATCCCAAGTCTCAGATATCCCAGAATCCCAGAAACATTGTTTCTCCGCCAAAAAAAAATCCCTTGGGTAAAACTCAGCATCCAAAAAACTGCATTTATTAGAATGCTAGGGACCTGAGGTTTTACAGATCTTTCCGTAATTTAGATCTTTATACCTTAAGTCTACTAGAAAATCATGTTAACATTAAATAAACTCAATAGGCTGGTTTTGCTTCCAATAAAGATTAATTATATCAAATAAAAGGCACTGTTTTATTATTACAGAGAAAAAAGAAAATGCATTTTTAAAAATTTGGATTTTTTAAATAAAATTGAGTGTATGGCAGATGGCCTTTCCATAATTCTGAGCTTTCTAGATCCCCTTCATGTATATCCAAAACAAAGCATTAGGTTCATTCAGATTTCCCTATATATGCAATGAGCCACCTTTATGTATATTAAGGAAATGTGCACTGTTTGTGGGTTCCAAGAACATGTCTGGTTAATAAAAAGGCATGGGGAACTTTCAGCACTCAAGCTGCAATACTATAACTACCAGCATTCTGTATCAGTGCTATCTCTGCATTGAAGGGGCATATCCTTGCTGTAGAATGCAGCAATGTCTGCTTTTAAAATGGAGGGATTCTTGTTAATTAAAAATAAATACGTAAATTGTATTTTTATTTTTTTGTAAAGGACCAAGCTATTTTGACTAATGGGACCCACGCCTTGAAGTCTGTAGAATTTGTTACATTTGCAAATACCAGTTGTGTATCATAACAAATCATAAAAAAGCTATGTGTATGTGTTTTTCCTTTCTTGTATTTGTTACCTATCTGATTAAAAGCTAATCCTAGTGTATATTACCTCTAAATAGCTCCGTTTCGTGGTTAATGAATCTCTATGTCCATGACTTTTATAAATCATTGTCCAAAGGCCATCTCCCGTCATACCATATAAAACGACTGGGTTGTTGGATCATCTAGTTTTTCTCAGTGCAGCGTGCTCTAACAGTTCACAAATATGAAGATGAAGAAGAGCATTTATACAGTCCTCAGATTTTCGTTTCTCATTACGGGTTTCTCTCTGGTGTGCCTGGGAGCCTTCTATATATCTTCCAGCTATGTGTGTAACTGCCAAAGTGAGATAATACTGGCCTATTGTCTGCTGCCCTTAGGATTTATTCTGCTCCTGGCTGGAATTTTTTGGAGCACTTATCATGAGGCAAACCACAAGAACCTGTTCCACAGTATGATCAGGAGAATCCATAGCCAGCAGGAAGTCCATGTTGAGACAATAGACAGGTATGTTGAGAGATAAGAAATATAACACTAATAACACTATGGTAAATAGAATTATATATACAAATGATTATGGGGAAAAGTAGTGATGTTTTTTAGACAAATACCAACAGAAATTTGCTTTTTCCCCTAGAGTATGTCAACCAACTATTAATTAAAGGGAAACTTATGAAATAAAACATTTATATAATATTTTTAGTGTATTAACGTTTTGAACTTTTAAAAATATTTTCTGTGTTATAAGTTTAGTGCCTCCTGACATTGCTTACATGCTTTGTAAACTTTGGCACTGGATTTTTAGCTTATCCATTTTTTTGAATAAATCATTCACCTAAAGCCTACGCATTACATCTACCAATGTCTAAGGCTGCCTGTGTAAGAGTCATTAGAAACACTATAGACATATTCAATAGAAATACTAAGCCTCAGGTTTGCTACTAGAAATGCTTTTCTGCCTTCTGTTTCCATCCCAAAACTGGTAATAGATGTGAATAATGTATATTTAACTTGAATGCTTTGTTTCTGTTCTTTAAATGTTGATGTTTATGTTCTTTATTCTCTTGTACTTTCAGGCCAGATTTCTATCCACCATCCTACGAGAGTGTAATTAATGAAATTCGTCTGCAGCCAGAGTCAAGCTGTGAATTGAGAGTGCTTGAAGAGGGTCTCAACATTCCACCTCCCCTATATACAGAGAGTGCAGTGGACATTGCTGATGAAGTGTATACTTGTAATGATTCTCCACCCTCATACCAGGCATCAGTGCAGTTGTCTAATACTGAAACCAACTCTGAGAGAGAACCAGATTCTATCAGTGTTGATAACCCTGAGACATGTGACTGACTGTATGTGTTACATTAAGACTGTAGATTCAAATGCAATGTGCATAGCTCACTGCTATCAATGGAGTAATGCCATCACAGAAGTACACACAAGCATTTGTGCAAAGAAAGGACGCTTGTGATGTCCAAAAGTCAGTGCACAATGAGCGGAAGAATATAAGAAAACTGGAGAACAGAAAAACACATTGTTTATAATAATAACACTTTTACAGATAATGGAGAGACTGGCTTATCAGTCTGTCAAAGTAAGAAGAAGAATGTTAATCTTATCTCACAACTGTCGATAGGGCATGTAAAAATGCAGGTTGTGGGTCCAGAAAATCAGACCCACACAAGTCGATATTCTAAGGCTGGTGTTGCCATTTTTGATACAACAACCTGTATAATATGTTAAGTTATATTTATTTATGTAACAATGCTACAATGCCAACTCAACTTTTTCTGCTAGAAGTGTAAACATGCAGGAATGATGTACTTGCATGCCAGTTATATAGACTCTACATTTCTGGGTTACAAATTAATATGTGAGTTTACCCCAGTGGCACAGAAATAAAGAGAAGGTGTTTACAAGCCTTTTATAGTCCAACAAGGCACTTATTTTATAGTACATATAATGGGAATACTTAGGATATCCCTAATAAGGAACAGAAAGGCTTTCAATAAACATATTAACTAAAAATTGTGAAAGCACTAGCAGTTACTTTTAAAGATTCTAATCCATATTACTATTTTTAGAAATTCAGCAATGAAATAAAGATTGCCAACTTTATATATACTCCTATATTAGTTCTCTTTAATTGTCATTATTTATTTTCTGGTTTCCACTTTGAACTTGACTCAGGTCTATTTGACTTGACTCAGGGCTATTTTAATTACTCACTAGATTGTTTGTCTTTATATGTATTAAAAGATATTGTATAAAATGTTAAATTGTATTTTTATACTAAATATATATTTCTATTAAAAGTTGCAAGTGTATTTTGCTGTTTTCCTTTTACATGCTGTTTTATCCCTAGTAGTAAACTGAGCAGGTTGTGTTGTATTTTTGTGGCAGTTATATTGATGACAGGGATACACACATCTAATCCTAGCAGGGAGTAATTTCTATTGTTGAACTTCCGTTACCAGTCAACCAGATGAGGATAATGGGAGTTGCAGTTTTTCTTATTAGCTAGAGCAGGGATCCCCAACCTTTTAAAGCCGTGAGCAATATTCAGAAGTAAAAGGAGTTGGGGAGCAACACTAGCATGAAAAATGTTCTTGGGTGCCAAATAAGGGCTGTGATTGGCTATTTGGAAGCTCCATGTGGATTGTCAACCTACATTGAGGCTCTGTTTGGCAGTACTCCTGGTTTTTATACAACCAAAACTTGCCTCCAAGCCTGGAATTCAAAAATAATCACCTGCTTTGAGGCCACTGGGAGCAACAGCCAAGGGGTTGGAGAGCAACATGTCACTCACGAGATACTGGTTGGGGATCACTGAGCTAGAGGGATAAAACAATACATGAATAAGTGCCACATGATAATACATTTCAGTTAAACTTCATTGACAGCTATAGCTCCATTCTTCTGCTAAATATTTTTTTTTGTAAAAAAAAGGTAGATAAGGTTAATCCTTTGTGATTCACAATCAGGATAAAAAAAACCAGCCTGGGTAGCATGCCAGGGGATTACTTTATGTAAAGTGCCATCATTTTTTTTACTCAAATTATGTGCTCAAAATATTGAGCAACACTTGATGGTGTTATTTACTTGTAATTCTGCACTTTGGAGGTGCCCCTTTGTCCCTTATAAAACATTGGTTTTAGGGTAAAATGGGAAAGGGAATCATTTATATAGCGTTGTTCTCCCATGGCACTTTACATTAAGTAAGGCAGCCATTATAGGCACACTAAGGGGGTTACCTATCAACGGTTCAGTTTGTGATTTGTGAGGTTTTTATACCTTATAAACTCACAACTCGAATGCTTTCTTATTTATGAAGAAACACGTATGTAAAAAAACTGAAATCAATGAATTGGGGGGGGGAGCCAGAATACTCTAATTAATCAAGTTTTCAAGCGCAAACAACTGGAACAAAAAAAAGAATATTATGAAGGCTGCAAACAAAATGGCTCAAGGAACCTCTGCCATTGACTTTTACATGACCTTGACAGGTTTTAGCTGGAGTATTTTCGAATTCAAGCTAATTTTAGCTTTAAGGTATACATCTAGTATAGGTCAATTTAAAAACAACTGGACTTGCTGAGTAATCAATGAAGACGTTTCACTACTCATCCGAGCAGCTTCTTCAGTTGAACTGAAGAAGCTGCTCGGATGAGTGGTGAAACGTCTTCATTGATTACTCAGCAAGTCCAGTTGTTTTTAGATTGACTTATACTAGATATACTATGACCTGGATGAATGAAAATCTTCATAGTCTTTAAGGTATACGTTTTTTTTAAAAAACAAGAAATGTTTTATTTTTTTAACCAAAAATATGAGTCTTTACTGAAAACTACCTGTGAAAACTCAAAATTTTCAGGTAACACACAGCTTGACCTTTAATAAATAACAACCTAAGTATGCTGGGACACCAGGAGATTAAGTGACTCTGGGGTCACAAAGAGTTGTCATAGGCAATGAGACCAGGATGTAACAGAAAATACTTTTTTAACATAAATAAAGAGCATGTTTTTATTAGCTCTGATTTTGATATTGGAGTAATAAAGTCAATCCACTGTGTCTGCTCTGATTGCGAATTTTGTATAGTTGGGACTGAAATTCCCCAGTACTGTATGGAGGGGTATAATGTGCTTTTTGGTGACTAGATAATTCTGATACTTTTTATTTATATCAATAAACAAAACATATTATTGGCTTCTCCCATCAGTACTTGAAAATGTAGCGGGTTATTTATTAAAACTCAATTTTTTCTCATCCCAAACCTGTCAAGGTCATGTATAAGTCAATGGCAGATGTCCCTATCCCAGTTTAAAGATATCGTGGTCTGCACTGGGTTTAGCCCGATAATCAGAAAAATTTGGGGTTTTCTGGCAATAACCTGAAAAAATCCCATCATGCTCACTTCTGGTGTGATTGTTTCCCATCTCTTCTTCAGCTTAGCCCTCTTTTGTATCAGCACAGAGAGCTTGATTCTGAATGTTTTTCTGCATACGCTCTAATTCTGAAAAGCAGCACTGCTCTACAATAGCAATAAAATGATAAAATAATAATTCTCTCAAGGGGTAAGCGGTTCAAACTAATCATGGTAATTTAAAAAGCAATTATAAAGACATAAAGAAAATCTGCAAAGATTACCTGAGGAAATTACAATGACGCATACTATTTCTGACCAGATAAAAAAAAGAGGTCAGTGGTGCTAATTGAATATAAATACATACTCAGTGCACTTTGGATTTTTGAGCTGCTTACTGGGCATGCTCCATTGCCGATTGACAGCTCCAATCAATGGGGCAAATTTTCAACAGCGAACGATCTGCCACACTTCGCCAGATGTGCAAAATGGTGCAAGTGGCCATTTTTTATTAGAAATGTCTAAGGAAGCATAATAAAGACAAAGATAAGTCAAAAAAAATTCCAATACCAAGACCAGGAGCTTGCACAGTAGTGCCTATAAAACACTGTACGCAATTGCTGAGTTCACCGGCAAGCATTTCCTTACATGAACAGCTGCATAGGCACAGCTTGACCCTCGGGTGGAGGAAATTTTGTGCACGTGCAATAGTTTGATGGAGGCCATCTTAGTAATTTCAGGAAAGAAAAGGTGGGGACTGCGTTGGAGCACAATATTATCAAGTCATGAGATGCGAACACAGGCTAAATATTAAGTTTTTCCCGTTAAAGGAGAAGGAAAGGTTAAAACTAAGTAAGCCTTATCAGAAAGGTCCATCTAAATATACCAGTAAACCCCCAAAGGAATGTTGCTCTGAGTCCTCTGTCAAAAGAAACACTGCATTTCTTTCCTTCTATTGTGTACTCATGGGCTTCTGTATCAGACTTCCTGCCTTCAGCTTAAACCTCATTGCCCTGGGCAAGAGCATGCTCAGTTTGCTCCTCTTCCCCCACCCCCCTCCCTTCTCTACTGTAATCTGAGCCCAGAGCAGGGAGAGACTTAGGCAGGAAGTGATGTCACACCACGTTAATACTGCAGCTCCTATCCTAAACAAACAGAGAGCTTCTAGAGCTTTTTACTCTGGTATGGTAAAACATTCTACAGAATAAATATAGCATTCTAGCTTGCACTATTGTGGCTAATCTATTGGCAATAAAATACCTCCGTAGCTTTCCTTCTCCTTTAATATATGCAACAATTTGGTACAGCAGGGGGTATTTTATTATATACCTGTACTGAAAACTTGTTTTGATGGGCATGTGTAAAACACTCACTGGTTCTGGAAGCCTGGATAGACCCTAATATGGCAAAACAAAGTAAATGACTATTTAGCATCACTGGCTATATAACAAAGCCTATAGTATGCTATAGAAGAACAAATAAATAAAGTGTCAGAACTATGCTATGTTGAAATTCCACTTTTATTAGACATGTAACATCACAGTCAGTGCTTTAATCGCCCCCCAAAAAAAAGAGTGGTTCTTACATCAGTTACAATCTAAATTACAGTTGTTGTAGGCAGAATGCTTGTGATAAAGTGTACCCTCGAAGAGCAAAAGCCATTGTGGGAACGTCTGTGAAAAAGCAAACGTATATCCTAACATACTATGTGCATGTAATGCCATACAGGTATAGGATCCGTTATCCGGAAACCCGTTATCCAGAAAGCTCCGAAATACGGCAAGCCTGTCTGGTATAGACCCCATTTTATCCAAATAATTAAAATTGAAACAACTTCGATTTCATTTTTCTCTGTAATAATAAAACAATACCTTGTATTTGAGCCCAACTAAGATATCATTTATCCTTATTGGAAGCAGAACCAGCCTTTTGGGTTTATTTAATGTTTACATGATTTTCTAGTAGACATAAGGTATAACGATCCAAATTACAGAAAGATCCACTATCCAGAAAACCCCAGGCCCGAGCATTCTGGAGAATAGGTCCCATACCTGTATAAAGAATGATTAATGCCACAATTCAGTGAAGGTAGTAGAATATTTGAGTATAAACTGTGCACTAAGGTCTAAATTTATCAGTACAAAGTGTAACACCACATTACTTTCTAAGGTCTGCTTTATGAGGGGAAATAAAAGGACAGGCATCAGGATGGAACATCTTCAAGTTTAGCATTCACATCATATTTATATATACAGTAGTATATAGTATATAGTCAGTGTTATATGACAACCATTTGGTGCTATAGCAATTTTATAGCCCTTGTAACTGTTGCATCTTGCTGTTGCTTTTCACTTAGGATGCTCACCCTCTTTAGAAACATGGTAATATTAAAACATACTGAAAGTTATTTGTTAGTCAGTAAGCTCCTGGGAGCAATGTAATCTATAATGTGGCACATATGATTTCTGACTGTAGCCCAGGGTTACCTAAGACCCATGATCCACCTGTAGCACATAACTTCCCATCAGCCTAGCATTTCTCACAAAATCTATATTAGGTCTCCATTCTGTTTACTAACTATTGTTATTTTTAAATGGCCTTAATAATGAGTATTGTTCAGTTAAATACACATTTAAAGTTTGTTAATTTAGCTTAATGCAGTTAAGTTACATTTTCCATTGCAGTGTAACTCTTCATATGGTAGATCCAAATGCCATAACTGTGTTAAAGGTAGACTCTAAGTTTGTGTACCCCTGCTTTAGGGTAGAGCTCCACGGGCGATTTTGTCGCGATCCAATGCGATACGCAAAAACGCAAGCATCAAGTCGGATGTGACAGAAATAAGGTAGGAGCTAGAAATTAAGTTGCAGTGTTCATCCGAAGCAACATGACTGTCGGATGCAGACACAGCGGTCAACGTCTGCATCCGACAGTTGTGTTGCGTCGGACAAACACTGCGACACGATCCGACATTGTTATTGCTTACCTTATTTCTGTTGCATCTCACTTGATGCCTGCATTTTTGCGCAGTGCTTCGGATCGCGCCAAAATTGTTCGTGGAGTTCTACCCTTAGCCAGTCAACGTATTCCCAATAGACCCAGGATCTAGACACATCTGACCACAATCAGATTAAATCACAGTTTACCCTGCATGCACATTCCTCTCCTCTCATTAATGCACTGTTCCTTAAAATCATTTTACGTTAGATTACACTGTGGTAGGGTGGCTCATTTTCTAAGACTTGACAAATTTGCACTTGGACAGCAACCCATAGCAACTAGTTGTTGACTAACTAATGAGATTTGAGTGGTTGCTAGAGATTACTGCCTAGCTGCAAATGTGTCCAGTGTTAATAAAAGAGCCCCAGTTAATTTCTCATTTTAAATTACTAATAGGAAAGCCTCTGCACTCCAACGTTTTGCAGCTACAAATCCCAATGTACAGCAGGGGCATCCTGGGGTATGCTGGGAGTTGTTTTTTTGAAAGAAGTCCCATCCCTTAGCTTTTATGTGTTAATTTCTAAAACATTTTTGCATTATCGAGTATTGAAATATTTTGAAAACAAAATGACCTAGAAGTGCCTTCAACAGTTGCTTAAATTCATAGCTGATTTCATCCAACACTGCTAAAATAAACATTTTGCATATGTTTTTCATGATATAATACTTAGCTAGAAATGAAAGCTAGGTGCAATGAAAGAAGTAAACTGCACTGAGAGTGAAATGAACAGGAAATGTTTTCCAGCTGATAGTTCAATAATAGCATGTAAGTAAGTACAAAACATTACATATTACGCAAGTAAAGCATATACAGCTATTTAAAGACACTGGCAAGGCAACAGGAACATCATTCTTTCACACAATTGTCTTTGGCCCTCGTTGCTTTCTGTAGGGTGTGTTCAGGTAATAACAGTGGGTCCCTTCCGCCCTGTCCGCTCATGGATCTGAGAAAGCTTGAGAGCAATGGCTATGAGAGGACCAAGCACCGTCTAGGAAAAGAGAAGCAATATAATTGTTACAAGATCCAAATTCATAATGTCATGCTCATTCTCATTAGATGTAATATTCCAGGTATATTTTAAGTTGGAGGATGTATTTTGTTCAGTACAAGTGTTTGATAAACTTGGTTTGTTTTACAAAACGAAAGTGAACAAAAAATCATATACAGGAGCAGAGATCTGTGTTATACCCTAATGTTTTCTTATACTACATTGGGCTCACTACATGGTATTAGTTTTTTCTATTGCACCTACTGTATGTGCATGGAAATCCATCAGTGTTTGTGAACAGCCAGCCTGCAGCAGTGGAAGCTTAAAGGAAGCATAAAACTCTAAAATAAGTCTTTGGAATAACAAACAGTACAAAAGACAGGAGCTAAATTGCTCCAGTGTATTTGCCAAAGGGAACCAATCAGCTGCTTGATATTTTAACTAGCAGTAGACTGATCAAAGTGAATTGTTGGGGAGGTGTATAAATAAGTTAAGCACCTGCCAGTGATCAACATCACTACCATTTTTTTTTAATTTGCTCCAGAATGCCATACTACTTCCCCTTCTGTCGCTTCATTGTCCCCCCCTGGTAATCCACGGCAAAGGCATAGACTCTTCATAAGACTGAGACTGTCTTTGTCCCATTGTCATTCTATCCATCAGGATAATTGACCAGTGGACTGGGGGGGGGGATTTTGGTTCTGCATGAGTGTAATGTCATTGTAATGTTAGTCTAAATTATGATTATATTCATAATCTGTTGTAAAATTTTCAATAAAAACATAAAAACCCTAGGTCATGTGCACAGTACAGTAAGTTCCAAAGAAAGGTCTGTTCTGTGCATGTACCTGGCCAGAAAATAAAAACAATTAAATAAAATATAGTTTGCGTAAAGGAACATTTTTCACACTGAACATATTTTTTATTGACTTTTGTTACATTGCCCTAGTAGTGTTGTAACCAAAAGTATTTTAACTAGAATGTTTTTTTTTGTCTATGCCTTAACTCTGTGTATTCAAAGTGCTATAATCTGTTCTGGCACACAAAGTACACACTTCCTTCTGCAAGTCAAATGCCATAGTGTCTTTGTGCTAGGAGCTGTGTATAATCGAAAGCTATTCATTTCCAGAGCAAGGTTACCCAAGCTGTAAAACACATTATCTTATTACTGCTAAGTTTTCCTTTTTAAACATGCGTCATACAAGTTCATTCATTAACCTTTTCAGTTCACTTTTAAGAAAAGAATGCAGACAAATACCAAAATGCTGATGGAAAGGTGTCCAAAACTATCTGCCTTTGTTAAATGACCCCAAACATTCAAATGCCAATTTTTCCCTTGATCTTCTTCTTACACATCATATAACAAATTATACCCTTGGCCTGTATTCTCAGACCCAATAAAAGTATAGGTCCCTGGGATGCACTGCTTTTATCATGATATGAGAGTTAATTTTTAAAATGAAACAATGCAGCTATCACCTAGGTGGCCTGATAAAGAAGCAAAACAAGTATATGCTATAGGATGCTTAAAGAGGTTGTTCACCTTCAAACACTTTTTTCAGTTCACTTGTTTTCAGATCACTAGAAATAAAGACTTTTTTCAATTACTTTTAGTCTTTTATTTTTTTTATGGGTTTTTTAAAATCTAAGTTTAAATTTTAATGTCCCTGCCTCTGGTGTTTCAGTCTGGCAGCTCAGTAATTCAGGTGCAATTCAGGTGCATCTCTGGAGTATTAGCAATTATTGTATCAATGCTAACAGCTGCCTTTAATGAAACTCAGAGATTCTGCTCAGCAGGGACAAAGATAAGAATTGTATTGACTAAATGTATCAATTTAGAACCATTTACAGGGTCGACGACCCCCCCACCGAAGCTGCTTTAGAAGGTCTAAAATGACACTTTACACTTCAATATTAGAAAAATGGTGATACATAGAAAATGGAAAGTAATTGGAAAAAGTTGTTATTTCTGGTGATTTATCGGAAAACAACTAGTTGTTTGAAGGTGAACAAGCCCTTTAACACTGTGAGGGGAATGGCAGATTGCATAGATCCATAATGTTTGCTGCTAGAGGCCTTATCAAATTTAGTGATCAAGTTACAGTTAATAAAACATTGGAATTTAGCAATCAGCGTGACTATCTCAGTAACAGCTCATCAGTATCAGTGTATCAGTCTGACTGCATAAGGGTCAGGGCACACTCACAGATTCGGGGAAATTAGTCGCTGGGCGACTAATCTCTCCGAATCTGAGCGTGTGACCTGACCCTAAATCTAATTGCACATACCATAAGATTAATAATAAATACCTTAAGAAAACAATAAATGTTTATGTAATTACCAATGAATTCTGTTTTCAAACAGAAATGTATAAAGTACCTCAATTGTGTAAAAAATGTTAACATTTAGGGGCCCATTTACTTAGCTCGAGTGAAGGAATAGAGGGAAAAAAAATATTCGAATTTAGAATTTGGCTACTTCGACCATCGAATAGGCTACTTCGACCTTCGACTACGACTTTCGATTCGAACTAAAAATCGTTCGACTATTCGACCATTCAATAGTCGAAGTACTATTTTGCCACCTAAAACCTACCGCGGCCAATGTTAGCCTATGGGGAAGGTCCCCATAGGCTTCATAACAATTTTCTGATCAAAGGAAAATTTTTCCTACGATCGTAGGAAATGCGGCAAATCCTTTGACTTCGATATTCGAAGTCGAACGATTTACATTTGCCAGTCGAATATTCAACCCTATGTAAATTTTATATATTTAATCACCACTGTGATAGGACTTTTCAAAAGGTAAACAATTTACTTTAAGGTAAGAAAACGACTGCTTGGCACGCACTCCACAGGACTCCAGGTAGCGGTAAAAACTTTTTACTTTATTGCACAAACATATATTATCCTAACGCGTTTCGTGTAGGAAATCATAGGCCTATGATTACGTGTGGTAACACACGAAACGCGTTAGGATAATATATGTTTGTGCAATAAAGTAAAAAGTTTTTACCGCTACCTGGAGTCCTGTGGAGTGCGTGCCAAGCAGTCGTTTTCTTACCTTGATGTCTCCCCCATGCTGAGGGTTCGGGGCGCAGCACCCGGACCACCAAACAGGAGCGGCGAGTGACCCACAGTCTTACCATATTGGAATATTTTAAGCGGAGGGCCCGGGGCAAGTGCACCCGAGCCAATTTGAAACAGCGGTGAGCGCATTTGTAATGAATGATATAACATATCGCTATGTAGAAAGGGTTTCCAATTCGTGATATCAAAGTGTGGCGGGTGGTTTGAGCGCTCCTGCCTTCCTTCTCTAAAAAAACAATTTACTTTACCAAATTTCCACGTTTTTCAAAGCCGGAATCTTTGAATGGTTTGAGAAAAGTAGCATTGTTGAACTGTAACACATACCGTTTTGAAAAATTATAATTTTAAATTAATAAAATAAGGAAAATCTTGTTTAATTCTTAATGAAAATAACCTCATTATTTAATTATATTGAACTACTGGAACTTTGTATAAATGAATAGCATTTCCATGCTTATTGTTTGCCATTGTTCTACCCTCTACTGACTAGCACACAGATAGCATCATGTACATTTTGAAGGCCACATTTATTGTGTTTTTTTCCAATGACGTCCATAAGTCTTTGACGGAAGAAGGCAGCTGTACTGCTTAATGAATAACCTTATTCTGAAACAATCAAATCCATAAGATCCCTTATTATAACTACAGAAATGAGTTGTTGTGTTTGTATTGATTTGCCATACAACACTTTATCATTCTTTCAGGATTTCACAAAGTGGTTCAGTCATGCAACAGATGGTTTGCATTCACTGCAGCATTGCTTAGCAAGTTTCATCTCATTCTTATTTAAGGTTGGCCAAGCATGAACCAATATGATCAGACAGTTTAGGATTGTTTTTTTCACCTTCCTACTATTGGTCCATAAGTAGTCCTCTCAGGAGTTTTAATAGACAATATGGAAACTGGAAGTGTTGCAGCTCCCTCCAGCTTCTGGAAAAGGACATGTAAAACGTATTTCAATGGAGTTACCAAAAAGTTTGGCGTCCCCAAGTAAATTAAGTTTTTCCTGCGACTAGTGCTTTTTTCAGTAAAAATTGCACCAACCTGTGAAAAAAAGTTGGCATTTTTGCTTCTTATAATTGTTTTTGCACATTTTTGTCCTCTTATAGAGAAACATCTGGGACCTGGATGACCTGTCCCCATAATACAAGTGTGTCAGATTCAACAAACAAACACTTCTTTTGACCTTTGCTTTTTAGCTACCTACTGTGGAAATTCACTCAAATGTTAGCCTTTGCAATAACTTCTCAAAGTAGGAAAGCAGCAACATCAAGGTAATTTTAAACAGAAACCCCTCTGTTTTATTCGTAATGGAGTTTGTAACAGTGTGTAACAAAATTAACAGTAACTTGCAGATATTTGTACATGAACCAGAACAGTCTATTTCACTGGCAGACTTGCCTCACAGTTCTTGCTCTTTACAACAAAGTTTAAGCCCCCACAGGGTAATTAGTCCACATATCTGTTTACAACAGTTTTACAACAGTTTCCAGAGTTTAACATCAGTTATTGTCTTTAATATACTAATTATACAGAGAAGCACTAGTGCTCAACACACCTAAAAACTTCTCCAAGCTGAAATTTGCTATAGTATTTTGGTTTTCCTTGCACTCCTCTACTAAAACATGTAGGCCTCTGCCTGGCCCATGGAGAGGAATCTGTGCGCATCTGTCCTTTTTTGTGCTGTATTGTCTGGAACGTTCACATCCAGTAAAGAAGATGGTATGCTGAATATTATTAAATCCCAGCACCACAGAATACTGCAGGAGATCACATGTTGGCCATATGCTAGCATTTTAACCCTAGTCAGATAAGAAAATAACTATACATTTTCTTTGATTTTTTAAACCATTCACCATAAAGAACAGGATGGAATTGAGCTTTCTGGGCATTTTAACCCAAATCAGCACTAATAAAGCAGGAACTTGCAAGTACACAATATAATAGAGGATGGTATCTATTTTTATTTCCCTATTCACACTGTATGAATATTTCTGCCCCATCTGTATATTTCCTCTCCAATGAGCTAGCTGAATCTATTTGTGTGAATGACAGAGTGCGAAAAGAAGAAATAACACCTTTAATAGGCATGCTAAATGACTTTTACTGGCAAATTAGTACAGCCCACCAATATAACCATTTCTTTAGGCATGATACAATTAAGATGCATTTCTACTGGTGTTATTTTTTTTCTGATGGTCTTTGAGTGCATAATCTAGCTTGTGCCTGTTCAGACTAAACTCACAGGGTTCCCTGTGAGGCTCTCTAACTGCATTTTATGACCCTCAATTGCCCAATCACTCCACTAACTTCTTTGAATGACATCCCCATTTAACCAAAATCTAATTGGACACCCATGGGGTTAATTTGCCTACTACTTTGAAACAGTTGGACAGTACTAATCAAGCCGTTATCTGCTTTTCTTTAACCCTGTACTACTGAATTCTATTTCTTTGTCAGTGCTTGTTTATATCTTTGGTATTTCACAAATACTTTGAAGTAGAAAATAGTGTTTACCTGTGGCTCTTTATTATGATTGCTGGGATCCTTCTCATAGCTTTCTGCATAGATCCTTAAGGTAGTTCCCATGGTACCCGAGGCACTGATTCGGAAGATTATCCTTGCTCCGTCTGCAAATATAATTCGAAGGCCCTAGGCAAAAAATGGTATGAGTATAATTTTCAGAGGATAACTAAAAGCTATTTTTATGATTTTTTACCTAAAATCTTAATGGCATCACAGTATTTTAATGTAACATGCTTGCAGTCATATAAATAAATATTTTGCAAAAAAACAGCTGAATGTTCAATTATAATTCTAATTTTTGAATTTAAATTCCAATATATATGCAGTAGAGTGAAAAGCCATACTTTAACGAAAAAGCCGGCTATTTCATACTACTGCAAATGTGTCTGCCCATGAAAATGTGAAAAATAAAGAAGCAAAGAAGATCATAACTCTGTTGTGCTCACTGGCAGAACCCCGATTAGGTGCAGTTTTCTGCTGATAGGAGCACCGGCCCCGGGTGCCAGGTAAGTAGATATAACCACTTAGGGTGCCTAACTTTTGGTACCTCCAAGGTAAAATTACTTTCCTTCTCTTTTAAGCCACTGTTTCTCTAATACTGATATATTCTCTCCCCCAGCATACTGCATATTAGCACATCAAGTATATCAGACACATTAAACAGCCCTGTGATATTTTTAAAGTGTTAATTCTTTGGGGGCAGAGAGACAGAGCAGAAACCTCTAGTTGATTCCTGATTAAATGTATATGGCAAGAGCTGGGTTCCTTTGTATGCTGCAACCTACAAAACAGCATACATGCACAGTTAAACAGGGACTTCAGTCGACTCGTTCCCCTGATATGTGTCCTTACAGCAATGGGCAGTGCCTTTGTGGCATATGCATTCATCATTGCAACAAATGTGTTCACACAAATTCATAAATTACATGCCATTTTTGGTTTAGCCACTAGATGTCACTGGTTTGACCAAATTGATGCAGTTTGCAGTGCAGTGACTGAACCGTTACAGTACTTTGCCTCAAAGTCAATTTCCAGGGGCACGTTTTTGGGCACACTGATAGGCCATGCAAAGGTTTTTTTTGAAGGTTCCAAAGTGAAGAGTTAGTTCTGAAGGAATGTGTTCCTGTATCCTGCTCTTCCTGTTTGCCTGTAGCCATAGTAATTCTATGAAGTGCATGTGTTAGTGGAACAATGTCAATTTGGCACAGGAGACAGAAATGTCCCAGTGAGTAAAACAGAGGGGTAAGGTCAGCAGAAGTGCATTAAGTGTAGCTTTTTAGCATAGTGTTATATTGTGATATGGTATTTGTCACAGCTTTGCTCCTTGTAAGTAGCTTAATGAGAAAATATTCAGTGCATATTATCAAAACAGAGTGATGCTGAAAACAGTTGTGTAAATAGATGTTACTAGGCCGGCACAGCAAATTCATTTTAGGACCCCAAAATATTCATAAGTTGGCCTATTCTACCAAGATACATGGAATTGCCACTGTGCCATCCTGCCATGAGTTTTGGGGTTATTTTACATAGAAATGCCACTGTGCCATACTGCTATGAGTTATGGGGGTATTATACATGGAATTGCCATGTAATATTGTAAATGGTATGTGCTAAAGTTTTATGTTATCCACATTATAGACAAAAATTTTTTTAGCAAGGCATAACTCTCAAAGAGAAACCAACTTCTATATATTTATATATAATTAAACATTACCCAGTAGAAGGCATTTTACTTGCAGTCTCCCCAAACAAAAAACTACTCTCCTGTTCTACAGTTTTTAATATTTGTGTCTATGGTACAGAGGGTGGATTGAAGTTTGTGCTGAACTATGAATTGTAAAAACCTGTTTGTGCGCACAAGAACAAATGTTTATTATTCTTTTTTATCGAACTTTGAAGTTTCAAGACCATATAAAAAGGTCTCTGCATTAATTCCTAGAGTTCCCTGTAACTAATCCTTATAAACAGACATGTTCTAAATAAAAGACCTTTCAACTGCAAATAAACAACATATATAGTGTGTATATATTCCAGTGCAAACTCTGTGGGAAATTGAGATAAGCCTAGTGCAATTTCTACCTCAAGCATGCTGTCTGGGAGCCTGATACATACAATATATTTTGTAGTGTGCTGCACTGACTCGATATGAAAAGTTTTAACCAAAGAAGAAAACAGCTACAAAAGTTATTTGTTTGTGTTTCATCTTTCTCTGGTTACAACTGTTCATCACTCCCACTGTTGCTGGGAATAAAGCACTGGGATCTGAAGGCACTCCCTCTATTCACATATCTATTTAGAAAGCCATCAGTACATTAGATTAGTCCTGATCCCACAGTTATTTGCATTTAAACACAGCATGCAATTCAATTATAATAGATTACTATAAAATCAATTGGACAAGTGGGTTTGATTTTAGAGAACTCAAATCTGGAATGACTGGATTGAATATAAATAAAATAGCAAAAGGACACTAAATTAATGTGCAAAAAATTTTGTGAAATTTAGTTATTTAACCAAAAATTCCTTTGTTAAATAAGCCCTTGACTAATAAAATGTACCACAACCCACAAAACATCTGCATCAATACTGACAGCACAACCAAAAAGAAGACAGCCAATTTAAAAGACTTTTTGTTCTCAAACAATAATTTGATATTGGGTCCGGTCACTAGAAGGCCTTACAAAGTGTCCTTTAGGGTCTTCCTCATGACTGTAACAAGGTTACAAACAGACAAGCAAGCTAAATCAGTTGTTGGTCACTGACGGAATGCTAACATACCTTGCTGGCCTATGGTTAGCACTGTAATTCATATAGAAGAGAACAGCCTGTCCTTCAAAATACTACTTTAAATTTCTTGCCAGTTGCCAATTAAGTCTAGTCATGCTGTAACAAATCTTTACCTGTTTTTTTGATACTGTTCCATCCACAGGGTCCACATACTCAAAGCTGTCTGTTTTTTCCACACTGAACACATGACTCCCGACAGCAAACTTTTGATTAGCGAAAGACTTCTCTGTTATGGCGGCCTCTAAATCTTTCATTATAAAAATTGCTGTTCTGGGATCCAATGCTTCATAATCAAATCTGTTATAAAACAAGTAAATAGACATCAAATAGACAATCAAGTGCCACTTGTAGTCCTTTGGTGAGTAAACCTGTTGAATATTATAATACTACCCAACTTAATTCCATGTTAGATACCTTATTCTTGGTATGCTCTGTTCTATGGTTCTGCCTGACCTCTCTACCTCCCAAATACAGAGGCACCTAACACAAAATTAGTTATGTAATTATTCTAAGGCCTTACATTTGAGCCCTGAAAAGCCCCATAGCAATGGTTATGCATCCAACTAATATACCTGCAGTAATAATGGCGCCCAAACTTTGCCCAGTGATCTTGTACAATCTCTTCAATAGTCTGCTTTCGTGCTGCCATTATGGAAAGCCAAATCAAAACAGACCAAAGCCCATCTTTTTCTCTGAGATGATCAGATCCTATAGAAATGAAAAGCAAATGGTACAAATTAATCTGTTCAAACACAACAGAATTTTTTTTATAGATTGGCGTCTTTCTCTCTAAAGAAAAGGGAATGCATAATTGTCTGCAATACAATGCAAGGTAACCAGTCATAAGTTAAAGAAAGTTTGTTGAGACTACTGTTGCAGAATCCAAAATTTTGTATCAAATGTTTTGCAGCTCTGACACTCTACTTTTTGTAGACCTAGATGTAGTACCATAAAACTTAGGGTTACTGGGCCCCGTTTTTTTTAGCACTCCAATTTAAACATTGGAGAAGATGATCTTTGTGCACACACACATATTCACATTAGAATCCCTACAAATCACTTTGTTCTTCTTGAACCCAGAGAAATCACTGGTAACAGATAACATTTCAGAATTTAGCAAGGGGATATACTAATATATTAATGTCTAAAAAATAACTTGACCAGTATTTGTATTTATAATCTACCTTAAAATGTTAGCACACTCTGGAAGTCATGGCAATTGATATAAGGTAAAAACATTGAACAACCTATCAGGATTAAACCCGCCAATTACAGGTCCCATAAATATATTTCTGTATTGGTGCCCATAGTCTTGTTTCACCACTCTGGACATATTGCTTGTCTCTGAACATACCCTTTGACTGTCAATCCTTGAACTTAACAGGAAAACTGAAGTTACTTCATTTTTGGTTCTTGTGGGGGTAATAAATTAGATCACCAAAGCACAGATGATAAAGCAATGGTCAAAAAGTATGTTTCTTACAAGCATGCTGCCCATGGCCACATCACCAGTGATAGAAAGAAGAGAGCTGCATTGCTGTTTGGACCAGCTTTCAGATCATCTGAGAGTTGCATGCAGGTGCAACCTTGATGCCTGGGTCCCAGCCCAAAAGGCCACAAAATTTTAGATTTAGTGGCAGTCATTTAATTATTATCTTGGTTATTGCTCATAATGTGACTGGGTGGCAGATATAACAAGGTTTTCATAAATGTAGCCCTGCATTAAGCATGGGGAGTGCTGCTGTAAGCAAAGTAAGTTCATCTTTGCATAAATAAATAATTAGCACCTGTTTTTGTCCTCTATGAATGTTTAAGATGTCACTATTCATTGCAACAAATTTGCAGAGTGCTCGTGCTATTATAAAAAAATCGAGGACTTCTTGAAATCATCCATTTATCTGCAAGAACTGCTGCCAAAAGGCAGTTCTCAGGGAGACAGTTTCAAGGCTGTCTGCCCTTTTATAGTAGAAGAATTGCATTTATTTACTGGACAGCGCAAATATCTGATGCTGTAAAATAGCGATGTCATGTTTCATAGTTTCATCATCTAGCAGCTGTTTTTTTATTAGCAATTTAACAATAGCAAAAGATTTTACATTTCAGAATCGGTTCTGAAGTGGAATTTTCATTAAATAGTGCTATCTATTTATCTACACATCTTACCTAGCACTATGAAATCTCAAGGAATTTTGCTGGGCACAAGGGCAGATTATGGGAGATTAGTCGCCCCAGCGACAAATTGCCTTTTCTTCGGGGGCGACAACAATCTCCCCGAACTGCCTTCCCCTACCTTCCCGCCTTGTGTGGCAACTTCGGGCGTCTGTGGAAAACGAAGTGCCGCGAGTGCCATACCGCTGGCGATTTTTCATTATAGCCGGCGGTATGGCCGTTCGGGGAGATTGTCGCCCCGAAGAAAAGGTGATTTGTCGCCGGGGTGACTAATCTCCCCGAATCTGCCCGTGTGCCCTTACCCTAAAAAGGTACCTTAACCACAGACCACCCTTCTTTTGGTAAAGTGATCCAGAATATGGAAAGCCATGGAGAAAATGTCTCCTTGTGTAAGCGCCCAATGTATACTCACTGTTTCTATTGCCACAGGGGAACCATGGAACTTTTATGACCCCAAATGCTGGCGGAATCTCCAGGGTTCCTACAGTGGCCTGCATCAGTTGACTCTGCATACTTGCATGTAAAAATTATAGTGGACATTTTTTTGTGAAACTTGGAATTTTTAAAAATAATGTAACCCCATCTAGGCTAGACATTGTCTAGCTAGGAAACAGGCAGAGAGAATTACATTGGACACTCTCTCCACAGGATGGGCCTTTGGTTTATGAAAGGGTAAAGGTATGGTGTTGTGAAACTACACCTCACTTGTGCTAGGTGACTAAATAAAAGAACTGAACGCCAGAAGGTTCTTGTAAACAACATACCAGAAAGTGTTTATTAAACATCGACAGGTTTTACTCACAGCACGTTCTCAGAGGCAACTGATACAATATCACATGCAGAGCGTAACACAAGCTGACACTCCCCTGCAGACAGACTTGGTAGGAATCTCACTTCACCTCTGCGACTAGATCACCTCAGGGAAATCCTCTATCATGATTCCCTCTCCAATGGGATCCCTACACTACAGGCAATATGGCCTGGGAGAGATACATCCAACTGCCACTCCTATGTTGGAGCTTAGAACTGCTCTTTTTAGCTAAACCCTTACTGACTTATACTCCTACAGTGTACTGTTACAGGAGCTACACCTGCCACTATCTAATGCCTTATTCACAGGGCCCTGTACCTCAACTTTACTGGGACCATGCCCAGGCCAAAAGCAAACATACACCCTGTTCCTAAGGTGTTAGGCAAAGAGCACAATACCAAAGTGAGGCAGGAAGTTGTCATCCTACCTGATATTCAACAGCATACATATGCAAATGAACTTACTTAGATACATTCGCTTCTGCCCAGCAACTAAAGGAAATTAACTGTAGCGATATAAAGGATATAAAGGAACAGTTCAGTGTAAAAATAAAAACTAGATTCATAGATAGGCTGTGCAAAATAAAAACAAATATAATATAGTTAGTAAGGTAAAAATGTAATCTATAATGGCTGGAGTGACTGGATGTCTAACATAATAGCCAGAACACTACTTCCTAACTCTGAGTTAGTCAGCTACCTGAAGGGGGTCCACATTGGGACATAACTGTTCAGTGAGTTTGCAATTGACCCTCAGAATTCAGCTCAGATTCAAAAGCCCTCAAGTCTCTGATTGGTTACTGCCTGGTCACCAAGGTAACCAATCAATGGAAATCAAGAGAGCTAAAAAGCAGGAAGTAGTGTTCTGTTCTGTTATATTAGACATCTACTCACTCCAGTCTTTATACATTACATTTTTGGCTAACTAACTATATTAGAAACATTTTTTATTTTGCACAGCCTATCTGTTTGCCCAGTTTTATTTTTATACCTAGTTTTTGGGTTTTAAAGAAAACATGCACACATCCTGATATAGCATTATTGGGCTTACCGATAATTTTTCTGTCAATAAACTGGCTCTGTAAGATGACACTAGGTTAAACATGATGTACCTACCTGCTTTGTTAAAAGACAAACTATATATACATGCATTGGTATGAAATGATCTGAGAAAATGTTAACATTAGCTAAGCAAAAGATCTTCCTTAAAGGTTCTCCTTTAACTTTTAGTATACAGTAGAGTAGACAATGATATTCTGAGACAATTTGCAACTGGAAAAAAAACGGGCCCTAAACAGTCATAGCCAATATGAAAACAATTGATTTGTGAAACACGGAGTTCCCAGCAAAAATAAGGTTGGTTAAATCCTCAAAACATCAATACAGAGGACCACCCAGAACAGGGCAAAATGATGCTGAGTGCATTTTTAAGAGGCTGTATAGAAAAGTCAAGCTTTATACTTAGTGTGCTTTTAAAAAAAGCAGTGACAAAATACCAATTGTTTATGTAAGTTTCTTCTGTGTGGTGCACCTCTGTATGTATACCCACAAACACACCAATAAATATATATTTGTATATGGAAATTTAAATTTTAATTAATGCAAAGTCTATATTTTGGCTGTTATACCATATTTTCTCAAGATAGTAAACAGAAGTATTATAGTCCATTAGACCCTTGTAATATAAAAGTGGTTTCAAAATAGCCCTATTTGATTTGCTTATGTTGATCATATATGAAATTAAATCCTTACATGGGCTAATAATGCAGAATACAGTAACACTATACACTGCACAATACAGAACATTCTATCCATTCATTCTACTGTCCTAGTTTATGGAAGGTTTACCTGTGCCAAAGCTTTCTTCACCACAAAGAGAACATCTTCCAGAATCCATTAAATTTGCAAAATACTTCCAACCAGTTGGAGTTTCGTAGACTGGAACTTTCATTGCTTTTGCAACTCTGCAAAGTGAAAGTCAAAGTTATTTATGAGAATCAATATTCTCCACGCACTGCGACAAATGAGGTTTTCTGTTATCTGATATAGGTGCAGCTTTACATTTTCCTTTTTTCCTAACATATATTCTGTTAGTTACTCCATTACATACAGATGATATGTAACTGGACAGTGAAGTAAGGAAGAGTAGTAATCTTTACCATGGTAGTATTTGGCAAAGGTAAAATCTTGACAATACAAAAGTAGCATGACCAAATCCTTTGTACAAAGACATAGCTCCTTGGGAACAGGCCCGGATTTGTGGAAAGGCAACCTAGGCCTGGGCCTAGGGTGGCAGGATTTTAGGGGGGCGGCATGCTGTCTAACCACACCCACATTGGTCCAGATGATGAAAATTTGCTAGAAAGAAGGGGAGTGTATAGGGGCGACAAACGACAGTGGGCCTAGGGGCGCCCACTATGTAAATCCGGCCCTGCTTGGGAATACAAGGTATTTAACCTTCTGTTGTAACAGGTATTTTACCATTTCTTGTTCTAGTACCTTGCATGTAGGTTTAAATGTACCACTGTGTGGACAGTAAAAATGATAAATCAGAGTGTTTATGTTTACTGGATCAGAAACCAAAGTAACCAATAATGTAATAACAAAGGTGATGTTCACAGGGTTATTGTGGTGCAAGGAGGATACAAGGAGGTCTGCCCCAGCTTCTGTTCCAATATATCCTCATCCAATTTATCCTTACCCTAGTAAAATGCAGAAACTTGGCTTGCAATACATTTGCATCAGGTGTTCCAGACCCCAGTCAACACCAGGAACTGCCCTGTACAAGTAGAACATGCGTTGCCCCATTACTTATTTCACAGTTCTAAGAACATTGCTTTTATGACAATAGGAATCTATGGTCCTGTCACAACAAGTCCAAATGGCCACTTTAGTCCTTAGAGAGATTTGTAGGTAGAGGAAGAAGAAACTGCATAGAACAGGTATAGTATATTTTTTACAGTGGCAAAAATGAATTGTCCTCCTGAAAGCCTCTATATTGATATTTATTTATTCATTTGTTATTTTTTGAATATATCTGGGTCAAGGTGCGGTACTGATGTTACAATGAATATGCAATCACATAGCTGTTCTGAGTAGAATGAAAGCTTTCATTAGGTTGTTCAGATAAGGCATGATTTCTTATTTACTTACATGTTACCACAGTAAGAAATGCATAGCATATTAGTTTTCCCCTACTGAATTTTAGACCCCCTTGTGGATTCAGAGCACAGTCTGAGAAATATCATTTTAGTCTGTTTATATTTTATGACACTCAACATGCTTGGAATGTTTGATCAGCGAAAGCAAAGGATCCAGAATATTCTACTCTTTGATTAGTTAATTCCATTGCACAAGCACTACATCCTTCTCTTTCCATGAGCAGATTCAGAACCAAAAAAATGCGTTTACATAATCAAAAGCTGTTTTAAATTGAAAATTTAGACTTAGCAGTGGCAGCCTTATGGCCTTCCAAAATTGACAGGCATGCCTCGTGTTATAAACGTTTAGCAGCATATATGCCTTTTTCTTGTTAAATATCTGTCTCAAGTTCATCTTCTGAGCAATTTCGCTATATATGAATATAGTTTTATATTCTTGTTGGCGGGGAAACTAATATAACAGTGTTAATGGGCCTGTATATCCCTTCTGGTAACTTAGCTATGAGTATATTTTTTTTTCATGTTCATGTCTCAACCACCAACAAAGCAGGTTTAATAGACTTTAACAACACTTTGGTAACATAGTATTATGAAGATATATTTTTTTTAAATATGACCTCCACTAACCATGTCCATTTCCACTCTTCAGAAGAGCACAAAGTGGTTTGTTACAATTATTGTCTATCAGTATGGGTAGATATTGGGGTTGTATGATTATTTTGTTTTAATTAAAAGGATCCTCCACACAAAACTGATTTTTTTTTTGGATAAGGAAAGAAAATATAATTGTAAGCAAATTTACAATATACATTAATTAAAACTTTCCATTGTGTGCAAAGTTAAGTGGGCATAAAATTGCAGTAGAAAGCAGTATTTGTTTATCCCTTTTTGTTCTCTGGGTCTAACCCTTAATATTTTGCAACAGGAGTTAGGTCTTTTGATCAGATTTCATCAGGGTGTAAGGGGGTGGACTGAGTGTTGTGACTAAGAAATGTTACATGTAAATGTTGTGAAGTGTAAATGTTGGGTCCATATATGTTTTGTTTAATTTAAATAATGGGAATAGGTGTAATGCGCTAAATTGTTAAAGGGGAACTATCGCGAAAATGAAAATTTAATAAAAGCTTCATCATACTGAAATAAGAAGCATTCTAAATATAATCAATTAAATATTCTGTATTATTTCTGCAATAATCACGTTTATGTTCACTTTCCCTTTCAGCATCTGTTTCTCTTCATTCTCTCTTCAAGCAGAAGTTGGGTGTCAGATATTCATTGACTGTTAGATCAAATATATCTTATAGGGGTGGGGGCTTCCTTTCCTAGCAGATAAATTAGAGCTCATTCAAATAACTGATTCCAGTAGAAACACAATCTAACAAAATAACTTCCTTTTGCATAAATCCTGCATTTAGAGAGAAATGATGTCTGGTGATTTTAATAGAGTGAGCTCTAATACATCTTCAAGGCAAAAGGAGCCCCCCTATAAGATATAATGGATCTAACTGTCAATTAATATCTTACACCCAACTGCTGCATGAAGACAGAATGAAGAGAAACAGATGCAAAGAGAGAAATAATGAAGATAAACTTGATTATTTCAGAAACAGTACATACTTTTTTATATTTACTGTAGAAAACCTCTTATTTCAGTATGCTGAAGCTTATGTTATATTTTCATTTTCGCGATAGTTTCCCTTTAAGTGGTAAGGTAATGTAAATTTAACTGTAATTCAGACCCCAGCCACTAGACTGCAATGGGTACACAAAGGGAGGACACACCCACAGCTGAGTTCTTCTGGTTCTTGACATCAGCTGGACAGGTACAGGTAGAGAGAGGGTCTCCTAGTGAGAAGTACTAGGTACTTCAGTTAGACAGGGAAGCTAGTATGGGTAACCCAGACCCCAACATAGAGGCCGTAGCTAAGCCAGAGATGGGGTGGAAGTGATAGTTGTAGGGCCAGTGTTTACATCCTGAAGCAGGGACAAGGAAATTCCTTCTCGGAGTAGGGCAGAGTAGAGCGTATGCCGAACTGATAGCACCAGGAGGTGGCACATTTGGAAATACCTATCCGGAATTGGGCAGAGGGGCATAGAGTGTGCGCTGGACTGCTAGAATCAGAAGGTGGTGCAAGGTCCTGGAAAGGGATGTGTGTCCATGGCAAGTTGCAGGGTGCAAGTTGTGCCAATTCAACAATTGAAAGTATGTTTTCAATGAGGCAAATCTTTATATTTGGAGAGAAAAACGCCTACTGTGTGTATTTCGGGCCTCACAGACATCACATTGGCTAGAAGTCATTCCCATACAGAGGTGGTGTTTTTTAGTGTATTCAATGTTTTAGAAATAAAGGCTTTAATAGGGGGGTAGGTAAAAATTCATAGAATTTAGTATGTACCTTTGGACACACCATGTTCTTTATTTTGTATTGTACCTTAAGATACTGGAGTGGGACATTTAGTTATTTCACAACTTACAGATACACATTTCCAGTGTTCCAAACAATCACACAACTGCATTCCACCCTCCCACCCTCTACTCTTGGAAAAACAATATACTCTTAACTTCATTATACTTTAAAGCCAGTGCATTAAATAAGGACATGTTCCCTGGGACAGCTGCCAGAATCTATTTATTTGTTTTAGAATGGCTGGCATGCTTTCCTAAGAGACCCAACTTCAGACATGTCTTTAGCTTTGCCTACAGCATTTTGTGCTGGGATCTCACAAATATGCTTTATATTATACATTTTCCAAATGATTTTATGGCTTTATGAATAGTGTGATTATTCATAAGGGGAAACAACATGCAAATGACTTACGGTCCAAATTGTAAATAAGGGTACTCTGGAGAACCAATTGCTTATAAAATCGTTATCCTTTTATTGAAATATACACTACATGTTTTGGATTCAAGATCCTTCCTCAGGTGCTTATATCAACCTAAGGAAGGATCTTAAATCTGAAACATGTAGTGTATATTTCAATAAAAGGATAAAAATTTTATAAGAAATTGGTTCTCCAGAGAACCCTTATCTACAATTTGTGAAAGTTTGGTCTGGCGGTACCTGACTCTGAATGTTGAACCTACTCCACTACCAATGACTAAGGATCCTATCACTTTTTAAATCTGTATATCATTGACTTACGGTCCATTAATTTGTTCACCAATTCAGTCTGTAAGAGGGTCACCTACAGCTGGAATAAAGTTACAGTAGAACACAATGCAAAAGCTTATGGAGCGATTGGTGAACCAAATGTATACATTTATCAAGTCAGAGTTTCACAGTGGTGAATGAATAGTACAGTCTCCCAGTCCTGACGGACCTTGTTAGTGTTACTTCCAAAATCTCTTTCTCTCTCAGTACATACATTTTCACATACAGAAATGGAGCATTGTCCCAGTACTTCAAAACAACACATGGCATTGTCACCCAAAAACTGAAGTGAGTGCCACCCAGTAGATGTGCTACCTTTTTCTTCAGCCTCTATTGTGCCAGCACTGCAGTGTTGTAACTTCTCTGCTGCCCTCAATGACAATCCAGCAGGTCCCCACTGACCTAGTTGTATTCTTTAATGTTGCTAACTGGAACAGAATTGCCATGGGGTCCTACCCTACATACTAGCCATAGGACCCAGATGGCTTTGCTAGCTAACCTTGCTGCCTCTCACCTATACGGTAGGTTACAACCAGGACTGGACTTCTGACAATCTGACAAAAAGAGGCTCTTTCTAGCTCTCCACCCCATTAAATTTTACAGGACCTAGGACCCCCCTCCAGCTGTGTCCAGCTTAGGTATTACTGCCATCTTCTGATAGAACTGTGCATTACATTTACAACAATTACAAAATATCACAGACGATTGTGATACTAATAAGCTCTATAGTTAGTATAGGTATAGGTATATAGAATTTAATTCAACGTAGGGAGGGGTGTGTGTATGCATGCTAGGTTTTCATTTGGAGGGGTTGAACTTGATGGACTTTGTCTTTTTTCAACCCAATTTAACTATGTAACTATGTATACCACCTACTTACAAGCGTGTAGCAAGTAGCAGCATTATTTGCTGACTAAACATGCAGGATGTAAACTTAGATAGCATGTAGTTTTTTAGGAAGTGAGCACAAATCTGACCTGACCTTTTCTTACATTGTTTTTAATTATTGGCCTTCCTATTTTGCCTCTATCTAATCTGCTACTTTGAATGGTTCTGGGACACCTGCCAACCAGTAAGCAGATTCATTTTATGGTTAGGTTTTTGTTCAATTTTTTAAATTGTCTTTTTTATCCCAGTCCTTTCTAGTCATCCTGCCATTCAAAGGATTGACTTTTTGCTAGGGTTAGTAGTTAGTAGAAATTAGGTAAAAGCTTACATTTAACCTAGAGTGCTGCAGAACAAATAATTTAAAACTAACAAAGATTAAAAAAAAGACCTAGTGCATATTGTTACACAATATATATTTACTGGCCCTTCTGGTTTCTTTGCACTCTGTTTATTGCTCCCTTGATACCCTTCAATACTGTCCATGTTTATTGTGCACTACTAATACTGGTATGTTAGATACTTTCCAGCTCATTTCCAGTTCCTCCATTGGCAGCCTACTCATTATGTATACATTATGTATGAAACACTGGCCACCTATGTATCCACAGTACTGGCATTTTTTGTGCAAATTTAGAGGCACATGCTCTTTGGTTCATTGGCCCATTGCTATAATATGATAGCTGTGCGTGCACTTGCTAATCACACAGTACATTATTTTTCTTTAGTTAGTTTTGGTCTAGGTATTTGCATATAAACTGTAGTTTGTATATGTGAATGAATCAATAGGTCTGCATATGGTTTATCTATGGATTTGGAGATATGGAACTAGATAACATTTAGAAGGTTTGAAATTAATGAACCTTTGTCTTTTTTTAGCCAAATTACAGTGGCATATCTTTGAGGGCCTGGGCATGCCTGCAACAATGTTTTTCCAGATCTCTAACCCCCAAATGAAATTTTAGGTCACCATCAATTTTGAGGGCATAACAGGTTGTGTGTGAAATCGCAGATCACCCAGGACCCTCCCTGTAGGCCCCCCCTTGCCCTGGGCACTTGGAGGGTCTGCTTCCTGAATAGTTACACACACACAAATTAATTATATACAGTAACTATGTAAAATCAAAATTGCACAGCAGTTCTGCAGGATTTAACAAATATTGCCCCTTTCACTGCTTTTAGAAACATAATAACACTAAGCATGTTGTATAAGAATCACGCATAAATGTTTCATCTCATCTCTGCTCCTTACATGGCATCGTTTATCACCAGCAGTATTACAGCTGAACTGAAAAAAAAGATGCCCCTTTTATGGTAAAGCATACTGAATGGGTTAGAGATCCGTGATCCTTTAGGAAGTTAAGGGAAACAGAATAACATAGATCTGACATATTCACGCTGCAGCTCTCCAGCTGGTGCTCAACTACAGTTACAGTTGTTTCCTGCAACTAACTTAAACTGTGTATAGACAAATAACCTAGTATTGTTATGCTGCATTACAATGCACCAAAATAATGTAACCTTATATTGAAGAAGTTCTTACTGACCTACTGTGCCTCCCAGCTATCTGTGCCCATAATTCTCCCTATTTGTTTGGCAGTCCCATAAAGAATTTAGCTGACAATGACCCACCTAACTAACTGCTTATTAGTACTTTGATTGACTGCAGAGTGATAAAATATTGGCAAAGGGGTCTTGTGTGAGACCCAGATAAGCACAAAGAGAATTGCAGTTGTAGTTGCAATCAGGGCATGGCAAATAGAAAAAGTATGCTGAAGACCAATCTTTTATATATATATACAGTATATATATATATATATATATATATATATATATATATATATATATATATATATATATATATATATATATATTGGCCAGCATTGTCGAGTGACCACTCGGAGAAAAGACTTACCTCATTACTCACCTCATAAATGTAATACTAACCTCATTAATACTAACCTCATAAATGTAGGAATAATAATAACTTAGAGCCACAGAGCAGATGTAGCAGAATTGTTTACGTATATATCAATGTACATTTATATATGGGAGCTATTTCCTAGTCGGAACCTCTATTAATAGCCACAAACCCTTGAAAAGTGACACTGTGATATAAGCACAGGCCCCAGTCTCTTCACTAACACTGCAGCAGATTCTCAGAATTGGGAATTGGACTTTAGTGTTATTATTGCATTACTTTTCATGCCAGAAACTATAGACATTATTTGTGAGAAACTTTAGAATTGTCCCATTGCAAGCTTTATTAAATTGTAGAGTAATTCTTTCCAAATTATAGGAGTGTGGGAAAACTTGGCCCGAAAGATAAAGGCGTGTATTGCACTTCAAGTGTGGAGAAAAAATTAAGGAAAGCAAAACTCTTAAATACACTTGTCAAAAGCCTATATAGGGTAAACATGGGTAAAACATCTTTTGTTAAGCAGCAAACTGAAAATGTGGAGGGAGGAACAGGGTATTGATTATCCAAAGCATACCATAATGTGCTTTGCTGCAAAGGAGCCCTGAGTTTGATTTAGACCTGGGCACAATGTGCAGTTGAATTTGTGTATTCTCCCATATCTGTACGGATTTTGTTTGGGAACTTCTGCTTCCTTCCATGCTTCCAAAACCTACAGGCAAATTAACTGATTTCTGATGAAATTAACTATAATACTCGAATATACGGGAATCTCCCATACAGTCCATTATAAACAAAATTTTCTCTGTGATGACAACATAGTACCTTGTATTTGATCCTAACTAAGATATAATTAATAATATTTAAATACGATATTAGAGGAAATACAATTCTACAATACTGGGTTTATATAATATTTAAACATTTTATATTTAAATGATTTTTAGCAGACTTATTAAAGTATTAAGATCCAAATTATGGAAAGATCCCTGGTCTGGAGCAGTCCAGTACATATGTAGTTGTATATATATATATATATATATTGTAATTATGGCATTAACATCATGCTGCCATGTACTTCATCAGTAAACTAATGGTCAGCAAAAATGCCAATTTACCAATCTCAGCAAATATACCTCAGTGTAGTAAAGCCAAAGCAAACAGCCACTGCCTTCTTTCATTATAGGAGGCTTTTAACCCAGAATGGCTTATTTAGTGGGGTGTGTTATTACAATGTGATGTCACTGAATGCTTTTAATAATAGATGTGAATTATTGCAGCCTGGTAAGGTACTTGGAATGGAAGGTCACCTGCACATCATGCTCTCCATATGTATACAACGTACTGCTTATCCCTTGGAGTTGTATAAATTAACAATGAACATCCTTGTTCAACAGAATTCTGAATGGGAAACATAGAGGAACATTATATTCAAATATGGTGACCACCATGGAAAAGAGGCATAGACAGATCTAGGGGCATATTTATCAAGGGTAATACTTTTACCAAGGATTGTAAGTAGAACAATGGAAGGTTTGGACCTGTAATTAAGACTTTCAATTCAAAGGTGCTCTCTGATAGTGAGTAGTATTGTGTAAGTGAGTAGCAGTTTGTGTACCAAGAGATCTGAGGCAGCACTTCTTTGTAGAGAGAGTTTCTATACCAGGCTAGAAAGATAATCAGGTTAAATAGTCTCCTGTGCAATATAATGTAGCTGGTACCCCTCACCAACAAGAGTGAAGATTACTATGGAGACCCCCACATGGGAGGTGGCAGGCTAAACTGACTTTATCCAGCATTAAGAAATATTTCCAATAAATACATATGTGCTAGATTCGGATTGGCGCGAGTTCGCTGTGTAAATTGATGCAGGCCACTGTAGTAGTAGGCACACTTTGTGTAATTTAGGTGTAAATCATGTGTAAGTAGCATCAGTTTACACAACGACTGCACCTAATGTTGTTCGGCCACAACTGTACTTGCAGATCATCATGGCCACCTCCAGGAGTCGTACTATATATGATCCAGAAGAGGAGGAAACAGGGCCGCTCATGCCATGAGGCAAGGTGAGAACCGAGCCTCAGGCTGAAGTGAGTGGCTAGTTACCAGGAAAAAAAGCCACCTCTGGTAACTTTAAGAGCCGAATTTCTTGTTATTAAAACAGAAATTCGGCTTTGCTGGTGCAGCGAGAGCAATGGCACTCTCTGCAGAAGTGAAGCAGCCCCCTTTGACCCGCTCCATTATTAAAGTTTTAAGCAGGGAGCTGAAGTAGGCCTCGGAGCCGCCTCACAGAAACAAAGCTCGGAGGCAGGCCAAAGTAGTGGCACTATGCGCATGTATGTGAGAGTGCAAGGAGTGGTTATCATGAAAGAATAGCATCAATTCACAGAGCAACTGTGTGACCAGAACTGCACTTGCAGGACGTACTGTATATGACAATGGGCAAGGGAATTGTAATACATATAAAAATGTCTATCCACAGCAAAATTCTCAGGCCATATAATCACCCAAGAGTACACACAGGTAATATAAGCATCATGAGGCTGGCTGCATTAATGAAAAAAGAGAGGTCAGTCAGTATTACAATTACATGATTTTTTTCTGATATTGTCATGTTATTATCCCCTTTTTTTGGTTGACTTTTTTTTTTGGTTGTTCAGTTAACACATGGCCTTTGCTCTGCTATCATCTGTGCAACACTCTACAGCTTGTGTTTTCATATGGGAGACATTACCTCGCTAGCAGCTAATTTAGAGCTTCATGTCCTAAGCACCCAGTACTCACTACCTTATTGTGTGACCTGTGAGATAGCAAATTGAAATCATCAACACAATTTTTTTCTCCAATGTGGCTGCCAAATAACTTTCTTGGCAGTATAGGACACTCCATTTCCCTAAAATCTATAATCATATCCTATACTGCAAATGCTATTGTGCGAACCTCTGTTATTATACTGACTTTATCTAGCATAGGTCTTGTGAGCATGGAACATAATACATTTGTAGTAAAATATGTCTGGAAAGATGCGTTAAATGTATTTTCCATAATTAATGTTGTCTGCACTGAACTGTAATAAATTGCAAATAGCAGATTAATGGAAAACTTGTAAAGGAAGAGAAAATGTTTAAACTTATCTGTTGTTTGTTTTAATTAGTCCCTGCATGTAATGCAAATAAATCACTTGCGTATTCATAAATATATTGCAGTAATTCAAACATCTGTTTTAAAGCTCTCCTTTTTTACTTGTTATATTAATGACCTTTTGTAGGGATTTTAAGAACACTTTAAGTACATTTTAAGTACATTTTATCCAAAATGCTGTGGACCTGAAGTTTTAAGGATAAGGAACCTTTTTGTAATTTGGATCTCCACACCTTAAAGCTAGTATACCTTAAAGCTAGTAAAAAAAAACATTTAAACATGAATCAAACCCAGTGGGATTGTTCTGCCTTCATTAAGGATTAATTATAACCTTGCTTGGATCAAGTACAATTTTTAAAAATGAGAATTATTTGATTAAGTTGGAGTCTCTGGGAGATGGCCTTTCTGTAATTTTGTAGGGCCAAAATACTGTACATGCAAAACCATTCTGGTTGGATCTTTAGAATTAAACAATATCAAAATCATAGTAAGCTAGCTATTGCTATATGTATGCAATTTATCCAGTTTAAGCCTGCTATAGCAGCATATAGTGATCTGCAAGTAAAATTTTTCACCCAGATCTCAAATGTCTATTTTGTAATAAATTTTTTGTGTCTCTGCTGGACATTATTTCTTTCCGATTCTGCAGTATCTAAAAAGAATAAAATCTGGAGTATGCGTCACCAGATATCATATTTAGATTCACTTTTGCATGGAATATGTATAAAATTTTGACACAAGTTTGCTGAATCTGCATTGATAAGGGGAGTTGTCAAAACAATGAAATCCCCATCCAAGTGAGAGACACTGAGGCACATAAATCCTTTGCACGTTGGAGTGCATTAACACAGATGTTTCCTGTCAACAGCTCATATGTCCTGCAACATGTGCAGAAGTTCATTTAGCAAATGGCAGCCACTCAATTCTTTATTAACTGACCTTAGAAATATCTTATCTAAATTATTTTTTTAATCCCATGTTCCATTAGTTTTTGCAGTACAGAAACTATCTTCTCGTGTTTTGGTTTGAGAATGTTCAGCTGGAAAAGCATTAAACACCTTTTAATCTCCAATGTGTCTGTGCATTTAACTATTCTTCTCTTCGTTCCAGACTTTTTGGGCTGACATTCTAACATTTCTTGTGAAGGTTTAGTGGCGCCCTGGAGTGCATCATTTCCAAATCAGGAAATATTTTATGTATTATAAACCCATTAAAATAGAATAAAAATGTATCATAGGTTCCAAACACTACATTACTGACACATCCACTAGTAATCAAGTCAGTTTCTGATAAGTTTTATTGTGCAGAGTTTTGTTTCTCTTGATACTAGGGTTGCCAATTTTATTGGAAATAACATAATGGCCTTCCTATCATTCTTCCCTTCATCATGTATTATATCTGCAAGGCGGCAACCCTACTTGGTTGCTGGGTTATTCACTTATAATGCTAAAAAACTATCTCAATGACTGATATGATTCTTTCTCCATCTGGAACAAGAATCCTAAAACATACCAGAACTAATGCAACCCCAAACTTCTGAAAAAAACAAGTATCCAGTGCAAGAATGAATAATAATGTATAAATAAGAGAGAAATGCTTGGAGGGCATTTAGAAGTAAATATACAAAAAAGAGCTATATAAAACATATGGTAACCATTTCATAGGGCCTTACTCCATCATCATTATACCATAGATCTTTATATCCTAGCCTCAATGTTTATCAATGCTGATTTCTTTTTTTTTTTTTAGCCTTAGGCTGCAGAGTATCCTGGAATTAGAATGTAGAAAGATAAAGACTCTGAAAAATGGAAGAAACCCATCAATGTAGCTATCCTTCAGTAATTGCTTTCCAAGATGATACACAGAGGACTACGAGTCTTTATACAATTCCAGACGTTTTCTGTTGCTCTGTCAAACAGCTTCGGAAGGTCATAAATGTTTTCCTTCAACTTATCAGAAGACAAGTCCACTTACATGAACAGCCACACAAAATGATATATTTGTACTTGTTTTAACATATGGGAGACTGTTACTTTTTGCAGTGGATTAAATATATAACATTTATACACAATAGGACCTTGCTATTTTTATAAAGTGAGCGAATGAAGAATGGAACAGAATGTTGCAGGAGCACTTATGAATTAGACAAGTGCATTTTAACTTCGGACAGTTCATAAATCTGAAGAAGACTACAACATAAGCATATAATACACAAGAGCCATGAATAGCCTGTAAATTATATCCTGATAAACAGTGCTTAGTGATGTTATTGGTTATAATCGGAGCTTAGTGATGTTATTTCTGTCACATGACTCGTTGAAACTTGTGTATTATAATAAATGTTGCAAAATATGAGGAAATTAGAAGTCATTTCAGAGTTCAATGACCTTTACAAAAACACTCGGCCTTTAGCCTTGTGCTTTTATTTGGTCATGGAACTCCTCTGTAACTTATAATATCCTTATATTTTACAAGATGGGGTACTTTATTCACTATATTAACCGCAGTCAGCATAGAATTTATCAAGAAATATTGCTTCTAGCATTTTAAACTTCATTCAACATAGAATACAAGAGGGCATCAGCCATTGGCCATTTTTATGCAAACTAGCACAGGATACAACAAAAGCAGGCTTAAAATACAGTAGAGACTGTAACTATAATACATACAGTAGAACCCCCATTTTGCATTTTTCAGGGGAGCAGGATAAAATAATGTCAAATCCGGGAAAATGTAAAATCAGGGAAAGCAACATTCCACAAGTACTCAAAAGATATAAGATAAGGAGTCAATTTAACTTTGAAAACTTGAAATACATATTTAATGTATTAATGACAAGGGTTAAAGGGTACCTGTCAGCCAAAAAATATTATCCCCACCGGCAGTAAGGGCTAATAGAGCATGGACTCCAGTTGGGGGAAACAATAGTGTTTCTTTAAAAGAATGCACCCCTCTGCCAGGTTAAGGGAACATGTGGATGAATAGTGGTTCACCCATTACATCACACACATGTGCGTAATTATTGAAAAGTATTGCACTACTGTCAGTGCCACAGCATGGCCACCCACACTTGAAGCTCCCTCTCGGTGTGGACGGCTAAAGCATTACAGAACTATGGAAAAATATGTGGTTAGTATTTTAAACCTCTTAATTGGGTGGTTCACCTTTATGTAAAATTTGAGTATCTTATAAAATGTCTAATTCTAAGCAACATTTTAATTGGTCTTCATTTTTTCTTTTTTTATAGTTTTTGAATATAGTTTTTGTCTTCTTCTTCTGAATCGTTCCAGCTTTCAAACGAGGGTCACTAACCCCATGTAAAAACAAATGCACTGTAAAGCTATAAAGCTTTCTAGTTGTTGTTACTTTTAATAACTCATCTTTCTATTCAGGCCCGCCACTATTCATATTTCATTATCTTCTTCAGATCAATGCATGGTTGTGTAGGCAAACAGAAGGTTAATTCCCCTGTGCCTTAAAATGTGTAACCACATGTTGGGAAATCCCCTGCCTGTGAGCTAAAGGGTCTACCTAGAGACTTGGGAGGGGCTGGAGCCTTTCGCGATGCAGTGTGTCTGGCAGATACCGGAGGGTGTCACAAGGTGTCGCTGCTGCACCACCTTTGGATACACAGGAGAACCATGTGCTCACAGCCATTCCTGCTTTCACTTTCACTGAGAGAGGGTGGACAGAAACTGCTGCAAAACTGAAGGAGCCCCTGGATGGCTGGGGTGCAGTAGCCTAGGAGGGTCTGGCGCTCCTAAATGCGAAACTGGACTTTTATATGCTTGTGCTATGGAGAGTGCTGGGAGCTATAGTCCAACTGGAGGATAAAGCAAGTTGTGTTCTCGGCTAGAAGAGCTGGAGCTTCTAAGGATGTCATCGCTGTGGATGCCTGTTCCAGCTCTGTGGAGCCTACCCATCTGTGTGAATCCCAAGGGTGAGTAGTGAGGGAGGGTAGAAAAAGAGAGGATCCAGCATGTATCCTGTATGTGATACAGGCTTTGTTTGTGTGCCTGCCACGTGGGAGTACATACCCTGGTCCAGCAGGAAGGGTATTTGGGCAGGTAGCGCTACCTGGGAAACAATGGTGCTCTTTGGGGAAAAGGGACTGAGATTCTTTGTCTGCCAAAGGAGTAGTGCGGGACTTTGCCTGGCAAGGCCAGGATGGGACTGTCACAGGTTCCCCAGGGTGTGGGTCATGCTATGTGAAGGCATATATGTAACTGAATGTTTACTTTGCCTTTAAACCTTGCATAAAGTTGATATTGTTATACAGTACTGGGTCTATTACTGTTTTCTTAATGGGGCCACCCACAGGTGTATTCCCGGATCCCATTAGGTGGAGGCACTGCCGAGAGAGGGTGTTCCCAATTCCCTTTCACCTTGCAAAGGGGACTCAGGACCTGCATTGGTAATTGGTAAGAATGTACAACCTCGACACCAGGGGGGTTGCCAAGAGAGTGTTACAGTTGCTAGGATCATTTAGACTGTACCAACCAGATTGCTGAAATTGCAAACTGGAAAGCTGTTAAGGCTAAAAAACTCAAAACCCACAAATAATAAAAAATTACAAACAATTGCGAATTGTCTCAGAATATCACTCTCTACATCTTACTAAAAGTTACATTAAAGGTGAACAGCCCCTTTAACTTCACTAATAAAGCCATTTTTGGGAAATCAGGACAAATGTTTGGTTTAAAATCCAGGAAAATATTATTTTATTTAATACTGATATCTATAAATGAATAAGGCTCCTTTCTAAAAATATATGTTAAATACCCCATTAATTTGCATTGTGTTACTTTCCTGAGACTTAAGTATTCACCTACTCCATTATTGTTCATTCACTGTTTAATTAAAAAAAGAATTGTCTTGCATCTACACTTGCAGCATAGCTGTTACCTCCATTTGTTGTCCCGTGCGTGCTCATGACTATGTGCAAAATGTCCTGAATGTGAGGATTTGCAATGAAAGATGAGCAAAACCATTTTCATTTACAGTTTTCACATTGTGGTAGGCTAAGATTGCTTTCAGGTCTACATACTGTCTGTGTTAAACAAAATGATCACCAGTGGGGCCAAAGACCCCATGCTGTGAAACTCTAATATTTTTATAATCTAAATTGTTTATTTTTGCAGATGTAACTTGTTTTTAATATCTCCTTTTTAATTGCTTGAATAAATACGGAATTTGCTATATATATGATAAACTGTAATGTCTCCATATAATTTATACCATATGCCCAGGGTATAATCTAATTCATTACCTCCTGTTGCTCAGCCTGACCTTCTTCCAGCACTTCCCTAGTGCATGCAGGTATGGGATCCATTATCTGGAAACCCTTTAGAAAAGCTCAGAATTACCAAAAGCCATCTTCCATAAACTCCTTGTACCTGATTTCAACTAAAATAGAATAGAATAAAATAGAATAAATCCTCACTAGAGGCAAAACAATCCTATTGGGTTATTAAATGTTTAAATTATTTTTTTGTGGAAAACCGCAGGTCCCAAGCATTCAGGATAACAGGCCCATACCTGTACAAAATACATTTATCTATTAATACTTCCCTTATGATAAATAAATAAGAAAGTATAATGGCTTTTTAAGCAGGTCTCGCTCTTTGGAAAAATATTGTGGACATACCAAGAATAAGCTTTCTTCCAAATGTCTGTACATATGTGTAACATCTGATAGATTAAAGATGGAGTCTGTCAAATACTTTACATATGATATTTATGAAAGTGAACTATCATTTTATTTCTGCATATTAGGCATATCTACATTATATAATTAGACAGGTAATTGGAAACTTGGCTCTGTAGGCTAACCCATTCTCTTTCGAAAATAAATTTCCTTCAGTCAAATATATTATGCCATAATGGTGAGTAACTGGCGTCAGCACGTCTGATAAATGAAATTACATTGTTCTTCAAAATAATAAACTCTTATTTCAATTTTGCCTCATGGTCCTCTCAAGAAAATCTGTGTAGGGAAGGTAATAGCTAGTAGGAGCACCTTTTACTTCTTCAATTTGTTCGTTTCCCACTAGCAGAAATGACGTATTGTTTATTATTTATATCTCTAATTATAGTTTGTTGAAATTAGCTTAATGTTCTCTGATTATTTTTCTTGTTAAGTGCTTTTTTTGATTAGTCTATTTTTTTCCCAGCAACAAA
Organism: Xenopus laevis; assembly: GCF_017654675.1. Classification (NCBI taxonomy): domain Eukaryota; kingdom Metazoa; phylum Chordata; class Amphibia; order Anura; family Pipidae; genus Xenopus; species Xenopus laevis. The sequence continues at coordinate 139,853,134 of NC_054371.1, read as the reverse complement.
ACAGGAAAGGGACTGGCAGATAGCCATTTTGTAAAACATATGGAGTTGATTATACCTCATTTCATCGCAGCTGGATCTTTCAGGTCAGTGTCAGATGTCAATGTCTATCATTGTATGAGCATTGTATGAGTTATCTTTGGACTTCTACGCTGAAAAATTTATGGCATGTGATATGCAACAGAGAAAGCCACTGTTATTTTTCTTTTTTTTTTATAAGACAATCAATGTTGTGATAATTATGAGAAAATAGCACTTGCAACGTATTGACAATCACCAACTTCTGTCTCCACTACTGTCAACTTGAGCCAAAAGGCTTGAACAATCATAAATCAACCCATTAGGGTTTGAATGCTTAATATCGGGTTGATATCTATGGAACATTATCATTTTTGTAATATAATTGTAAGCAGAGGCCGCCCTCTGCAAACTTCCGCCCTCAAAGTTGGGTCCTCCGCCGCTGCCTCTTCTGGCGAAAACAAAACCCTCCCCTCGGGGCAATTTGCTACTGCTGCTGCCACTTGTGCTAAGCACCCCCATCTCCATTGCTTTGGGCAGAAGCATGAAGCAGAAGGAACAGTGCAATTTTTCCTTTCTAATAGCTCCCCCCTTAACTTGCACCCTAGGCGGTTGCCTCCCCTGCCTACCTTAGTTCAGGCCCTGATTGTAAGTACAGACATATAAACTGATACTGTACCTATTTCAACTAGAGTGACATTAGTTACTGTAGTTGTACAACATGGTATGCTAGTACTGCTCCATTCCTCTGTAATGAAATATTGTTAGCAAACCATCTAGTATTTTGCTTAAATGATTTAGCAGTTCAAATGGCCATTAAATGCATGGGCTACCCTGTCAAGGAAAGACCAATGCCACATTTTAACTGGGCAAAATTGTGAAGTCAAGCACAGCACTGACACAGAAAGATTCCTAGTGTGAGAACAAGCCTGGAGTGCATCTGCAGTATTCCTGAATATACAAAGATTAAATGCAAGAAACACAAGGGCGGCAATAGTAACATTTTTGTAACTTGGATTCTCCTGCCATGCTTGCATTCAAGCTAAAAAAATATACTATTCAAGAACTCAGGCACTATATATTCCTACTCACTGCCAACCAGCCTGTTACATTGAATTGTCTCTTGATCTTGGGGCTGAAAATACAGTATATGCTGACAAGTGGGAGGGCAGACTGGGTCACACAGTAAAGGAAGAAGAACCAGAAATTAGCTAGTTGTAGATTGTAAAAGGCATATGTATTACCTACCTGGTCTTTTGGCTTGGTGTGTGTCTGTGTGACATGCTCTTTGTAAGAGATGTGATTATGTGTAGTGATGGCCGAATTAATTTGGCAGGTGCAAATTTGCGCCGAATTTCCACATTTCGCCACTGGCGAATAAATTTGTATAATTCCTGCAAAAATTCGACGGCGTCAACAAAAAGTTTGACGCACGTCGGAGAAGTCGCTTGCGTCAAAACTGTTGCGTGTCAACACTATTCGGACACCCATTGACTTTAACGCCAGCGCAAAATTGACAAAAATGGAAAAATTCATGCCGTTTTGCGAATTTCGCGGGAAATTTACAAAATTTTCAGCAAATCAAAACGGGAGAAATTCACCCATCACTTATTATGTTTACATGTGAATCAGCATATTTCTCACATTGTAGTTTATAAACAAATCTACACAGCATTGTGTACTTTGCACTGTTTATTCAGGATTCCTCCCTGTATCTTAACAGCTATTGTGACGGCTGTGTGGGATGCCTTGCCTAATAGCTGAACAACAGTTCATTGGTTAGTCAGTGTAGTAAAGTGCACATTCCTGCGGTTTGCATATCTAGTTGACGTGCAACTTCCAAACTCATGTTATTGCCATGTTTTTTTTTTACTTTATCAAGAGTTAGGGGAAGTCAATTTCTATACAGCAGAATTCAGCTAGCTTGGGACAAAATGGTTGATTTCTAATTTTTAGAATGAAAAGATGCATGTAAAGCAATGCGGAAGAAGCATTTGTGTTCTGAGGTGGTGTGAATTTGGAGCATACAGTAGGTGAAATTGATGAGCTATATAATAATATCTACTGTTTTTGCCTTGAGAGGGTACAGATGACCCCAGACATCCATGATGTTTGACAGATCCAGCCATACCTCACACATTAAGGGGCAGATTTACCAAGGGTCAAATAGTAAATTCGAATTTTCGAGTGTCAAAATTCACACATTAGAATTTTAATCCTTTTATTCAAATGTATTGTAAATTTAAATGTGATATTTATCACACCTCGACCATGGAAACAGTCCGAATTCAATTATTCACAACCTAAAACCTGCCGAGTTGATGTACAAGTCAATGGCAGAGGTCCGTTGAGCCATTTGAAGATGTTAACAGCCTTCCTGACATTTGAGTCTTTTTTCGGGGAAAAAACTCGATTCGTACGAATTGAATACAAATCAAATATAATTAGAATTTTCAGGTCGCATATTAGACATTCAAATTTTTTTAAACAACCTCCCAGTCGAATTGTGAGTATATTCAAACTTAAAAAATGAACATGGATTCGAAATTCGACCTTTGATAAATGGGCCTCTATGAATTAAAGGGCTGCTATACCCTTTTCTAGCAGATGTACTGTACATATAACAATGGGAATACCTATGCTAATATCATTTTTTGGACATTTGTGGAGTTATATAAATGAAGTTACAATACATTGCTGTTTATAGCATCTGTGTATTATAACAGTATTTTCAATGATCCTGAACAAATATGACTCACCTGTCCAGGGCAGTGCTTGTAGGCATGCTCCGTCCGAAACCACGAACACCCATTTGACGGAAATAAGGAATGCAAGATAGGTTGGCAGCTATGACAGCTAAGGAGTCAGAAGGGTTCACAAAGAATCCATTTTCTCCTAAAATCATGTATCTGTCCTAGAAAAAAAATGTTAGAAATATTTTTCTGTTGGCTTTGAAAGACAGCACTGGAATATTTTGTTCTGAGATAATCAGCGCTGTGCAATATGTTGGCACTCATGTTAATAATAATAATAATCTATGGTAAGCATTGTACTCACTTCTATAAAACAAAGAACTAATGTGTTTATCTAATGTGGGTGTGTGCATGTGCAGTAAGTTAAAAGCTGGACTTTAACAAAAAAAAAAAAGCATGTGCCAGCTGCTGGATTGTGAATAAAGAAGAAGGGAGGAAGAGGATCACTCGCTTGCAAGTACCCTGAGCCGGTGACATTTTCTGCTATTCGGAGCACTGGCTCAGGGTATCAGATAAGTAATGACAATCCTTGAGGGGGTGCCCTAACATTTGGCACCCCCCATGGATTGGACCTTTCCTTCTGCTTTAAATGTATGCATGATTTTGATCTGTAGAACTGTTATTCTGCAATATTGTTCAAAGTAAATAACATTTTAAGACAGTTAATACTTAGGGGCATATTTATTGTGCTGTGTAAAAAATGGATGCGATAATACACCACACATCGCCAGGCTTCAGTGTGTAAAAAATGGCATACATTTTTTAAGTGTTTTTTTTTCTTAGCATGCGTTCCCCCAGAAGCAAAATAAAATATGACTTTTTGCATTCGATATTTTACACAAATTTGTATACCATTTTTTCAACTAACTTTGTTTTACACAACATAATAAATATGCCCCTTAAATTGCTTATCAGTCAGGACCACCTACACTGTTGGGCTCCATCGCAGCCATAGGGTCTGCTTTCCATTGATAGGTCTTTTCATTTGGGCAATTTGCACATTACATAAGAGGGCAGGGTCAGACTGGGCCAGCGGGACACAGGGAAAAAACCCAGTGGGCCCCAGGCTCTTGTAGGCCCCGCCGGCCCAGATCCGAACCCTGAGCTTCCATTTCCTGCAGCCAGAGACTATTCCAACACAGTGTGCTTGCGAGTTTACACGCACTGGTACACCTAGCATTCTGATCAGTAAAAATGCTGTAGCGTTTACTTTTTATGATAGTGCACGAGAATTATGCAACTGAAGCTAGCTTGTGTCCACGGTTTCTTCCTTTATTAGGTCTGATATGCAGTTCACATTTGAAATGTTAAATGTATATATTTGTACACTCTGGAAAACATTGTGGGCAAGCCTTCTGATCAGATCAGGTGCTTGAAAACAAAAATAACAAACATAACAATAGCCAGCTGTCTGAAGGAATTGTTGAAAGAATGCAAATATATTTATTAAGCTAAACATTTTAGTTCACATTGGAGCCTTTATCAGGGTTCCTCATGAAGTCTCCAATATGAGCCACATCATTGAACGTAATACATTTTCACTCATGCTGCAATTCATAGCCTTAAAAAAAATGATTACTTGCAACAAGTTCTGAAATATATATTGTAGGGAGTTCCCATAAACTATTTGTCTTGTCTGCATCTATAAATGGAACAGCCCTGTCAGTAGCTGTTATCAAAGTCACTGAGAATTCTGGCAGGGGTAATCACAGTCCCCACATACACCACATACTTACTCCATCTGCATCAAAAGCAGCTCCAAATCCATGCTCTCCTCCCTTCATGGCCTCCAGGAGACCAGTTGCATATGTCAGGTTGGGGTCAGGATACTGCCCACCAAAGTCTTCCAGCGGAACGCAGTTCATTGCCGAATTGGCAGGTGCTCCTAATTCATCACATAAGATCCGTCTGACATAAGGTCCCATTACTGGATTGAGAAGACACGGAGTAACAGGCATTGTTAAAAATTACATCCTGTACTGGTGGTCCCTGACACGCTTCTTCATACAGTCTTAAAGGAAATAATGTGTCACAACAGAATTCCTATGAGTTAACAGGATCTTTATTTTTATAGCATGGACACCCAGGAGCCAGACACTTTCCAAATTATCTCACACTCCTGGGTGTGTGAGATTGCTAGAGAACGCCCACCAGTCTAAGGCCAAGGCTGTTTAAATACTCTTTGTAACAATTAGACTTCCAAATGCAGGGATAAGACAATCTTTAAATCAAGACAAAGCATAACAATACAATTGTCTCATGTACTGTGGTATCAATCTGAATCAATCAATCCATAATGATATTTAAAGGTAACTTTTAGAATGATGTAGAGAGTGATATTCTGAGACAATTTTCACTTGGGCTTCATTTTTTATTATTTGTGGTTTTTAAGTTATTTAGCTTTTTATTCAACAGATCTCTAGACTGCTATTTCAGCAATCTGGTTGCTAGGGTCCAATTTACCCTAGCAATCATGCATTGATTTGAATAAGAGACTGGAATATGAATAGGAGAGGACCGTCCTGAATAGAAAGATGAGTAATAAAAAGTAGCAATGACAATACATTTGTAGCCTTACAGAGCATTTGTTTTTAGATGGGGGCAGTGACCCCTATTTGAAAGCTGGAAAAAGTCAGAAGAAAAAGGAAAATAATTTAAAAAAACTATAAAAAATAAACAATGAAAAATATTTGAAACGTTGCTTAGCTCTATAACATACTACTACTACTAAAAGTTAACTTAAAGGTAAACCACCCCTTTAATAATTCTGGTTCATAGTGTGATTTACATTTTTTTTAAATACAGTGCATATATTTGTATCTGTAATAACGCAACATAAAAACACACACAAAACACAGTAGTTAATGACACCGAGCTTAAGCTAAAACTACTTAATTAAAATGGTGCAGCATTTTTACAGCGCTACAGTAAGCTTGGAGTACAAGTTGGAAAATAATACAGCATTCAAGAGCTGGATAAAACATACCTCTCAAGATCTTAGAAATAAAAAGAGGGACAAAAAAGTTGCCGCGCGCAGTGCGGCAATTTTTTTGATCATGCCCATTTTGTGGCCACACCCCCTTGTTCATTTTACAAAATTTTTCAGGTTGTAAAAGTTGGAACATATTTCTGTAGTTTTTTTCCAGTTATTACAGTTTTGCTAATGAAGGTGAATTGCCCTTTAAGCTGTGAGTCTAAATTCTCCCAAGGGACCTGTTATCTTATATTGTTACAATTTCTTATTTGCTTATTTCAAAGTTGTTACAAAAGTATCTAATCTGCAGCTGTGGTTGTTCTGGGCTCTCTGCCAAAAGCCAATTAAGTTAGAAACATTGTTTCTTTTTCTGTCTGTTCAGTGCAGAGAAAATCGGGACTTTCCAGTACAAACGAGGGACTGCGGGTTGAGCTGTCAAAAGAGGGACTGTCCCTCTAAAAACGGGATAGTTGGGAGGTATGGGTAAAACACTATTGTATTAATACACCTCTAATGCTGTTCACTTATGTTCACCTATTTTTAAGGTTTTTCCTAGTAGACAAACATACACATTTTTTATTACAGGATTCCTAGTAAGCCATAGGGGTAGATTTACATAGGGTCGAATATCGAGGATTCATTAATTAACCCTCGATATGTAAATCCTTTGACATCGAAGTCGAAGGATTTAGCGCTATTCCTACGATCGAACGATCGAAGGAATAATCGTTCGATCGAAGGATTCGAAGGATTTTAATCCATCGATTGAAGGATTTTCCTTTGATCAGAAAATTGTTAGGAAGCCTATGGGGACCTTCCCCATAGGCTAACATTGGCCTCGGTAGGTTTTAGGTAGCGAAGAAGGGGGTTGAAGTTTTTTTTAAAGAGACAGTACTTCGACTATCGAATGGTCGAATAGTCAAACGATTTTTTGTTTGAATCGTTCGATTCGAAGTCGTAGTCGAAGGTCGAAGTAGCCTATTCGATGGTCGAAATAGCCATATTCGACCATTCGAAATTCGAAGTATTTTTTCTTCTATTCCTTCACTCAAGCTAAGTAAATGGGCCCCTTAAAGGAATTGTTCAGTGTAAAAATAAAAACTGGGTAAATAGATAGGCTGTGCAAAATAAAAAATGTTTCTAATATAGTTAGTTAGCCAAAAATGTAATGTATAAAGGCTGGAGTGATTTGATGTATAACAAGTCAGTAAGAGCACTACTTTTCAGCTCTCTTGGTTTACACTGACTGGTTGCCCTGGTTACCAGGCAGTAACCAATCAGAGACTTGAGGGGGGGCCACATGGGTCATTTCTGTTGCTCTTGAATCTGAGCTGAATGCTGAGGATCAATTACAAACTCACTGAACAGAAATGTACCATGTGGCCCCCCTTCAAGTCGCTGACTAACTCAGAGTTATAGAGCTGAAAATCAGGAAGTTGGATTATGGCTGTTTTATTAGACATCTGTTCACTCCAGCCTTTATACATTACATTTTTGGCTAACTAACTATATTAGAAACATTTTTTATTTTGCACAGCCTATCTATTTACACAGTTTTTATTTTCACACTGAAGTATTCCTTTAATGTATGTTTTACTTATATAGGCATACATATAGGCAGAAATTCTAGTGCATCTGAGATTTAACACAAAAGGTGCTACCAGAGCAAAAAGCTAGTATTACTGTACACATTATCTACAGGGCATAAAGTTGCTTAAAATATTGCCCATAGAAATTGTTACGAACAAAAAACACAGAGATTCATAGTAACCACAATAAATGTAATCTCACAAAAGGATAACACCTCAAACTACAAGCACAAGGGCAGCCCAACAAAGGTTTCAAATGACCTGCAGCTAGATTATGTTGATTATGTTAGAAGACTGGCAGAATCAAATTGAGCTTGGAATCACAGGTGGAAAGAATCCTGTCCAGAGTCACTCGGTTAGAGTAACAGCCATGATTTTAGAGCTGACCTCCTGTTCTTGCACTGACATGGTAGAAGATTAGTTTCATGGTCCCTGTTTGTCAGCAGCCTGATTACTGTAGCAGGAACCTGAAAACCAATGTTGCCCTTTTGCCACTGCCGACAAGTCACCAGCTACCTCCAAACATGTTTTGAACAATGAAGTTAGTGGGGGCATAGATTAATATTATCATTAACACATATTTATAAAGCAACAACATCTCTGTACAAAATATGTGTGTATACATTAGGGATGCACCAAATCCAGATTTGGTTCGGGATTCGGGCTTTTTCAGCAGGATTTGGATTTGGCCGAATCCTTCTGCCCAGCCGAACCGTATTCTAATTTGCATATGTAAATTAGGGGTGGAGAGGGAAATCTCGTGCCTTTTTGTCACAAAACAAGGAAGTAAAAAATGTTTTGTCCTTCCCACCCCTAATTTGCATATGCAAATTGGTATTTGGTTCGGTATTCGGCCAAATCTTTCGGGATTCGGGGTTCAGCCAAATCCAAAATAGTGGATTCAGTGCATCCTACATTAAACATACAAGATTACATACAAAAACAGCCAATAACAGATACTAGAGGTAAAGAGGGGCGTGCCCAAAAGAGCATACAATCTAAAATCAGAGGGAGTTGAGACACAGGGTGTGGGGAAATAAGAAACAGTCAGTCCAGGCAAGGGGTTGGTATACATATCATGTTTCAAGATAGACATAAACCTAACTGTGACCCATTAATTTGCTGTTTTCCATTTCTCTGAAGGGGCACGTATATATATATATATATGACTTTGACTTTAGACTACCACATACAGATATTGCAGTTGTCATACCACAACAGAAAAATACACGTATGGAAGTTAAATAATGGGAATCAATATATTTTAGAACATAATGTAACAGTTTTCTATTAGATAAATCACAGCACATATAGGGAATATACTAAAAAAAAGAACTATCTTACCTCCATTCATTGCATCAATCCTTATTTTGAGTTGGTCAGGCCCAGTAAGCAAACTTTTAATTGCATTCATATCAAACAGAGTTCTGAGCATATTGAGATACACATCCACCGAATCCACTATTTCAACTGTAATAGAAAATGCATGAAATAAACTCATACATTAAGTCAAATCTAATGCCACAGTCCTTTTGATAGTTTCATTTTACACACATGTATATGTAGCAAAACAAATTACAACTATGAAACCACAAAACGTCTCCGAGACTCTTTGAACTTGAGATTATATAATAATTTAACAAATATGCAACTGAACACATAAGGGCAGATTTATCAAAGTGTGACATTGGAAAAACTCACCCACTTTCTATTCATTCCTATGGAATTTTTAAAAGAGTGTTTATCAATGGGTGAAAGTTAGAGTATACTGTTTAATAAATGCTCTCTCTAAAAATCCCATAGGGATAAATAGATAGCTGGTGAGTTTTTCTGTGGTGAGCTCTAGCGTTCTTAATTTGTCCTTTACTGATATGAAAAGGCTAATTGCTATGGAGAGGGAGAAATTCAAAATGTTATTGAGCTTTTCATTTTTAATGTTCTAAGGTTCTGTACCTTTTTATTTTTTTGAGAAGAAAAAAAAACATGGTCAAAGCAATTAAGGCAATACAAATAACATCATGATAAAAAACAGAGTACCTTTTAAAAATCAATATATCCAATTAGCCCATAATATAATTGTAATTGTATTGTAAAAGAATGTGAAGGACAATTATAATACCATTTAATAACTATGGCACAACATGCAGTGACCAAAATGGCAGCCTCCCTTCCCTGATTACATGAGACCCATGATTATCTATTTACTTTAACTTTAATGAGAACAATCCCACAGCAGGTAACAGGAGATTTCCCTTCTACAGGTACAACATAAAGGTTGGAACTTCCAATAATTAATTTTCTTTGGTTTTTAAGTACACAATTAAATAATTTACTTCTCAAACAAATGAGAGCATATAGATACAACTGAACAAGCCTGCACCACAATCCTCCCACCCGTACAACCTTCCTATATTTCCTAAAGTTACCCAGCATGGCCAGGCCTGGACTGGGAGTCAAAATAGGCCCTGCCATTCCAAGTACGCAGAGGCCCAAACAGCCCCCTACCAGCCCAAACAGCCCCCAACCAGCCCACTCTATGGTAACTTTCTATGAACCATACAGCAGCCCCTCTGGCATTTGCCAGAACCCACAGATTGCCAGTCCGGCCTGAGCATGGCACTTATAATGGCAAGTGAGTCCAACTAGGGAAATAGCATAGGTGAGCCCTGAAACATAATCTCAGATGCCCCACAAAGGCTTACAGTTAATGCATCAAGAACCAGAGTATTCAGTACAGTATACTGTATAGTGAGTCCTCTATATTTATGGGACCCCTAGTAGTCAACAAATATGCCATCTCTTTTATTACATTCCTGCAATCTTCACTTTCAACAAACAGTTGGAACCAGAGTTAGTGCTGAATCTAAGTGACAGTTGTACAAGAGCTACAAGAAAATTACCTCGAAATGGTTTGAACTTATTCTCCAGGTCAAATTCCTGCCTCCCGACTCTGGAAAGGTCAATGCGGAGGTCTGGACAGATGGCATATTCTTCAATAGTTTTACTAATCTGGAAAATTTTATCAGTAACAGTATCTGGGGCAGGACCTGAAACACATGAATAGATTTAAGAACATGGAAATGCAAAATTAAACCCTGTCTCTTTGCAGAACATCTTCAAAGAATAGATATTTTAAGTATTATATCAGCTACTGGCTTTCACTAGGCCTAGTGGCAAATGAGGACAGAGAAATATCATATCACTGATATCTCCAACATCTGCATCCATGTGTATTGGGAAACATCTGTTTGGAACGAAAATTGAGTAATTTAAAGGCTAGCAGATAAATGGTGGCAGTTTCATTTGGGAATTAAATATGTGGTCTTTGGGGCAGCAGGACTAAAATAAATCTTTAAAAGATCTTGCATTGTATCTGGAGAGATGTAAATTTGTTGATGTTCTGGAGAGGTTAAAGTACACCAATAGGCGATGTTTATTGAGTTTATCAACAGATTGTTGGCACATTTAGAAAAGGAGGATACCTTATGCCTGTATGACAAAGAAGATAAAAAGTACAATGGCCTGTAAAAAATAATGATGCAGAATACAAACTGAAGAATGAAAAAAATCAAAACTTTGAAAGGGAGTCTAATAATGGCCGCTAGTAATTAGGTATCCTAGTTTGTATGTTGTTTGTATTGAAAGGGTTTAAACAGATTGACAGATAAAATTAATTAAGCATAATCAAAGGAAACCTTTTTTGTATAGGAATTGTAATGTGTTGGGTGATGAATAATGGAGCTTACCATTTCCAACAGTTGCAGGGTATTGTTAATAGAACTGCTACAGTTACACACAAAAGCTTGAATGCCAACAGGTGTGATGTAATGGGTTCCTTGGTTGTGACGGGATTAATGTATAATGAACAAAGGACAGCTCAGTATCTCACATGGACAGCTGGTAATATACTGTCATGTGTAAAATGTAGAGAAGACACTTTAGACTAAAAGACAGGTGATCATACATCGTCCTTCAACTGTCGCGGTTATAGCAAAGGGTCAGACTATGATGAGACAGCTGTGATGTAATGGCTGCGTTTAAATAAATAGTAGTTTAGAAAATGTGAATTCAGCAGACAAGATACAATTGTCTTTCATATACAATAATATACTATAACAGGACAATAGTCTCTGAATTCTCACTGCTGAATCTTTCTCAGATTAAAAGATACACATGTAATCTGTGAAAGATCTAGTGGCATAAAACTGAGTTCTAGTGGAATAAAACTGGATGTTTGTAAAGTCTTATACTAACTCTATGAGATTAAGGGTACATGTTGGTTCTAAAGTTCATCAGCATTCATCCAAAATCTCTGCCTAATTGGCTTTAAGGCTGGCTACTGTGTCCATTACTTTAAGTCCCCAAGGTGGCAAACCAACATTTTTTAACCTATCCCCATGATAGGTTAGCACAGGATTTTAATCTGACGCTCAATTTAGTGAACAACATTCCATACCAGGCATGCTCTTACGCCCCTTAAGGTGGCCATAGACGCACAGATAATATCGTATGAAGCATATTTTCGTAAGATATTCGGTGCGTGTATGGTGGGAAAAGAGCCAACCAATATCGGCAGAAGACTTGGATATCGGCCGACTCGTCAAACAGGCTGGACGGAAAAATGTTATCGGGTGCCCAAACATCGGCCATTGTTAGTGCTGAATTGTCAGATACAGGTAGAATTCTATAGTTTCTACCTGTATTTCTGATGATTCAGCTCTACACGTGTGTATTGAAACGAACAATCTTTCTTGGAAAGATCTTTTCCAAGAAAAATCGTAATAATTACGTCTATGGCCACCTTTTGTGTTCTAGCACTTGTTGTCCAGGGCAAAGTAAATGACCCCTATTGTGTATAAAATATGAGAGGTTATTTACTGACCTATACTGACATGTTCCATAAAAACATGTCAGTATTATTTAAGTGTTGTAGCACACAAATATAGTAAGCCAAAAGTCCCACAAAGCCACCCCCATCCCAGTTGTACTTACCCGAGTAATACTTTGACAAAGTAAAATTATCCTCTGCTGTTGTGTGACGCAGGGCTGGAGGCGATGTGATCCTTCCACAGGCTGGATTACTGTTTTCATTTGTGATCAGCCTATGAAAGATTACATTGCCCCCAGCTCTCTGTCCCCTTTATCAAATGCAAGTACCAATAGTCTGGTGTTGGCTTTGGGGGACATGTGCCTATCTAGATTTTCATGCCACAGCTCTTTAGTAATGCTGACACATTCTTATGGATATTCATAGGAACGTGTCAGTATTCCTTTAACAAGCATTTGCACTCAAGGAATGCTGCACTCTGTAGCAAGTGCCAAATTTAAAAAGTGCCTAAATGTTATATTTTCTAAAAAGTAACAACAAATCTTAACAGATCTGGGGCAGATTACAGGGGTAGTATAAGGTTGTTTTTCAAGATATTCAGCCGTTCCCCGATGTAGAATTCCCCCCTCTCCACCAAATTTCTCACATGCCTTTTGTAAACTGCTTTCCTAAATTAAAACCACAAATGCTCAGCTGGTCCGTGATGAGAATGCAGCAGCCTATTAACTCTGACTTTGTTTTATCTCTTGGCTCTTTATATGTTCAGATGCATGCTTTGGAAAATTGCAGTATTGCACAGACCAACTTTGATCCATCTTGAGCAGGTGGTAAAAGACTGTGTTCATTGTTTCCATGAGTATCTGCACCAGAAGTGGCATGTAACACACCTTCTTTGTGTGAATCAATGTTGTGGCATGAGTAATTCCAGAGCCAACGTTTTGTATTCATCCTTCAGTAAAGGACATTTTCATCATTATTTGTGATGTCAGTGATGTATTTTTTTTTTAAATATGTTTTTTATTAATTTTCAAACATGCATTACATTTTCTGGACGTAACATACGTCTCCTTGAAGGTTCATAATGATCGTTAATGTTACATGTGTTAAATCTTATGAAAAGAAAAGGAAAAAGACAGTGTTTTCCATTTTTGCAATTTGAAAGTTTGTATACTGGTTCGCCTCACAACGTGTTCTTTTAACAGAACTTGGTTATAACATTGTTTTCAACATTTCTGGTAAGTTAGCATCTGTTCTTGATTTTGTACATTACAGCAGGATCTCGCAGACTCCAACTTTTGTGTGTTTGTTACATTTATCACACAATGTATGAAGATTAATGAGGCTTTGTCTGCAATCTTCTGAGAGGGTCCAGGCATTCACTACGATGCTCTATACTCCCAGATGATATATTTGCTGTAGAGTTACCTCTTGTTGTACCCCATAGAAAAAGTGATCCAGTTACAGCCAATGTTTTGAATCTTTATATTATGCCCAGTCAACACAGTTCTGTAAATACATTTTTAACCATTTGTCTGCATATGCCTAGGAGTGAGAATTGTTCTGGTTTATGTTTTACATTACATTGAATTGTATGAAAACGAAATAGTCCACTTTTTCCTATCAAATAGTCAGTGTGAAAATTCACATGTAACAGTGGCGTAGCTAAGAGGTGTCCAGGGGGTGGGGGTGATTGCTGGAGAAACAAGCATGCAGGTGGATGCATGTCTGGAGGAGATTGCATGCACTTCCAGAGGGGAAGGGGCCCTGGTTCAGGATGTGCAGTCAGTGGTAGAATTCTGAGAACATGCACTGGCAACCTCTGGGATAAACAGAGGTGGAATATTGTTATGGGCCATATACCCAACAAAAGAATCAAAACAGATTTTAAGGATGCTCATATATGCTATCTAAGGGACATCCTTGTCACCTTAGCTGTAACTACAATAAATCTTCCAGTATAAATACTATGTTTGTAATGCTGGGGGTATTTGTGCAACAGCTGGAGTGGCAAGCAAGCATTTCCAACCCCTTGTTTTAAGTTAGAAACAACTACTCTGTAGCTTCCAGTGCTCTGATTTAAAAAATCAAGACAATTAAGACTCAAACTACATCCAGCTAAATCCTTGATCTACCCAACTCCTCCTAATTTTCAGTAAGATCTGGTCCTTTCAGGAGGTCATGTTTTAGGATCACCCTGTAAAAACAGGGGCAGGTTAGGCACTAACTACTCAATAAAACATCACGGGGCACATTTACTAAGCTCGAGTGAAGAATTCGAATGAAAAAAACTTCGAATTTCGAAGGTTTTTTTATGTACTTCAACCATCGAATAGGCTACTATGACCTTCGACTTCGATTCGAACGATTTGAACTAAAAATCGTTCGACTATTCGATAGTCGAAGTACTGTCTCTTTAAAAAAAACTTTGACTACATACTTCGGCAGTTTAAACCTACCGAGGTACAATGTTAGCCTATGGGGACCTTCCCCATCACTTTGCTAAGCTTTTTTTGATCGAAGAAAAATCCTTCGATCGATCGCTTAAAATCGTTCGGCACGAACAATTTTTACTTAGATCGTTGGATCGAAGCATTTGCGCTAAATCCTTCGAATTCTATATTCGAATTAGAAGGATTTAACTTCGAGGGTCGAATTTGAGGGTTTATTGACCCTCGATAGATATTCGACCCTTAGTAAATGTGCCCCACTTGTTTCTTTTATGTTTATCAGATTCACAGTAGGGAGATTCTTTTGTACATGAATCCTGGTGTGTGGTGATATCCACCCAAATCATTTACCTCCATTAGCAACATTAAATTTAATTCCAAAATCCCCTCCTGGTCCTCCTGGGTTGTGACTGGCTGTTAGGATAATTCCTCCAATTGCTTTGATCTTTCTGATGATGCATGATACAGCAGGTGTAGACAATAATCCATTCTGGCCAATGATTAATCGCCCAATCTAACAGGAGAAGAGAATATAGTCAAATGAAAAGTTAAAGCAAATATCACTTGCTACAACTGGTCAATGTTGCTTATTACACTGTGATACACAACAATAC
Organism: Xenopus laevis; assembly: GCF_017654675.1. Taxonomy (NCBI): domain Eukaryota; kingdom Metazoa; phylum Chordata; class Amphibia; order Anura; family Pipidae; genus Xenopus; species Xenopus laevis. The sequence goes on along the minus strand of NC_054371.1, from coordinate 139,837,914 downwards.
TATGATACATTTATTTATGCAAATTATACAGAAGCACGCTATAGAATAAGGGCAGCAAGCAAGATGTTATCTAGCTAGCATCAGCTGAAGCTCATATAACCCATTCAATACCAGATTAAAGGGACACCATCCAGAGGAACCATCAGTCTTAATATAATTGTTTCTCAATCCCCAACACCCTAGTAACCACAAATGAATCAGATATATAAATGTGTGCTATTGTGTAAACTAGCCAAAGTATGCAGTAAGATGTCAAAGAACATTACCCCAATTTTTATTCATCAGGTGCTACTGACACCCACATTCACCACCATATATACAAAATAAGTGTTCCATCCTAGTGTTAGGAGTAATTTGATGAATCTCTGGGTTTAATAAATATGTGACAAGGTTTTGCAGAGGTGTCTTGTTTGCATTGCTTTGGAATGTGGGCCCTTACATCAGCTGGCCTGGTTTTTATGTTTTGGATACTCAACAGCAGTAGACTCATACTAGAGTTTACTCAATCAGGAATCCCATGTAGAACAAGGGCAGAAGTTAGTAATAGAAATATCAACACACTGGCATCCAGACATCTTATACACAAAAAACAGTGGGGTCATTTATAGACATTGGGCAAATTTGCACCTGTGCAGTAACCCATGGCAACCAATCAGATGCTTGCTTTCAGTTTTCAACCTGCAACTGGCTGAAAAAAGCTAATCACTTATTGGTTGCTACGGGTTACTGCCCAGGGGCAAATTTGCCCAGTGGTTATAAATAAACCCTACTTAGCATTAGCTATAGCATTTGGCAGAGCCATAAGCCTTATTGACAATTCTGCAAATTGTGTGGGAAGGTAAAGAGAAGAAACCTGTACTTGATGAAAGCAGTCAGCTGCACAATAAATCGTGGAGAATTGTGAAGGTTTGACAATGGTGTGGTAGAGAGGTATATGCCTAAAGTGCAAAATACACATGTTGCATTGCTCATACTGTAACTATTAAAGGAAGAAAGAGGTACACAAAATCCAAGAGTAAAAATAGTAGGGATTTAAAGGAAAACTATACCCCCCAAACAATGTAGGTCTCTATTAAAAGATACTGAGTAAAACAGCTCATGTCTAAAACACTGCTTCATGTAAATGAACCATTATCATAATAATATACTTTTTCAGTAGTATGTGCCATTGGGTAATCATAAATAGAAAATTGCCATTTTAAGAAATAAGGGCCGCCCCCTGAGATCGTATGATTCACTGTGCACACCTACAAACCACATGTAAGGTCACATGAGCCAATTAACAGACAGAGTTCTGCCTTTTGCTTCCTCACTTCTTCCTGTTACAGTTAGTGTTGTAGTATTTCTGGTCAGGTGATCTCTGAGGCAGCACAGATAGAGTCACGAAATGGTGGTTCAAGGCAAGAGATGTAAAAGGGCAATATTTATGTAAATATATATTCCAGTTTGGTAAGATTCTTTAATATGTCATTCAATTTGATATAAACTATCTGTTGCTTAAGTATTCATTTTGGGGGTATAGTTTTCCTTTAAGAACAGTAACATTAAATGTTCAATGATGACTGCATGCCGAGATGTCCAACTGCAGAAACCAAACGCCCTAAAAACCTCTATATGAAAGCTGATGATAATGGGATGGTGTATATTTTTGCAACTATTTCAAAGTTTCTGCAGATGTAAATCTATGGACAAAGATTTTGATATATGGTTCACCAAAATATATGTTTTGAAAAAAAATAATTTTGGGCTATTCTTAGCTAGCACTGAATTGTGATGCCATTTATCTATGCATCAATCAGTGAGGATTGCAAATGAAAATGAAACAATCTATACCACCAAAGAGCTTTGGATATATTAGTACAATCTGAATAAAAGCTCATTGTTCCTTTTTTCCTTTGTTTATGGACTTCTTTTTCTTGCAGTGGCTTTGCATACCATACAAATATTCACATTCCCACAAAATGGTAAATCGTGATGATTAAAGTTATACAGTAACCACGGTCACTTTATCATTCACACAGAGCTCCACATACCTGTTCCCAACATCTGGGCTCCAAAAATGTAAAGGTCTACATCTACAAGACATATGCATACAAATATATCTAGGACAGTGTCACAGTTCCAGCACAGGCATTGAGGATTATAAGAAGGAAAAACTATTTGTAAGCATGATGGATATATTACAGGTAAATAGTTAAGTTAGTTGATGAACTCTATTGCTTTTATGAAAATGTAAGGTATTGTGCTACTGTCACCTTTATGTATAATGTGCAGACTTTATGAGTAGTCAGAGGTCACCTGTGGACCCCCAACATATCCAGCAGTTACTGTACTGTGCCCAGACGAGCATTCAATAAGTAGAGGTGGTATGGGGCAGAAAACCATTTTGAAGATCTGAGTTTAAAGGCCAGTGGCATAACTAGATATTACTGGGTCCCACAACAAGTAATTTTTCAGGCCCCCAAAAAGTCTAGAGTTTGACCTGTTTTACCAATATTTATTGAATTGTATTTTAATTGGGGCCTATACCTATAGGGCTCCTGTACCTCCTGCCCCACTCCTGCATCCACAGGGTCTGCTTAGTCTGTAGTTACACCCCTGTTAAAAGCAATCAGAATGCAACCCACATTAATTAGAATTGCACCTTTATCTTTAGTCAAAGCTTCTTGGCGCCATTCTTACTGGCTGCACAATGGCTAGTTCTGCCCCTATGGATAATATTGTGTGTCGGTACCCTTCATGGGTCCCAACTAGACTTTTTTTTAGAAATTGAAAAAATATTTGCACTTGCCATTTTTACTCAAATATGAGCATGCGCATCTTACCCAATTTTAGCCCCTTGCAAGAATATTTGGAGAAGAACAGACCAAGAGAAGGGAGTTGGGAATAGAAGACCACTATATAGAGAGGGCAAAAATGTATATTTAAATAACAGCAATTGTCCGGTAAGCTTCTTCAGTCTACCAATGGATGCAGACTTGACCACACATGAAGCAACTATGGCATACAGAAAAAAAAGACAATGAACAGAATTCTGGTAAATTATTATTGAAGCAATGAACCCATCTTAGATTTATAAACAGAGGCACATGTCTTTGCGATATTGAATTTTACATCTTTGTAAATGACAATATTCTGTGCAAAAAGCTAACCTGTAAAATTGCTAGCCTTTATAAGTTTGACTGCAGTAACAAAACTAATAGCTCTCTACCTAAGTTATAAAACCCAAAACCTTTTATGAATTAGTAAAAAGGCAGGAAACAGATTTTAACAGAGACGTAAATGTTAGCCAAGTAGAGATGACAGCAAGTGGAATGCTTAAGTGCTGCCCTGGACTGCTATGCCAGAGATAATCAGACAGTACCTAAAGTGGAACTGGAAATTCAAATTCCATGTAAACTGATCTACAGTAACATAAACTGTTTCCTTTTCATGTCCTCTCCAGATTAGGGTAATGCTATCAGCATTAATTAGACAAGAGGAAAACAGAGGCCTGCTGAATTCATTCTAGTGTTGCAAATTCCTTTAAACAGGAAAGCGTGTGGATTAAATGGAGAACAATGAGAAAAGGAAATAATATGAACATTCCATGGCTTCTTATGCGGTCAAGTTTGAAATGTTTCCAGGTAACACGTTTTTATGAACAGAAAAAAAATGTCCAATGACTATAGCTCTTGATGCTCTGACGAAGAAAGTGCTTAGCATAAGCCATCACTACTGTTTATATCTGGAAAACATTTGCAGACCAATGCGGAACCTTCTTTTCACTGTGTGGAACTTTGTTTAATGCTTATTGATTAAACAGAAATAATCCTTTATGGAAAAGAGCATAGGTAAATGGAAAAGCTTTGTACCAATATAGCAGAAAAAAAAATATCATTAGTTCTTTTACTCAGAGAACTGGCCAGTTGTAACCCTTTCCTGGACCTATTCAGAATTTAATTTGTTTTCTTTTATTCCTATGGAACATATCTGCTAGTTGGCATGCAGCGGTAATAAATTAAGGAAATTATAGTAGATACAAATATTTTATGTACAATAAACATAAATACTAAAATCCAGGGCCTTGTTTGCCAATTCCAGGCACAGTGCCAGCATCAAAACACACCCAACATACGTGTAGTGCACACTAAAATGATGTAAAGAATGGGCTTGAAACCTCTTATTTGCATCTTTCACCTCTGTATTGGATTTTATTACCATTTTTACCAAATCCCTGTTGTAGGTTGTGTGCATGCACTGTTCACATTCTACTAACTAAAACAGTTTACCAGCCTGGTACAGTGTTGTGGAATGGCACCCCCTTGTTATGTAGCAAATGGAACAATCAGCACAACAGGCTTGATGCAAACTGTGTGTTTATTTCGAAAGTGATGTTATGGGGACATGACCCTATCAGACAGCATAATAGCTCATTTGTATTTCTATATTACACTGTTTACACTGGAAATAATTCACTCTACCATGTGAATTTTTTTTCCTGAACCAACAAGTGTATTTTAGTTAGGTATGGAGGCAGCCATCTCTGATCATTTTGCCTGGTCACATGCTTTCAGAAAGAGCCAATGCTGCACTATGGAATTGCTTTCTGACAGGCTATTGTTTCTCCTACTCAATGTAACTGAAGGAGTAGCAGTGTGTTTTTTACTATTGAGTGCTATTCCTATATCTCCTATATCTACTGTTATCTGGTTAACTTCCCATTGTTCTGCTGATAGGCTTCTGGGGGCAAAGGGACAGGGGGTTATAACTACAACTTGCAGTGCAGCAGTAAAGAGTGACTGGAGTTTATAAGAGCATTATCACATGACTGGGGGCACCTGAATCCCTTTTTACGAAGAGCATATGCACAGTGATAATTTAGTGACACCAGAGGACCCCCATCCCAATTGGAGTTACATTATTTGAATGCAAAAATATTTTTCTAATAAAGCCCACACTGTTGGGTGTAACAGTCATTTTTTTTTTTTTAAATTGCTAGTACACCCACCCCCGGAGGTATTAAATTGTGGGGAGTAAATTCTCGTTTTGAAATGTTACCTACAAAGTATCTCTATGTGAGCTAACAAGCAGAAAGCCCAAAGAAAAACACCAGTCTGCTCATGAATGGCAGATCCAGAACTAGAGGTAGGCAGGTGAGGCTCATGCCTTGGGTGCACATAATGGGGGTGAAATTGGAGAGGGAGATTGTGTGCTTGCAGGAGCAGGGGTCGAACTAACAGTGGTGGTGGCATTAGGGCGATAAGGTGTGCAGACCAAACATCAGGTACTCTACCCCAGCATACTTACAAGTGTGACTTTTTGTTAAGTTGGCACCATTTTGGTATATATGTTATTTGTCTTGTTTGTAGACTAGATGGTGTGATGCAGACACTGCCCTATTATTTTGTTAAGTGAAGTTTCTCTATGGTCAGCCCCCACCATATAAGAAAGTACATAATTGGAGACATTAGCAAATGCAGATAACTAAGAAGAAGAAAAAGTGTTTCTTGCTCTATATGGCTGCAAAGTGCAATTTTGAGCACAATCTGCATGTTTTTCCCCAATAATACAGATTACTTTCCCAGAATTCCAGCATTGTTGTGATCGCAAGGGCCGTTGCACCTGTCGCAATTGTTGTGATATGTCAAAATGAATGCAATTGTGCTCCTACTTCACCATAAATTGGACGCTATTACGCTGAAAGGTTTCCAAGTCCAATTTGACATAAGAAGAACACATACACCAGATACTTTAGACACCTTAGCGCTGGGGGAACCCTTGAGCTACCACCTGGTCCAGAGGAAACCAGTTCATTTATTTTAAATTCAAAAGCCTTTGCAACAGCAACAAAACAGCAACAGAAATTGGCTTGACTTCAGCAACATAAATGAATCATAAATTAAAGGGGTTGTTCACCATTGAGTTAACATTTTAATGTAGAGAGTGATATTCTGAGACAATTTGCAGTTGGTTTTAATTTTTTATTATTTGTGATGAGGCCCGATTATACCACTGTGCTAAAGTAAGCTATTTAATGGGGTGGCTCACCTTTAAGTTAACTTTAAGTATGTTATAGAACGGCCAGTTATAAGCAGCTTTCCATTTGATCTTCATTTTTTATTTTTTTTTTATCTTTTTTTTAATTATTTGCCTTCTTCTTCAGGTTATTTCCAGCTTTCAAATGGGGGGAGGGGTCTCTGACCCATTTAAAAAAAACAAACGATCTGTAAAGCTACAAATGTATTGTTATTGCTACTTTTGATTACTGATTTTTCTGTTCAGGTACTTCCAATTCATATTCCAGTCTCTTATTCAAATCAGTGCATGGTTGTCAGGGTCATTTGGACCATAGCATAGATTGCTGAAATTGCAAACTGAATAAAAAGCTTAATAACTAAAAAAACACCAAAAATAAAAAATGAAACTAATTGCAAATGTTCTCAGAATATCACTCTCTATCTACATCATACTAAAAGTTAATGTTAAGGTAAACAACCCCTTTAAAAATACAAGAGAATGGAGCCCCCCCCCCCCATCTGAACTTTCAAAATAGTCTCCTTCAGTTCTGTCTTGAGGAAATTAATTTAGCAGTACCTGCAAGGGGATCACAACTATTACTCTGTTCTTAGCATCATAGACAGAAATAAAAGACTGGCACACAGATTAGGCCCATATCTGAGTAAAGTTCAGTTGCTTCATTAGATTTCTTCTAGGCAGACAAAGTGATCTGAGTTGTTTGTGATATAATTCAAATGTATAGTTGTAATATTCCAAGATACTGCTTTAAATGACACTTATTTTTAAGTATTATTGCTCCTCTAGGACTGTCTTTCCCAGTTTCCCAGTTACTAACAAATCTGCTGGGAGAACATCTGTCTACCAAAAAACAGAGCTGGGTGTTAAACACATTCTTTTATGTAGAGGAATGAATCTTCACTTGCCAGAACTCAGATCAGAGTATTTTGCCTGCAAGACCCCCATAATGGCTATATGTAAACTCTAGGGGTGCAAATGAGGGTATTTGGAAAAGTAATGTAATTAAGAAGATTTTAGAATGCTGTTATAGGTGTCAGCTGCTATTTAAGCTGTTTAAAATTTGCTTATAATTAAAATACATTTAGTTTTATGCTTAAAATTGCTTAATGAAGGGGCATGGGAAATAAAGCTCGAAAAAAGAATGCAAGGATCGTAATGGGAATAAATGTAAGAGCAAGATTACATTCTGTTCTCCTATTATGTACCAGCCTGATTTCATAGGGAATCTAAATGCTAATGGCATTATAAAAAAACGAATGGGCAGATTTATCAAAGGTCGGATTTGAATTTATGTGAATTTTTTTTACTCTAATAAATTCGAATATAATCACAACTCGAATGTGAACAGTCCCGACCCGAAAACTTGAATTGAATTCAAATCAAGTTTTCCCTTGGAGAAAAAAAAATTGAATGGCAGAAAGGCAATTGACATATTCAAATCATTTCAACTGACCTCTGCCATTGACTTGTAAATTAACTCGGCAGGTTTTAGGTAGAGATGCATCGAATCCAGGATTTGGTTCGGGATTTGCCTTTTTCAGCAGGATTCGGCCGAATCCTTCTGCCTGGCCGAACCGAATCCAAATCCTAATTTGCTTATTATATTGCAAATTAGGGGTGGGAGAGAAATTGCGTGACTTTTTGTCACAAAACAAGGAAGTAAAAAATGTTTTCCCCTTACCACCCCTAATTTGCACATGCAAATTAGGATTCGGTTCGGTATCCGGCCAAATCTTTAGCAAAGGATTCGGGGGTTCGGCCGAATTCAAAATAGTGGATTCAGTGCATCCCTAAAGGTGACGAATATTTGAATTAGAACTGTTTCCTTGTTCAAGGTGTGATAAATCTCACATTCAGATTTACATTCGAATTGGGGGATTCAAATTTGAATGTGTGAATTTTGACACCAAAAACAATTCGAAAATTCGAATTCTAGTTTACTATTCGACCCTTAATTAATCTGCCCCAAAGACTAGGACAGGCAGGGTATATGTGTGCAAATCACGACATCCCCATAGTCTAAAACAGCAATTCGGCAGGTTTAAGGTGGTGAATAGTCAAATTCGAATTCTTAAAGCGCTATTACATGATAAATTTCAAAAATCGAATTCGATTTTTTTTTTAAAAAAAATAACTCTAATCGAATTTTAACTATTCCCTAGTCAAATGCCACGAAAAAGACCTTGAAAATTTGAAAAACTAATACTAAAATTCTAATTTTCACTTTGACCCTTGATAAATCTGCCCCTAAGATGTATTCATATGCACTGACATTTCTTATAATGTATAACATTTATAATACATTTTTAATTCTTGGAGTAATAAACAGTAGAACCCTCATTTTATGTTTTTCAGGGGACCATAAAAAAATGATGTAAAATCCAGGAAAATGTAAAATCAGGGAAAGGTATTATGCATAATATATAGGTGGGACCACAAAACAATAATGTAAAATAAGGGAAAACTTAAAATCAGGGGATGTAAAATTGAGGTTCCGCTGTAATAGGTTTATGAGCATATAAGCATAATAACTTATGTCTTGACCTAGTGCCCTTATGATCTGCAAATACAAAGATTGTGCAGAAAATTACTTGCAACTATATTTTCTTGTGATGTTCATACAACCTGATCAGTTTACAAACAGGTTTCCAAAATTAGAGCTGGGCTCAGTTGCTTTCTGTTGTCCATTTTCTCACAAGGCATGTGTGAGAAGCTGCAACAGTGTGCACTCTCATTGTGTGTTCCAGGCTTTTGGATTCCTGGATTCTGTCCCATGATAATAAACTTTACTGACACAGGCAAATTAACTGTTTGATATAATTCTAATTAGGACAGCATACAACACAAATGGCAAGTCAACCCCAAAATAAAAATATGCCAATAAAATAAATCATAGTTCTAAGCAACTTTCCAATATAATTTATTAAAAATGCTCCAACAATCTTTTCTTTCTGAAGAATACCCAAGAGAAGAAGATGGCTGCCGTGAACTCCACTGGACAGAATCTGCACTTAGGTGTAAGTAAAAAATGTAGGGGCATTTGCCCAGGGGCAGCTAGGCTGGGGGGAGGAGGGAATGGGGTCTATGTAGGGTAGGGGGTAGGGTTTTTTTTATTAAGCGTTTGTTTCTCCTTTAATACAGTATATTGGCAAATTCTAATAATCTTTTGCAAACAACAATGGTTCATTGTTATACCTTCTATTCAACTAGAAGTTAGATGCAGCCTTCATTTAGACTTTTAATTAGAGTCCTGCATGGGTCCATTTGGGCAGATCTGTGCCCAACCCATACCCACTGACTTGAAATCCTACCTGTACCTGCCACCCTGCTATACCCCCTTCCCAGACCCCCCTAACTGACCTGCACCCGCAATGGTTTACTCACTACCCAACTCGTGGACACATGTGATTGCAAGTGCCATCACCGTGGACCAAAGGGTGGCAGGGAGGAATAGTGATACCAGGGTACCCTTGGACTGCCCTCCTGATTGGTGAATTGGGAACCTTCTACCCAAAACCAAACCCCTTTGCAGGTATAGTGAGTTCTTGATCCGCTGCAGGACTCTATGTTCACTTCCCATAAGAAAGTCTGTCCTAAACAAACTGCAGCACTGTACTGATCATGATATTTTTTCAAGTCACAATTCCAGGGATGTATACTATATACATAACCTAAAGTGTAACACATACTGTATTTATAATGTGTCAATATAATGGTTAGTTCTGCAATATATATATATATATATATATATATATATATATATATATATATATATATATATATATATATATATATATATATATATATATATATACATATATATATACACAGTATATATATTAGGGATGCACCGAATCCCCTAATCCGAAAGATCGGGCCCAGGAGTGCCCATACTTGGTGTCTACTTTTAGTGATGTTGTCTCATTATGATCTACATGGATAATATTACTGTTAGCATTCTGTTCCATGAAAAATATTGTTTAAATATTATATTGATTTATAAGTGCATTTATATTACTATATTTAAAAAACAACTCTTTTTTATGTAACCGTAACAGAATAAATATTTGAATTAAAAAAATAAAACAAAGGGTCATTTAGTCAAACTGTTTGTTGACAATATCTTGAGATCTACTGATCAACAACTAAGGGTCTACTGGCAGATCCTGATCTACCTTTTGGACACCCCTGGTCTAGCCTTTTCTATATATGAATTTCATCCGAGACAAGGAGGCTACCCGAGTACAGACTACTTATATGTTGTATAATTGTTTAATGTACATCTTGGCTGCATAAACAAATCACACATTAAACACGATCAAGACTTGAACTGGGCATACATGGAAATATCGACTAATTAGGCAAGGTCACCAAACAAGTGGTTCAGTTTGGCCTATATAGACCATGGGGCACTGTGCCAATATAATCAACTAGCTCACAAGTTACCAGGGGCAGCAAAAAGCCTCTTCTGTTAACTTTAAAGGAGAAATCAACCTGTTCTGAAAAAAACTTGTACCCCCACCCCAGGTAGACCCCCCTCCCTCCTTCCCCCAGGCTAACTACCCCCCTCCCCGGGAAGATGCCCCATTCTACATACTTACCCCTCGCCGCAGATTCTTTCAGCAAAGTTCAATGCGTCCATCTTCTACGTCCTCTGTAAGCTGACTGCGAGACTGGCAATTTCCATGTAATTCCGCGCATGCGCAGTTGCGCAAAACGGCAAACTGCTCCAACTGTGCATGCTTTATATATATGTACACATATCTTTCCTTATGGCACAAAACTGCTCTCTTACTGCAATATATGTATAGTTAGAGGATGAATATTTATTGCACCGCCAAAGGTTCCATTGGCATTAGTGTTATAAAAAGCTAATGGCTAGTTAATAAAACAGAATATTGCCAAATATAAATTATTTCAATTGCCCTTTGTAATGAGTGATTATTTAAGAAGCTCAAGAATATCTGTCAATCAGAGGAACAAACATGAAGTTGTTTTTTGGGACTGCTAGCTGAGTTTGCAAATAGTAAAAACTCTCTTCCAATAGATCCAATCAATTAATACAGAATCAGAATTTATCTGGTGGGTAGTCATAAAAGTTTAATTTAACAAGTTGATATGGGTGGAGTCATAAAATGGCTAATTTTTCCTTGGTCGTGTCCCTTTGGGAATTAAAACAAATGCTTCTACCCACTTAGGATCAGGAAGTGCTACTGATTTCCTGGCAAGTTCTGGGCATTAACCATGTGTGCCGGACAACCATAGGCACATTTATAGGAACTGATCCCAGGTGGGTATCAGCAAAGAAACTCCAGTGCTATGTGGCTTTATGGCAGATAATCTAAATATATACCTATGATGAGAGCACTTTGAGAGCCCTTTATTTATACATCTGATTTACTTTCCTACTCTGACACTACTGGTGTGCAAATGAACACAAAAAAACAATAGCTTTAGAAAACGGAAGAAGGTATGTTTTCTGCAAATACACTGGATTGCCAAACAAGTTTTCAATTATCCTGGATCAAAAGGTATTTTTGGGTACAACAAGCTTACTTTGCCCTCAAACAACAATGGGCCTTCAAGGCAAATATAGGTGTTTCACCTGAAAATTATCGCACACAATATAAACATCTCCAGTTTTCTACTTAGTCTGATGTTCATGTTCAGAAAGAAGCAGGAAACAAACTGTTGGTATGCAATAAACCCCAAACTTCATCTAGAAATAATGTAATAGCATGGTACCTGCAGCGCTGCCATTTCCATTATGCTAAGGAATGTGGTTTAAGTAACTTTATATAAATAAAACTAGGGTTTTACAAAATAGAATAATATTCAACATTCACACAAAATGTCAAGTCTATAAAAATGAGTATTGCTGATCGACAAGCAAAAATACATTTCATTAGAAGGAAAAGATAATAAATCCTGTTGCTTCACTGGAATATGCAATGTCATAAACAGGTTGCCAAGTTCCCATAATTTCACTCAGTTGAGAACTACACTGTCCAGATTCCATGATATCTTCTTCCTGTACCCATGATGTGTACGTTAGAAGAGTGCCAATTTTCTCATGGGGAAATTTGGGTATCAGACTGCTATCTAGAAAAAAACTAGAATAGCTATACTCTCTATTCAGTACGTCAGATATACTCTTTTATAGGTTTATCAGGACTAACAGCGACCAATTGCCTGTGAAATTGTGGGTACGGGGAGGCCTGGACTGGCAAACTGTGGGTTCTGAAAAATGCTCAAGGGGCTGCTGTAAGTCGCCATAGACGATAACTATTTATTGGGCTGGTGGGGAGCTGTTTGGGCCTCTGTGTACGGGAAATACCAGGGGCTATTTTGAACCCCAGTCCAGACATGGATGGGGGCTGATAACCTTGATACCAACAAGATAGGGTGCATTATACATGCTCGTGGCAAACTGGATTAATCACTAAGCATCTAATTAGCCCTAACCTTGTTTCTTTGTCGTCAGTGAAAATAACCGTCTCCTGGTTGGCACGAGTATTGTTAAATCCTTGCCCCAAAAATTGCTCATGAATAGTGATGGGCGAATTTGTCCCATTTTGCTTTGGTGAAAAATTTGCAAAACGCATTGAAGTCAATGGGCATCAAAATTATTTTGACGCTTGTCAATTTAGACCCCCGTGACAATTTTTACACGCGCGACTATTTTGTCCAAATGCATTAAAGTCAACAGGCATCCGGAATAGTGTGCGACTATTCTGATGTGCGGCAATTTTTTTTACGCAGCAGATTTTTTGCCACAGTTTTGCGAATTTATTTGCGACATACACAAGTGGAAAAGTACTTCTGAACACACATAATTGAGAGCCTGCTGAAACCAATACACCAGTGTATGCTACCCATGAAGTCCAACATAAGGTGACTTTAAGGCATCTACATATGCTTTATTTTGTGACTGCAGGGATTTTAGCATACTACACATGGTATAATTCTACTGATTTAAAGAAGGGTGTGTAATGGTATAATAGGTTGGACATGGACATTCTCTCTCTGCTTTAGTTCCCTCTTTGCATGATGTATACTCTGAGCCCACTGTACCGGTCACTCCACCCACTCCTAAATATTAACTTACCCCATTGGCTGCCGCCATTTGCACAATGATCTCAATGGCTGTCTTGCTGAAGTACCTTCCATCACTTCCCACCACCATGGTGCAACCCTGGCGATCCCTAAGGTCTATGGATGACAGCACACTCTGGATAAAGTTCTGCAGATAGTTCTTCTTGCTCTCAAACATCGTTGTAGATTTCCTAAAGCCATTGCTACCTGGTTTCTGATCCTCATAGGGAACAGTCTGGATTGTAAGTACAGGAATGGGGTTTATCTCCATGTCCAGTGGTTCCTATTCAACTCTAGTGTGCTCTCAGATCCACTCCTGTAAATGTTTTGCAAAAAAAATCAACAGAGTGACAGCAAGACAGCAATCCTAGAAGAGTAGGGGAAAAGGCTCCTCCCTGGCTGTGAACTGGAAACCTTAGTCTTTAAATCTATCAAGTGCTTCCTTCTCTTGTCAGTGTATCACAAAGCATTGGAACTGTAGAACTGGCAGCAGAGCTCTATTATGATACTGGTCCACTTTATAGATGTCACTTCTCCCTTCTCACACGCAAATAATGATATATTTTTCTCCTCTCCTCTTATACTGGAATAGGGAACCTTCCAAAAGTGCAGCTCCCTCTGTGATGTGCTTGTGTACCTCACTGTAAGCAGTGCAGCTATCCTCTCCTCCTCCCAAACCCTATCCCACACCCATATACCCCCTCCCCTCATATGAATCCATGTTCAATGCTTAACAAATGTTAGTCTTTGAACAAGGACAGGGGTTTGCCAAAAAAAAAAAAAACTGGGAGGGTTAAATCTTTGCAATCAACAGAAACCAAAGCCAAAAATAGCACAGCAAAAAAGTAGCTGAGAATTGTTGTCCTTTAACTGTGTAACTGGATGCGGCTTTGTGTGCAGCAACATTTGTCCAAGGGTGTCAAGTCTGTCAGCTTGTATGAGATGTAACGAACACAGTTAGAGCTTAGCAGGTTTTGTGCCGTCATTGACACACACATATACCTTTAGACTAAAACTAAAAAGCACACATTTTTCTAAAATACAATTTGCTATATTCTTTTGTTAGTTGTAGTTTTTTTGTGTCTTTATTCATATTAAATCCTGGATCTTTGTAAAGAATAATAGTATCTTTATAATTATCTAGGGACACCCACTCCTGTTCTTTTCTTGGGGTTGGCGCTTTATTAATAAAAGAGATTCTGTTATAATTCTTCATTTACATAGCAACATAGCAACATTATGCGGCTCTTCACAGAGACTATAAATAATTTAGATCAGCCCCTGCTCCAGTGGAGCTTACAATTTACATAATTACATTCATACACAATAGGGTAAATATCATCAATATCTGATTTACTTGTTGTTTTTAATTATTTGGAGTGTGGCATAAACTGGATTACCCAGACAAAGCTGAATATGTAAACTTTCCCTGGGTGGAATTGAACCTAGAATCCCACTGCTGCAAGGCAGCTTTGCTAACCATAGGTATAGGGATACCGTTTCTTATTAAACAACCCTGTGTATAACTGGCTCTGCCTGGTCACTTTTTCATTTACATATGTAACACGTTTTTGGGCTATACAGGCCAACGGGGTTAACAACTAGCTAGTAAACTACAGCATGGGTTACACTGGACTCTATCACTTAAGGCAGGGCCTTCACAAAGTGGAAGAAATGAAGGTGAGGTGTAGTGCAACTACAACTCCCACATGCTACTGTGCTTTAACCAATAAAGAAATGGGCGCCAGGGCAGGAGGTTCTTGCAAATCAATCAGAACAGAATAACTTTATTTATCAGAGACAAATGATCCACTGGTTACTTACATCAATAAAGAGGCATTTTCACAATATATAAAGGGACTCAGCTCAGACAGTATATCAGAGGTAGATGCAGGTGCATTCCCTGAGGATGTAGTCAAGGCAGTACAGCAGACCTCCAGGCAGTAATACCTCACACGTGGTCTGGATCTCATCCAGTGGAGTGATCAGGGAGAGAACCTAAAGCCTGACACCCTATTCACTGTGGTCCCTTCACTGTAGGCAAATCTTATAGCCTGGGAAGCTAATCCCTTCTATTCCTCCTTGGTCTCAATATTAACCCCTACACTTGTTTTCATATTTTCTTGGTATAGGGGGTGGCATAGCCTGGTGGATCCATCTCTCTTCCTGTTCATCACCTTCCATAACTCTGCAGTATAGAGTATAGACGTACAGAGGGATCTCAACACTGTTGATTTAACTATGTCCTAGGTTCAAAGACACGACTCACAAATCATTTTCTAATTACTAACCTTTTAAGGGCAGGACTCCTATTACTTTTCTGCATAAAACCCTTCACATAGTGGGAGTTAGGGACAAGGGTAGGACTCATATTCTGGATTGTATTAATTTTTGATGTTTCAATGGGTTCCCACGGTGTTATTATGTTATCAACATGCCTGCATACCAGATGGTTTTCAGGCATGATGGATTGGATGTTTAGTGTTTCAATTAAGAAACAGCCTTTTAAAATATCTTTTTCATAACTGTCAACGCTGTTTTATAGAGCAGCGTTAAAGATTCCTAAAGCCTGAAATAAACAGTATCGGAAAATTGCATGCAAAATTTTAATTGAATTAAAAAATGTGTCTTCTCTCAATTATAGAAAGGAATCTTTTATCCATCATTGTACTTTTCAATTTAAAAATAACACATACAATGTCTTGGTTTTGATACTTGATTTTGTTTTCCTATTACATACATCTCTAGAGGAGCACCTCCCAAGCTTTCCCACTACCTCTACATACTACTCTAGGACTGTTACATAAATTCACAGATTAAAAACAGATTATAGAAACCCCAATGGCAATAATTAGAAAAGAAACGTAGTATAAACATAGTACAGAAATCCCAATTACATTTTTTAGCATAAAAACTATAACAGGAATTATAACTCGGGCAGATATTGAGGGGTGGGCGGACAAATGTTTAAACATTTTTGGTCTCAAGGGTTTAAGGTTAATCCTATTGCCAAAAAGTAATTTGTGACAGGCACACAAAACTATCAATACATTATGATAGCTAAATTACCAGCACATGTGAAGAAAACAGGAAAAATTTCTTTATTTCAGACTTCCTGACTTGGCCAGGCTGAATTGCTCTCTAAGCAAAATATGGATGAGCGCCTTAAAAATGTAATGGTACCAGGTTGAAAAACTTTTTATTTACTTACTTTTTATTTATTGTTTATTATTAAAGCAATGTCACTATGTTAAAAGGGATCATGTAGATCCACACTAAGCAGATAAAAGGGTTGTTCACCTTTGAGTTAACTTTTAGTATGATGTACATATATTCTGAGATATTCTGAGACAATTTGCAATGGTTTTCATTTCTTATTATGTGAGTTTTTTGAGTTATTTATCTTTTTATTCAGCAGGACTCCAGTTTGCAATTTCAGCAATCTGGTTGTTAGGGTTCAAATTACCATAGCAACCATGCATTATTTGAATAAGAGACTGGAATATGAATAAGAGAGGGACTGAATAGAAATAGGAGTAATAAAAAGTAGCAATAACAATACATTTGCAACTTTACAGAACATTTGTTTTTAAGATAAGGTCAGTGACCCCCATTTGAAAGCTGGAAACAGTCAGCAAAAGAAGGCAAATAATTAAAAAAACTATATATAAAAAAAAAAAAATAGCGACCAATGCAAAAGTTGCTTTGAATTGGCCATTCTATAACATACTAAAAGTTAACTTAAAGGGCACCAACAATAACTAAGATCAATTACTAAGTAAAACACTATGGGGCAGATTTACATAGGGTCGAATAACGAAGCTCAATTAACCCTCGATATTCGACTGCCTAATGTAAATCCTTCGACTTCGATTATCGAAGTCGACAGATGTACCGGAAATAGTTCGATCGAACGAAAAATCGTTCGATCGAACGATTAAATCATTCTAATCGTTCGATTCTAAGGATTTTAATCCATCGATCGAACGATTTTTATTCGACCAAAAAAATTGATTGAAAGCCTACGGGGACCTTCCCCGTAGGCTAACATGGCACCTCGGTAGGTTTTAGGTGTCGAAGTAGGGGGTCAAAGTTTTTTTTAAAGAGACAGTACTTCGACTATTGAATGGTTGAAAAGTCGAACGATTTTTAGTTCGAATCGTTCGGTTCGAAGTCGTAGTCGAAGGTCGAAGTAGCCAATTCGATGGTCGAAGTAGCCAAAAAAACCATTCGAAATTCGATGGTCGAAGTAGCCAAAAAAAACATTCGAAATTCAAAGTTTTTTTTATTCTATTCCACCACTCGAGCTAAGTAAATGGACCCCTAAGTGAAAGTTCAAGATCGGATTTTTAAAACAGTTAGAATTGTTTGTATAATGTAAATGATCAGCTCACTATATACCTTCTACAAGATCTCCCCTATCTCCACTGCAGTTCTGGCTGAGGCAGGCATCTTGGATTTCACTGGCTCCTCCTACCTATATCTTCCCAGCCAACTGTAGCTCTGAATTTTGCACATGCTCAGTTGAAATTCAGTGCCGGACCAGCGCGGGCAGGCGCCCTAGGCAGCCTGGCCCGGCAAAGCGCCCGATACACTAGTGCACACTTTCGTTTTTCACGCATGCGCACTAGTATTTTTCGCGCATGCGCACTAGCGCAAACACGCACGTCGGCCACAGCAGGGACCGGACTAGGGGATAGCAGAGGCAGAGAAGGTGCGTGCCTGGCGCCCCTCCAGCATTGCACCCTAGGCACGTGCCTACTCTGCCTACCCCTAGTTCCGGCCCTGTTGAAATTCCTTGGTAGCTTATCAACCCTTCTAAGCTATTTTCAAATAAGCCAAACCTGTGTTAGCTGTTGTTCAGTAGTGCTGCCACCTGCTGGAAGTTAGTGTGTGCCCTTCATTTGCATAGTAACATCACCAGCAGGGGACAAGATAGGGAAATCTCCTGATACTTGTAGTGGAGGAGTTTACTAAAGCTAGGCATTCTGGGTAGAATACTCAAGGCAGTCTGAGCATGCTTCTGAAATTTGCATGTTATAGTCTCTGTATGGATTCCCTCAGTGAAAGAACCCATTTAAGTAAGGGATTTTTTAAAACCTGCAGTTTTTTTTAAAAAAAACGATATATGTAGTTTGATTAAACGTGTTTAGGTTGTACTGTCAGATTGTTAATATGTGTTTGATTTTGGCTGTGATAGGTGCCCTTTAAAGGTGAACCACCCCTTTAAGAACCCCTGTTTAATACCTTTTATGCAGACAACAGTTGGCTCTTCGATCTGTGCTGCATGTTGCCATGTAAACTATCGCACAGCATTTATGAAAGAGCTGACCAAAAACACTGTGGTCTCCTTGTGTGAATGCTGTAGATTCGGGTATGGCATTAATGGGTTAAAGATTCAGTGGTACTTAATATAAACTCATTAGCAATTTTATAATGGTACTGTATATATAATTCTATAATGTTACAAAGTAATTTGACAGCTGCATCAGAATTTATTTTGCCTCTGAAATGCAAATATGTACATATGTAAATATATACTTGTTTAAATATTTTACAAAACATAGAAAACAATGTAAACTTTTTGTGTGACGTCAATTACATACCATCAAAAAACATAAAGCAGATCTAAAAAGTAACTATAACTGTGCAGTCTAATAGTTAAAAGGTAATATGGAATAAATATTTAAAAAGGGAATAAAGCTCCAACCAGGAAAGTATGAATTATAAGCATCACATCTAGAGTAGGAAAAACTTTTGAAGGGCTATCAATTGGATACTGCTTTACTTTTAAATAATTCACTGCCCTTCTTTGGTTGAAACAGAAAAAGTGATCTTCACGGTGCTATGCTTAGGAATATAATGGCAAAACTGCAGTAGGAAGAGCCCCCTAAGTATGTTTATATACCACCTGTATAACAAGAGATAAAAAAATATCATAGTGTAGGGACCACTTAACATATAAAAAAAAACTTTTACAAATTGTTTTGTTTCCTCCAGGTAAAAAAGATAACTTGATGCAAAGATCAAAATGTAAATACGTCAATACAAAACTTTTATTCCCCATGAAGGTGCAAGACCATGAGACTGGAGGAAAGAATGTTTCATAAGCAACAAAGGATGGGGTCAGCTTACGCAATGATCTATCATGATAGTGGCAATTATTTAGGGTTGGCAAGAATGGGCATATGTATTATGTATGTATGATTATATAACACAATTAGTAGTTAGGGATCAGTGAAGCTTTCTTATTGACAAGTTAGGGAAAGCAATGCATTTTCACACTTTTGAGGCTAAACAAGCAGTTGATCCCCAGAGGTTATTGTTTGCTTTAATCTGGATCAATAGGCAGAAGGTTATGATAGAATGAAGTTGATGGGCTTGAGTCATTTCTATGTCCCCTAATGTGTAACTTTGCAACTCCCTTTATATTGCACTAAGTATCCTCAACTGAAGGAGCTCAGTTAATAAGGCTGCCTTACTTGCCAGCGCAGGAGTAGGGAATTTGAGGCTGTAATTTTATACAAAGTACAGTGAGAGTAAAGAAGAGTATAGTATCCAGCGAGGTGCCTAAATAATTTAGGGCCCTAAATTATTTTGCTTTATGGTCTAGCGGCTGCTACTGATGTCACTGTTACTTTCCTCCATAGAAAAATACATTATTTCCAAGCAGAAATATGTTCCATAACACACTGGTTTAGATGGCCTTGAACTTCATTGTGCAAAGGAAAGTACACGGATTGTGTGCACACCTTGTGCTGTTTCTCTCCAGTTGCACTCTTTCCAGCCCTTGCTGTATATCTCTCCAAGGAATGTGACAAACACTTACATTGCTGGAGAGAACATTTGCTGCTGCCAAGAAATCAACATGCCTGCAGTTGCTGATATATTATAGGAAAGAGCTCAGTGTAACTTGAAATGGTTTACACTTCCCTATATGGCTGCAAAGTCTTGCAGTGTACTGAAACATTTTTGAAAGGGTTTGTCACAAACTGCAAATGAAATAAGACGACACACAGAAAAATAGACATGCCCTGGAGTAAAACACTGGCATTTTAATAATCCTGTATGTATGTAATATTGTCTTTAAGAGTTGCCAAACTCTTTTCAACTTTTATTCAACTCCAAAAAAGTCCTCATCCAACATATTCAGCAGTTTAGGATATATAGATCACCAACTATTTGGGAACCTTAAAATTGCAATATTGTAGATAAATAAGAGTTTTTTCTGTTGAGCTACAAGGGGGGGTCATGGGAGCACTCCAAGGCTAAGTAAAATGTGTTTAAATACAATGGAAGTGCAACTGATTTGTCCAATTATTCAATGCACATTCCCTGGTCCCCTGTCTCATAAGTAATTCAGTATATATGCAAGTGCATGTGTTTACAAAAACAGTGGTTTTAGTTGTTAGGCCATAGTATAAAGGTAGCATTCCTTGGGATAAGTATCTCATGACCTTGGCATTGGCTAGATCCTCCCCCACCACTAACTTTTGCAGCCTTTAAGAGAGAGAGAGAGAGAGAGAGAGAGAGAGAGAGGGAGAGAGAGAGAGAGAGAGAGAGAGAGACTGCCCAAACCAATGCCCATTTTTAAAGGCACGAGGCCACCATTTGTTGAAGGGGGGGGTGCTACAAACCACATAGAAGTATAGCCTGCTTCTGGCTACAATACAAAAAAATACACGGGGGATCGTGGGAGCACTCCTGTTTTTGTAAACACATGCACTTGCATATATTCTGAATTACTTATGAGACAGGGGACCGGCAGGGAATGTGCATTGATTAATTGGACAAATCAGTTGCACTTCCATTGTATTGAAACACATTTTTACTTAGCTTCCCACAATCCCCCTTGTATTTTTCTGTTGAGCTGATTGGCTAAATTGTAAACGGGATCTAGTAACAATACATGGATATTGTGCAGCTTATATTTACATGATAGCCTATATTAAATTGGCAGGGGTCTATGGTGTTTGCTCCAAGTTGGCACAGAATGAAAATGCCAAATGAGAGTGGATTTTCTGAGCTGTGTGACTCAGAAGTTCCATCTGTACAGATTAAGGCCTTCAGTTTCAGCATTTCAGATCAGTATCTCTCATCCAAGAAGACAATGGCATCGAGCAGCTTTCTATTACATTTTTAGCACTTGTTAGTGAATGGATGAGCTATTGAATGCCCAAATGTAAAATTGCAAGGACATATACAGGAGTTTGGAAAGCCAGTTATCTAATATTAATTTATCATTATTATAAAAAACATTATCCAGTTACAGCAAAATAATTGCTGTGTAGCAAATCTTTGTCTTCTACCAGGCTATTATCATTATTGGGTAAGTTAGCATATGATTCTATTCTGCATTAAAGGGGTGGGTCACCTTTAAGTAAATGTTTAGTATGTTATAGAATGGCTAATTCTAAGCAACATTTCAATTGGTCTTTATGTTTTCTTTTTTTTATAGTTTTTGAATTATTGGCCTTCTTCTTCTGATGCTTTCCAGCTTTCAAATGGGGGTCACTGACCCAATCTGAAAACAAATTCTCTGTAAGGTTACAAATGTATTGTTATTGCTACTTTTTATTACTCGTCTTTCTATTCAGGCCTTTCCTATTCGTATTCCAGTCTCTTTTTTTAATGAATTCATGGTTTTTAGAGCAATTTGGACCCTGGAAACCAGATTGCTGAAATTTCAAACTGGAATAAAAAGCTAAATAACTCAAAAACCACAAACAATAAAAAATTAAAATCAATTGCAAATTGTCTTGGAATATCACTTCCTGCCATCGGAAAACACATTCATTTAAACATTTCAAAACGCATCAGTTAATAGTGCTACTCCACCAGAATTTTGCACTGAAATCCATTTCTCAAAAGAGCAAACAGATTTTTTTATATTCAATTTTGAAATCTGGCATGGTGCTAGACATTTTGTTAATTGCCCAGCTGCCCCATGTCATGTGACTTGTGCCTGTACTTTAGGAGAGAAATGCTTTCTGGCAGGCTGCTGTTTTTCCTTCTCAATGTAACTGAATGTGTCTTAGTGAGACATGGGTTTTTACTATTGAGTGTTGTTCTTAGATCTACCAGGCAGCTGTTATCTTGTGTTAGGGAGCTGATATCTGGTTACCTCCCCATTGTTCTTTTGTCTGGCTGCTGGGGGGGAAAGGGAGGGGGGGATATCACTCCAACTTGCAGTACAGCAGTAAAGAGTGATTGAAGTTTACCAGAGCACAAGTCACATGACTTGGGGCAGCTGGGAAATTGACAATATGTCTAGCCCCATGTCAGATTTCAAAATTGAATATAAAAAAATGTATTTGCTCTTTTGAGAAATGGATTCCAGTGCAGAATTCTGCTGGAGCAGCACTATTAACTGATTCATTTTGAAAAAAATTTTTTTTCCCATGGCAGTATCCCTTTAAAGATGAACAACCCTTTTAATAGGAAAAAATGCACCCCTTTCTGACATAAACTCATTCAGTTGTGCATATGTAAAAGAAAAAAAAAAGTGTATAAACACTATTTAAACACAGACATAAATAATTCCTCAGATGGAATGGAAGCCATAATTATCTACTTCTGACTCAAACCTTTTCCTTTTCCTCTTCATCCTCTTTCTAATGGCAGAGTCATACTAATCCTAGAATTCCAAGCCAAGACATAGTGATAGCTACAAATTAATTTATATAAATAAATTAGCACATGTGAAGAAATCACTTAGTTGCGGCTACAATTTTAGCCTTTAATCTTGTGAAAGTGAGCTTGTACTGCTCAACTTAATGCCTCAGCCTTGTGTTCTATGTTTTAAATGACTCCAGATGAAGAAAATACAAGCAATGCCAAAATATTTAGACTGAATGTGAATGATCGAAACAAGCATGATGCCAGTAATATAATGAAGCTTTTACTATTCAACAATATGTTGTATTAAAGGCTAAGGAAAAATCGGTATGTAATAGTTTATGTTCAAACACATGGGAATAATTAAACACAGTACTCTAGTGTGCATAAATACATGTCAACGCCTTTCTGAACCGTGGTAAAAAAACATAATGGTTTCTAGGTGCAATCCAGTAGAGAACTTATCAAATTAAATAAAAAGGGTCAATGGTAACTCTTCTGACCTCCAGTACTGATTTAGAATTTTCCTTTGCTTCTGATTGTGTCACCTATAGACTTGACTACAATTGACTATAGGCTCTCCACTCGCTGACTCTCCAACTGTACAGTACCTCATTAGGCTTGGAAAAGTCGCATGAAAAAACTTCCATTGATTCAACAATTTGCAAATTTTCCGCAAAGTGACGCAGGACAAATTCGCAGCCAGTCTCTGGCAAGGCATACTGGTATTAGTAGTTCAGTGACAGGAATAACTTCTATTTATCTGGGTGTCACTTATCTTGATGTTTAGACCAGAGCAGCTATCACTAGTGTTAGGAGCCCACAACACTGGCACTGATGGACTGATACATGAACAGAAATACCCAAGATGGTATACAATATTTCATAAAATTAGCAAGGGGTTAGCATATACTTTTATGACATTTTATGATCCCTGGAATGTAAGCAGTTAAGTCCATTGTCAGTTGGATCATACAATTATGGTATTTTGGATGTAGGGGGTAGGGGAGTATCCACCCCCTATGGTCAATTGCTAATGGGATAGTGGGATAGATAATAAGACCCATTAATACAGGAGTGCTGCCTATGGCATAACAACACAGGGAGCAAAGCCTGCAATCGTGGGTCAGATCTCAGGGGGAAAGGGAAACAGAAAGTAAAACCAGAAGTTTCTACCCTACCCACTCACATATAGATTTACAAACACACCAGGGCCCCCCAATTTTTTTTTTGCATGTGCAAATTATCTAAAAAAAAAGTAAGGTAATTAAAGCTAGGTAGCAAGCAGTCTAAAGCTGGCCATAGACGCAAAGATCGAGGATTCGTACAATTTTCGAACCGTGTGTGGAGAGTCCCGACATTTTTCGTCAGACGGAGATCGGTCATTTGGTCGATCGGACAGGTTAAAAGATTTCTGTCGGCTGCCGATAATATCTCTGCATGTATTGCCGATCGTACGATTTTCAGAGGGAGACTGTCACTAGTTTTGGTTGGACATAGATATCGTACGATTGCTGTCAGGGGCAAAACATTGCTGATCTGTTCTTTTACTAATCTGCCTGGTAAGACTTTGATCTGAATGGTTAGTGGCGGGTCGGGAGATGGGAAAGTCCGATCGTACGATGATTCGTACAATCGGATCTTTGCATCTATGGCCAGCTTTAGGGTCAAATGAGGAGTATTGTGGGTTACTGTCCATCTGAGAGTGTATCATCAGTTGAGGGACTCAGCAATGGACAGAAAAGATTCCCTTGGCATATTAATTTCTAAAGGGCCCAGACTGTGCTGAAGATGGAATCCAAGTACTTAGACTTTAAACATTTTATTTGTTATTATTTTGCCCTTTTTCTGTTATTAAACCAATAAAACTCCAGAAGCATTAGAGAGAGATAAGTATAGGTTACGCTTTTTTTTTAACTGTGATTAGGAAAGGAAATATTAGTTAAGTTTTTGACATTCAGATTATCATATTTAAAAATCAAAGAGGAAATGCCAATGTGCTTCAGACCAAAGGCAAAACAAATAGGTGGATTAGTGCAATGGAAGTAATACTGGCAGCACAAGTGAATAGATCAATCTACTGAGCAGTTTCCCATATCAAGTCTGCCTCACAGTAATATAGGAAAGGTGGATGTTACATCACTATCAGAGCAAGAAAAACCTTTTCCTGGTATCAGATGTATTTTAAGGTCACATCCCACATGTTACTATTGATGATAAAGGATCCTACAAAATTATATCTGCATGCAAACCACAGGCAGAGACATGCACAGATTACCTGGATAGAGCAATCAGTTTAATACTGGAAATAGGAAGTCATAGGTATTTTCCACCCCAGTACTAGTCTTTATACCACTGCTTATTAAAACACAAATAAATGGAATTACAACTCCTGCCACTCTCATTCAGGTATTTGATGCTCTTCAGACAGCTATAAAGCCTTGGTCAAAGCTGTGAAAAGATCTCATTACAGAATTGTAAGCTGTTTGGGACAGGGACCTCATACCAACTGTATATTTAAATTTCCAGCACTTGCATATTTAGTCATGCTGTTTAATTTATAACAACTCCTTGAAAAGTACTGCATACATTTGTGGTGCTGTATAAAGAAATAAATATAATGCAATAATGGTATGGCCTATACTCACACAATACATTTAAAAAACAACGTTGTATAGTACAACTTTCTATTCACTCAGCACCCCCTGCTGTCAGAATGCAAACCTGTAACCACCAGTTCCCTTTCATTGTTTCATTCTTTTGACTCATTTGTAAGATGTGAAAGATTCAAATAAAATTATGTGTAAAAAGTTGGAGGCTTTATTTTCAGAGCATTGAACATTTTGTAATGAACATGTTATATGGTTCATTCATGCATCAGAACACAAAGAAAATGTCTCTGGATAAATTCTTTAGTCTTCTGCTGTGTTTAGGGTTGCCAGTGACACATCGCCTGTATTTTAATAGCCTGACAAGTAAAAATAATTGAGGTGCTGTTTAAGTAAGCATGTAAATAATAATAAATGTTGCCCTATAAAGAATGCAAATTGAATGTAATATGGGCAGAGATGCTAATCCTTATATGATTTTCATTCTTTCAAGGGGGTGCAAACAGTGGAGTAAACTGCTTCCCCAGCCTCCCCCCCCCCCAAAATGTTGGGCCCCTCAGCGACTGCAACCTAATCTGACGCATCTGTTGATCATATCCACCAAACATCCCCCCCTTCCCTCGTGTGCTGGGAATTGCACTCACATAATATCCATCAGTAGCACTGGTAGTCTGTCAGTCTAAGTGCAGACAAGTGAATTTCAGTGTGTAAATGTTAAAGGTATGTGCCGAAATCTGCTCTGTGAGTCTGCATGTGAGTTGATGTGCCTGTCTCTGTATCTGTAGGTACACAGAGGAGTGGATAAGAGTGAATTGGCTTTTAGTATGTCTGCATACAAAATGCAGGAAGAGAAAGGCGGATCCGTAGCCCCATGTGCCTTGAAGGCTTATGGGCCCCAGGGGAAAATTTGCACAAGGATACTTTACTCCACTGGTAGTTGTGCCACTAAGCCCAAACTTTCAGAACTCCAGAATGTAACGTGGAGCAACCGGTCCTCTTCATTTCCTTATGTTTTCTGGCATGGTGTGTACTAATATTTATGTTGGAGGTTGGAACACCCAAGCCAAAGCATGAGCAGTACTGCAAATATCATTGCCAACCCAACTCCCATAAGAGTATGTTGAGTTCTACTCAAAACTGCATCCTTACCATTTCATGCAGAATTGAACTCACAGAGGGACATAAAACAAGGAATATAATGTTCGGAACAATTTCCCTGTATGTAGGTCTTCTTTCGAAATTTCTGAAGGACCCTAAAACGAGTTTGCTGTGAGCTGTGCATATTGAATCTCAAATTCATGAGGGAAAGGGTAATCAGGAAAATGTATTTGCAGGGTGCCTCCTTCAAAATTGGATATGCAGCACAATGCACCCATGAACCTTTAAGCTTAGCCTGTTGCAATACTGTGTGTTAAAAGAAGACTTTTCATCAGAAAACTTCCTTTTTGGTGTCTTTATGCAGCTGCACCATGTCACATGTTTTGGGCTATTCCCCTTTATTAAAGGTCTTGTTCAACTTTGAGTTAAGTTTTAGTATGATGGAGAGAGTGATATCCTGAGACAATTTGCAATTGGTTTTAATTTTTTTTTTTAATTTCGTTTTTTATTCAGCAGCACTCCAGTTTCCTATCTCAGAAATCCAGTTGCTAGGGTCCAAATTAGCTTAGGTCCAAACTCAGCGCAGCGGAGCTCATGGGCGCCATCTTCGGTGCTTCGGTATTGTTAGTAAAGTGCATGCCGTATTGCCAATCTTCTGCTTTGCGACAACTGCGCCTGTGCCGGAAGTGCCGGAAATTGCAGAAGGGAAGGAAGAAGATCCGAAGATTACCGAAGTGCCGGAAGATGGCACCCATGTGCTGACTCTGCATGTGTGGTCAGTAATCCTACAGGGGACACAATTCTGGGGTAACACTTATCGGGGGGGAGGGGGGCCAGTGGCGAATTTTGATTTATCTTTTAAGCCTCCATCTTTAGCCTCTACAAAAAAAATCCATCAGCATTATACGACATCCTTTAGGATGATGTGTTGGGGCCTTGTCGGTGATTTGTACTAAACTGGCTCCTGACATAATAGACTGTCCATTATATGTAAACAAATGTGGGCAACTCCGTTATTATCACTTTATTTGCACACAAATATTTACCATCAAGTTCAAAGACTAAAAACATGCATAAAGGCAGCAACCATGTTACCAAGATATATTGTTATATATTTGTGCCTTAAAACAATGAATAAAATGTTTTTAACTTCAGGGTTCCCCTATGTCCCTACCTATACTTTTCATCTTGCCTAGGTGGCAAGTTTTATTTTTTTGTGTGGCTGAAAGACTCCCAGGGCTCTCTGTCACTCAGCTGATGATGTAACAACAACAATGCATTGAACTGATATTGTTTGAATCAGACCAGGCTCCCTCAGATTACAATTTTCTCCATACCCATAATTGTGTAGCCTGTGTTTCCCTTTGATGTCAGTCCTGCTTGCATAGATTTAATTAAGTGATTGAAATTCCAGGTATCAGAAAGGTATCTTTTCAAACCCCCTTCCTGTTCTTTCCACAGAAAGCCACTGAATAAACTGATTTCCTACACTGACCCCTCCACAAAGAATATACATTAGCCAAGTGTGGAAGAAAACCAACTCTGTAACCCCCTAATGACAAAAGTAACAAGCTGGGGTTAATTTTCTTATTATCAGAATGACTATTCACAGATTAACACCTGCATTTTTGCAGAGCTTAAACCTGCCTAAGAGAGTCATTGGTATGGTAACTGTGCAGGAAGACCCCATGATGGCAGCTAGCACAGAGCTACTCACTGACCATAAAGGCAGCACTGGCAACTGAACTTTCTTTTCAATGAAAAAGCAGTGTGGCCTCTGTTTCTTAACTTGTTTGGTTACATTATCGTTTAAAAGGATAACAAAGCTTTCCCCAAAGCAAACAAATCAAGTGGGACAACAGTGGCCAATTCCTGTTGGGGGCATTGTGTTTCCCCGTGTGCTCTCCTGCTGGTATGACAAAAGCATCTGGGAAGGTTGGTTCCAGTTAAATCTATTCACATAATAAATCTTTCTTCCCATCATTCGGCATCTTCCTCTTGATGCCACATTTTAATGTTTTGTGAATACACAAAAATATATTCTGTAAGCAAAATGCATTTTGCAATGCAAAACTGGTTTATTAGTATTTAAATAGAAATAAATACACAAAATAAAGTGTTTTAAAATACTATTGGTTGCACCTGTCAAATGACAATAAACATTTTCTGCAAATAGTGTTCCCAATGGTAGCACCCAAAATTGTAACATCCAAACCAGGGGCTTCTGCTGCCTACCCCAGTTCGAGTCACTGCCCCCTTTCCTTCTTCACCAGCATGTACAATTATGTCTTACCTCATTCAGTGTCCTTCAACAGGTGGAACACAAATGAAAAAGAAAAATCAAATTTGCTGCTATGCATTTTGGATTGCTTTTGAAGAAATGTACTGATATTAAATTTGTTTTTATGAACTGTGACCCTTTTCAAATCATCAAATCTTTTGAAGGATTTTCACTCTTTACCCTTTAATAAATATGCATGTAAATTTCAGAAAAATCTCCACAGAAATTCAGAATATTATACCATACGAATGTATAGCATCTGATTTCTTGTTGCACTTCACTTATAGACCAAATATATTCACATTTAAAGGTGTTGTTCACCTTTAAATTCTAGTATTATGTAGAGAGTGATATTCTGAGACAATTTTCATTTGGTTTTCATTTTGTATTATAGGTTTTTTAGTTTATTTCTTTACTCAGCAGCATTCCAAATTATCCTAGCTACCAGACATTGATTTGAATACTAGAATGGAATATGTATATAAGAGGGCCTAAATAGAAAGACAATAAAAAGCAATAACAATAAATTTCTAGCTTTACAGAGCATTTGTTTTTTAGTGGGGGTCAGTGACCCCAATTTGAAAGTTGGAAAGATTCAGAAGAAACAGGCAAATAATTAAAAAGCTATAAAAAATTAATAATAAAGACCAACTGAAAAGTAATTTTTTTTTTAAAAGGTAAACTGAAAAGTAAATTTAAAGGTGAACCACCCCTTTAAGATCTATATGTTGTAGGAGTTTTTATATTTTTTTATTTTATTTGATAGAGGTACTGTGTATAGGATAAAGTCTTTTTAATAAACTGTTTTAATCATTTAAGTACTTGCAGTCAATTGTTCCTCAAACTGTATTTTCATTGAATATTTCTAAATGCATGCACGTTTAGTCAGAATATTATTTTAACCAAATTGTTATCAGTGGAACCCCAAATGATTGACAAACACGTGGATGGCAAGCAGCTCAGGAATTGAGAGTTTACAGTTGTTATCACTATCTGCTCTTGAAAGCCCCCCTGTCGTGTTCTGTAAACTGTAGGCTGCAGAGCCATTTCCTATGCTGCCTTCATATGCAGAGCTGCTAATAGTCTCTTCTAACACCTTCTTTTTAGATCACAGATGGGGGTCTAGTGCCATTGATCAATTCCATTGCCAAAACCACCTGCAAACCAAGGGCAGTTTCAGACAAGGGCAAATTAGCATGTAGGTGGGGCTTCAGTTTGTTCTTGTGCAAAGTGGCCATTCCACTATTCCCTTACATTCAACCAACATTCTACTGTATGCATTTTCAGGAAAAATACCATTGATACAACTAATTACATATGAATAATGGTGAGATGGGATCAATATATTGTGAAATAATATTGTACAGATATGAAATCAGTTATCCGGAAACCCATTATGCAGAAAGCTCCCATTATGGAAAGGCTGACTCCCACAGACTCCATTTTATACAAATAATGCACATTTTTAAAAATGATTTCCTTTTTCTCTGTAATAATAAATCAATACTTTGTACTAGATCTAAACTGAGATATAATTAATCCTTATTGGAACAAAATCAGCCTATTGGGTTTATTTAATTACATGATTTTCTTGTAGACTTATGGAATTAAGATCCAAATTACAGAAATATCCATTATTCAGAAACCCCCAGTTCCTGACCATTCTGGATAACTGGTCCCATACCTGTATGTCTTAGCAGTGGAATGGACTGCAGAACTTCTAGATGTACAGAAGTATATTCTACAGCACACTGCTTCTTCAATAGTAGGAAGCATTCACAATCCATAGCTTCAGCTCCCATAATCCATTAGTTTAGTTAGTGGTAGGGTTCTGAGTGGTCCGTTTACTAAAGTGCGGTAAATTTGATTTTAAGTTTCCGCATTATCGATGAGAATATTTTTCTGCCAGAATATTTGCAGCGACTAAGTTTACTAAACAGCGATGCGCTCAGAAGTCATTGCGATCACTTGCGGTAACGAACCAGCTTACGTTAGCGGTAATTTTAGTGAGTTGCGAATTTTCTGCTGACAAATTAAGTTAACGAGAATATTTATGCTTTAAAATAGTCCTGTTTTATGCTGTTGCAGCAGATAGAAGCAGAAGCTAAAACATCCTGTCGGCAATAGCTACAGATCTCTCTCCTGTCAGCAAAGAATGATGGGTAAGAAAAAAGTATTATGGGATATTTACTGCTCCTTGAGAATTTTCTGGCGAAAAAATACTTTTATGCCACTACATAGGTGGCGGTAAAATTTTGCGAACATTCTTGCATAAATGTTGTCTTTTGCACATTTCGCTGTTTAGTTAACCAGGCGTTAATGTGTACACAGTGTTATTTTCAGAGAATGTGATAACTGCCTAAAACATATTTTTGAGCAAGAAAATTCGCAAATTTATATTTACCACAGGTTAGTAAACTGGCGAAAACATATTAGGCGCCAAATTTGACTGTATTTTGTGCGCATATTTTTACGACGCTTAAGTAAACGGACCCCTGAGAGTTGTAATTAAAGGTTTACCTTTAGGGTAACTTTTAGAATGTTATAGAATTTCCTTTTCTTAGCAACTGTAAAATGATATTTGTGTTTTTTAAAATAACTTTTGAATTGCCTTTCTCTTCCCCTTTCCAACCACAATTTGTATTGTTATTGTAATGTTTTATTCCCTTCTAATCAGATCCTCTCATATACATCTTCCAATCTCTAACTAAAAAACATTGCATAGTTGCTACAGTAAATTGGACCCTGACAGCTACATACCTAGTAATATTCCAAGGTGGAGAACTGTTGAACAAAAGCTAAATAATTCAAACACCATTACCCTTCTAAATTGGCATACAGTAACAGTTTCTGTGCAACTGAAAACTGATATATGTTCCTGTTCTTTGTGCCCAGTTATACATTAATAATAATATACATTGCAAATGTGCTCACAATTTTACATTAATTTGATTGGGTTTGCATAGCTCCCATATTATGTGTGTATATATACACACACTCACATACACACATATCTTGTAAAATAGGGACAGATAGACCATGATAAAACAAATATAGCCGGTGTTTGATGTCAATGTTATTTATAGGAAAAAAAATAGGAAGGCCTGGATTTCTGTCTAGAAAATGTGACAACACTAGTTATAGTGCATATAACAGATACCACATCCTCCTAATTCAGCAACAGCACGGGTATGGTCCTCATGTAACCCCTCCCTCCCAGATGCAGGACCATGTCACACAAAGGCTTATTTGACAGATTAGCTACAATTCAAGTGCAAATGAATGCAGGGGCAGAACAGTGATTTTATAAAAAGGAGGGAGAGAGACCAGTGATATGAGTTTTCACCATTGCAGTTTCATATTCACAGAGAGCAGTGTGGAAGTACAACTCTAGCTACAAACCCAGCATCAGAGTATACAATGAACTTAAGCCAGGATTCCAGTGCCCACCATCAATCCCAGGATTATGCAGGAGTCTCTGATGATGAGGATGAAATTGATATTCTTGGAGAAGATGATCCCTGTAGTCCAAGGTCCCACATTTATCAACAGCCCACAGATTCAGACATGGGGGACAGAGGCGTGTTGAGTCCCTCCAAGCTAAGCTGCAATGAAAGTGCAAGCCATTCCTCTGGAGAGAGAGAAAGAGGTACTTCTAAACACTCATTGGACACAACAACTAATGGCAAAGTCAAAAGGGCCCTGGTAAAGCCTCCTTACTCTTACATTGCTCTGATCACCATTGCTATTATGCAGAGCCCACACAAGAAACTGACTCTCAGTGGCATCTGTGATTTTATCAGCAGCAAGTTCCCTTACTACAAGGACAAGTTCCCTGCTTGGCAGAACTCTATCAGGCACAACCTGTCCCTTAATGACTGCTTTATTAAAATACCTCGGGAACCAGGAAATCCAGGAAAAGGCAATTATTGGACACTAGACCCTGCCTCCAAGGACATGTTTGATAACGGAAGCTTCCTTAGAAGGAGAAAAAGATTTAAAAGGCAACACCAGGAGTTATTTAAGGATGGACTTGTAATGTACAACCCACTACATTACTGCACTCCAAACAGTGCCCTCCAAGCACAGCAGATTCCAATGACATGCTTGGCAATACCAGAGAACTTTGCCATGCCAAACCACCTTGTTCCCTACCCCGACATAAACATAACAGTTCCTTGCCCCGACCAGGGGGTACACAGGGTATTGACAGCACAGGATGTTGATAACCATCCCAGTAATTCTCACAGCAAATGCTCATTTAGTATAGAGAACATCATGGGTGAAACCAAGGAGCCAGAAAAACATCTTACAAGCTTCAACCAAAATTGGAACTATAATCATTTGTTGCAGAGTTCAAGGTTGTGCCTTCTTCCATCTGGGTCTCACCTTGCCAATGCCCATCATTCAGCACAGTGCAACCTCATAAAGTTCCCTGGGTGCTATTAAAGTGTCAGACTTTGGGCATCACCTGGACTACATACACTAGTAATCATAATACTCCTGGTTGCCTCTTCCTGAATTCTACTTCATCTAGGACATTGCATTGGCTCTGACCCCAAAATTCTTAGTTTGTATTTATTGTCTAAAAAAGGCTCTGCGTCCTTGGCTATCCTGTTAGCTAGAACTCCTAGAGTTGGAGGGAACAAGTTGTATATACCTGGTCAAAGGTATGTATTTGCGTGACATCCCTATACAGCGCAATTGAAAAGCTGACAAAAGGCATCACTTGGCCCTTGCGGGCAATGGGCAGGCAGTGAGCAATACAGATTTTTTTGGTTTCATATATTTTTTTGTTGTTGGTAATAAGTTAATGTATGAAGAAATTAAAACTTCTGGATGATTTATTATGAAAGCTAAAATGTGCAATATTTTGCTATATTGATAATTAAATTAATGAAATATAAAATATGAACTGTAAACGTATATTTCTCTATATTTGTATTTGTTGAATATATAATTGAGAAATGTTAATGTTTGAATTTTAAAACATTGCACATCATTTTTAACAGTTGGTTTTTATTTAACTATAATATTGCTCATACTATATCAGCTGTATTGTAATAGTCCGTTCTTTCTTTCTTTCTTTCTTTCTTTCTTGTTAAGGCTTATGAGGAGAATCACTTGTGCATCCTTCATTTTGTTTAAACAGAATCCAAATATGAATTTTCTAGCCAAATACAACTGTGGGGCGGATTTAATTTAACTAAATCACAAGTGGCCTAGGCACATTTAGGTGCTTCTCTGCCCGAGCTTCTTTTCCTTTATATTTGACACAGTTGTTGGCTTCTAATGTAAAACCTTTTTGCAGTGTGTTGCATTGAATAGCTTATAGTTTGCAAAGCATCCAGGAAGCCCTGCTATAAGTTTTGAAACCAGAGCACAAAAGGTTTTTTATGCTTACACATAATACAGTGTTTGCTTGTTTTGTGTACACACTTTTTTTTGTAAAAGTGTACACAGAAAGAATATTTTTCTACACAAAACTACAAATTAGAGGTAGAATTATTAAAGTATCATAGACCTTGAACCAGACGGTTTTAAACAGGTGACCAGTAAATGCTTCCTGCTGATTAGTTGCTATGGGTTATTGCACCTGCACAAACATAGTGTATTTTATTACATAACCCCCTAATCTCTAGGAGACTAGCCCCCCCTCCAAAGGAAGCAGATCCAGGGCTGGATTTACATAGTGGGTGCCCCTAGACCCAATGTCGTTCGTTGCTCCCTTTTATTTGCTAACATTTTCATCATTGGGACAAGTGCAATGGGGATTGGCGCACGGGAAATTAAACTATTGTATTACTATATTACTATTGCGTACCCAGTGTTTCTGAATGTGGGTGTGGTTGAGCAGCATGCTGCCCCCTAAAATCCTACCACCCTAGGCCCGGGCCTTGGTGGCCTCTCCACAAATCCGGGCCTGAGCAGACCTGGGCCCTCCTGTGGCTGAGTTGTTTGCTTATTCTGTAGCTACCCACTTGGTTATCCTCTGTATGGAGTACAGTATACTGTAGCTATCATTAAGTGCATGTTAAAAGTAAAATCTATGTATGCACTAGAGCAGTGATCCCCAACCAGTAGCTCGCGAGCAACATGTTGCTCTCCAACCCCTTGGATGTTGCTCTCAGTGTCCTCAAAGGAGGTGCTTCTTTTTGAATTCCTGGCTTGGAGGAAAGTTTTGGCTGTATAAAAACCAGGTTTACTGCCAAACAGAGCCTCAATGTAGGTTGACAATCCACATAGGGGCTACTAAATGGCCAATCACAGCCCTTATTTGGCACCCCAAGAACATTTTTTATGCTAGCGTTGCTCCCCAACTCCTTTTACTTCTGAATGTTGCTCACGGGTTCAAAAGGTTGGGGATCCCTGCACTAGAGTTTAAATATTTAAAAAAGAAAAACCTTTACCCAAGAAGTATATGGATCCACTCCAGTGTAGCTCCACTGACAGCCATGGCCTTGACCTGTGTGCAGTTACACTGAATGAATGCAGTTTTACGCCAAAATCTACTCACTGTAGCTGCATTTACAGTAGTTTTTTGTGCTACTAGCCTTACAGCCTGAACACTAACGAAACATCAGTTTAGCCATTTTTTATTTGAAGTTAATAGATCACCTGTGCATTCTATGAGACACCTGAAAGAACCCATAATACACCTGGTTTAGTTATATAATCCAAGGAGGGGAAGGTTAGCAAGGGTTACGGTAATAGTTCATCGAGGGACTGCCATTTTGGAGTCAGGAAGTATTTTTTTATCATCTGAGGCAAATTGGAGAGGCTTCAATTTTTTTTTGCCTCCCTCAACTAGCAGTTAGACTGGTTATACTGTATCTCAACATAAAAGTTTGAACTTGATGGACATGTGTCTTTTTTAACCGAACTTACTATGTTATTATGTTCTCCTCTGCACTTACTTCCCTGGGAGAAGGAGAACCCTGCAGTAGGTGTTTTAAAAAGGCCCTGGACAGGAGGGTTAAATGGTGTTGTGCCAAGGATCTCTGGAACTCAAATCAAGTGTGGCACCACACCTGAATTTTTATGCACCAGAAAAATCATTCACTCAACCCCACTGCCCTCTGGTTGCACCAAAGCCCTCCCAACCACTTGTACCTGTCTGTCCCCTCTAATGTTTTGGTTTGACCCGGGTAAAATAATGATAGTTGGACAATGGGTATGGTTAGGTCCGGTTTAAACAGCGTGAGTTAGTGTTGATGTGGATATAATCACACTTATGTACAGTTTGCTGCAGCTGTCATAGCTTTGCAGTTGGAGTGATTGGCTACTTTGTAACATTTGCTACAGGAGGACTTCAGATCAGTGACATGTTGAGCCTGTATAGCTAGTCAACTGTTGCTGAGTGAAAATCACCTCTACAACTCTATGGTTTTCACTGCAGGGAAACTCCACCCTGTTCTTCTGACAACATTGTTTGCTGTCAGCAGCAGTAGCAGCCATTTCAGCACTTTTAGAAACATGTGTCAGTTACATTCAGTCCAGCCATCTCGCAAGACCCTGCTGTACATTTCTGACTGTGATGCACATCCCATCCACTTCTTAACAGGATCTGCACCCAGTAACTACAGCCATGTTAGGGCCCAATGGCAGCCGTGAGTAAAGGGTTAAGCAAAAAGAAATCCAACAATATATGTAAGATCAATCTCGCAATGGTCTCTGTAATGTTCCATGAGAATAGATACAGCATATAGCAAACAGTGTTATAGTATCCTAGTGTATTTTGCCTGCTTCGTTATGATGTTCTTCAAGACACTCAGGATAAGACTTGGCACAGGGTGGTTGGTGTTATTGGGGGGTGATGTGCCAGGGTGGTGGGCTCTTGCTGTCTGATTTTTCAGTGGGCCACAGGCACTCCAGCCTGACATTATAGACGCCTCTTGTTGTCAGGTTGCCAGCAGTCATATACTCCATAGTATGAGATTGAGAGCTTAGGCAAAAGTACATGGTGAAATTGTGGTGCAGTGGCAGCCAGTGGTTATATAATATATATAATAACAACAGGAAGACGGTACTGGCTAGTGTTCTGTCTGCCCATATAAGCCTATAACTATTAAAAATTTTTTATATAAAAGGGACTATAAAACCGATCAATGCAAAATGATTCCACTAAAGAATGCTCAATGCTTAATCCCATGCAATCTTCCTGCCTGATGCAGAGCAATGTAGAGATAAGAGAAAGGTTACAAAATGAATGAAACTTTACTTTTATTTGTGCAACTAAAAAAATTCTCACCCTCCCTAGGTGCAGTTACAAGAAGAAAACCTGCCTAGGTCCAGGCTTGCGCCCCCAGATATTGACCTAATAGTAAAAACAAATCATCCAGAAGCCTTACATATTACATATAATAATTACATAAAATAATTGGTCACTTCAAAATAAAAGTTACTGCACACTATAGGAATAGAATAGTGAACTCCATAATAACTTGTCTGTATTAAAAATGCAATGGAGTGAGGATTCAAACACATCTTGCGTCTTTGCATTCAGGCTTGCATCAAAGACATTGGCCTGCTGTCTCTGAATTTACTGAAATGGCGCCTATGAACCTAAATTTTTCCCCCCACCACAGATGCAGGTTAACAAAGCCCCCATTCCAGGTGGAGAAACTTTTTTTTTTTTTTAAACAAGCGCTAAGCCACCCACACGGGATGGAGCTCTCTATGTGGATGTAGGATATATTTTAAAACTTTTAACCCCAAGGTGCATGTTTTTCCTTTGCCAATATGCACTGTAGATTAGTCCTCCAATACTATGGAACGGTGTATTGCTTGGTTAGATGATGTGATTTTGGGGTTGAACAGATGACAGACTTATGGACAGCACCCTTGAAAACCCTAAGTACATGTTTTGTTGAATTTGGTTGTACAATGAAATCCCATAGGGGTGTTCAGATATAATGGTGGGCTGTTGCTAGTGGGGGGAATTAATTTTTACAGACAAAAAGCTAAATAAGGAACAACCAGAGAAAAAAAAGAAACAGACACTTTAATTTTTGAAGATCGGAATATTGTAGCTTACCATAAACAGTGTTAAAGTAGAAAACCATATGACCTGAACAAAAATGTACAGTTGTTGAAATCCTATGTCCCTTATGTTGACAACTGGTTGGTTGATGGGGAGGTTCACCTTTACTTTAACTTTTAGTATGTTATAGAATGGCCAGTTCTAAGCAACTTATCAGTTGTTCTTCATTATTTATTTTTATAGTTTTTTCCAATTATTCAATTCTTCTGACTCTTTTCAGCTTTCCAATGGGGGTCGCGGACTAGCGAAGTAACACTAGCGAATTTACACCAGCGTCCGTTAGTGAATCTGCGAATTAACGAAAATGCGCTACGCTGGCGTATTTACGCTAGTGTTAGGCGCTTCATCGTTTAGTGAATTTGCCCCATTGGACTGGGTACAGACAGATGGAGATAATTTGGGGGAGAAAATATAGCCTCAGGTTTTTTTATTCATGCTTTTATAACAGTTGTTTTATATTTAATTATAATATTTGAAAACTTGCTTGAAGCCAGCACAGCACGTATAAAGGTAAAGTGTGCCTGGTTGCAAAATGCAAACAATAAGATAACTGTCCCAAATAAGGCATGCACTCACAGATCTTATCCAAGGTGAAAAAATGGTGTTTATTCAGCAAAAAACTGCAGTTTTTTGCTGAATAAACACCATTTTTTTCACCTTGGATAAGACCTGTGAGTGCATGCCTTATTTGGGATAATTATAATATTCCTCATACTATATCAGCTGTAATGCAATAGTCTATTTTTATCGGATAGGGGCCATTGCCGCACTCGACAGGGAAACAGTAAAACCTGCTATGAGAACGCCTCCCACAGATCCGCTCTGGCTGCGGTGATTCACACGTGAAGAAACTTGATTGTATGTGAGGCGCCAATGAAGCAGGATGTCGGGGAAACCAAACTTGTAGTAAAACGTAGAATCTTTATTAGTTCAGGTTAAAACACAATCTTAAACTGCGGGCAGAGGAACCAGCTTAACGCGTTTCGTGACCAAAGTCACTTCATCAGAAGCATAAGCGCCCCCTACAGATACAAGACTTATAAAACCAAACCAATTAAAAATGCATATTAGTTTAAAATCAAGTGATCACCATACAAAAATGAAAATTCTTATAATGAATATAATTAATGAACACTGTGCAATAGTCTATTTTTATACTCTCTGTTTTTCTCTCTGTCTAGTTAAGGCTTATTGTACATGAGGAGAAGCATTTCGGCATCCTTCATTTAGTTAAACGGAATCCAAATATGAATTTTCTAGCCAAATACAACTGTGCGCAGATTTAATTTAATGAAATCACAAGTGGCTTTGGCACATTTAGGTGCTTCTCTGTCCAAACTTATTTTCCTTTATATTTGACATTGTTGGCTTCTAATAAATGTAAAACTTTTTGCATTGTGTTTGTGCAGACCTACTTTTGCAGTTGCTTTGAATAGTTTATACTTTGCCAAGCATCCAGGAAGCCCCACTATAAGTTGTGACACCAGAACATAAAAAGGTTTTATACCTATACATAACATAGTATTTGTTTGCTTGTTTTGTGTACACACATGTTTAAAAGTGTACACAGAAAGGAAATTTTGTACACAAAAGTTTTTTCCTTGTTTTTTTCCTTGTAACCCCATATGTATTAAAAGGTACTAAGTTTGCCTATGTGCAGTAAACTATAGCAACCAATAAAATGCTTGCTTTTAAACAGGTGACCAGTAAATGCTTCCTGCTGAATAGTTGCTATTGGTTACTGCACCTGCACAGACTTAGTGTATTTTATTACATGACCCTAGTCTCTATGAGCATAGGGCCCCCCTACAAAGAAAGCAGATCTGGGCTCCCCGGTGGCCAAGGGGTCTGCTTACTCTGTAGATATGCCACTTGGTGATCCTCTGTATGGAATATAGTATAGCTATCGTTTAGCTTATAAAACAGCTAATAAAACAGTGTGGTTCTTATTTTAAATGTAAAATATATGTTCTGTATGTGCTAGCAATTAAATAATTCAAAAAGAAAAACCTTTAAGCAAGGCGCATATGGATCCATATGGATATGAATGCAGTTTTACTCCAAAATCCACTCACTGTAGCTGCAGTTAGCCCTGTGTGCGCCTAGCCTTATGTTACTATGTTCACCTCTGCACTTACTTACCTGGGCACAGAAGAACCCTGCAGTAAGTGTTTTGAAAAGGTCATGGACAGGAATGTTAAATGGTGTTGTGCCAAGGATCTTTGGCACTCAAATCAAGTGTGGTACCACACCATACCTGAATTTTTATGCACCAGAGAAGTCATTCACCCAACCCCAGTGCCCTCTGGTTGCACCAAAGCCCTCCCACCCACTTGTACCTGTCCCCTCTGATGGGTTGTTTGGACCCGGATAGTTGGACAATGGGTATGGTTAGGTCCGGTTTAAACAGCGTGAGTTAGTGTTGATGTGGATATAATCACACTTATGTACAGTTTGCTGCAGCTGTCATAGCTTTGCAGTTGGAGTGATTGGCTACTTTTTTAACATTTGCTACAGGAAGATTTCAGATCAGGGACATGTTGAGCCTGTATAGCTAGTCAACTATTGCTAAGTGAAAATCACCTCTACAACTCTATGGTTTTCACTGCAGGAAAACTCCACCCTGTTCTTCTGACAACATTGTTTGCTGGCAGCAGCAGTAGCAGCCATTTCAGCACTTTTAGAAACATGTGTCAGTTACATTCAGTCCAGCCATCGCGCAAGACCCTGCTGTACATTTCTGACTGTGATGCACATCCCATCCACTTCTTAACAGGATCTGCACCCAGTAACTACAGCCATGTTAGGGCCCAATGGCAGCCGTGAGTAAAGGGTTAAGCAAAAAGAAATCCAACAATATATGTAAGATCAATCTCTCAATGGTCTCTGTAATGTTCCATGAGAATAGATATATCAAACAGTGTTATAGTATCCTAGTGTATTTTGCCTGCTTCGTTATGATGTTCTTCAAGACACTCAGGATAAGACTTAGCACAGGGTGGTTGGTGTTGTTGGGGGGTGATGTGCCAGGGTGGTGGCTGACTTTTCAGTGGGCCACAGGCGCTCCAGCCTGACATTATAGACGCCTCTTGTTGTCATGTTGCCAATTTATTCCAACAACAGCAGTCATATACTCCATAGTATGAGAGAGAGCTGGAGAGGACTTTTTATGGTCCAAAAGACTTGTTTTTTTAGGCAAAAGTACATGGTGAATTTGTGGTGCAGCAGTACCCAGTGGTTATATAACAATTGAGGAAGACGGTACTGGCTAGTGTTCTGTCTGCCCATGTGTCTCCCTATAAGCCTAAAACTATTTAATTTTTGTATAGAAAAGAGAATATAAAAACTGTGATGAGTGCAAAATGATTCCATTAAAGCAAGCGTGTCCAAACTTTTTGCAACGAGGGCCAGATTTGGTGAGGTGAAAATGTTTGGGGGCCGACCATTCAGCCTGACATTCTTTGAACCATTAACATCATTTAACTCATTTAAACAAGGAATCGCGTAGCAGTAATATTTGGGCACATTAGTGAAATGATCTGCCACTTAGTCTATACTGCTGCCTGTGTGCTGAAGGTGTTAGTAATAGACATGTACAGGCATGTAGTGAAGCGCTGCTCTCGCATATGTCTTTCGTTTACTGTACTGGCACGTCAGTAAGTCTATTGCATCTTCAGCCCTAAAGAAGTATGTGCCCAAATATTACTGCTACGGCTACGCGATTCCTGATGCGGGCGCATTATTATTAATTTCATGATGGAGGCTGAGGGTCGGTGTAAATTTGAAAACAGGCCGCATTTGGCCCCCGGGCCTGACTTTGGACATGCCTGCACTAAATGCTTAATCCCATGTAATCGTCCTCCCTGATGCAGAGCAATGTAGAGATAAGAGAAAGGTTACAAAATGAATGAAACTTTACTTTTATTTGTGCAACTAAAAAAAATCTCACCCTCCCTAGGTGCAGTCACAAGAAGAAAACCTGCCTAGGTCCAGGCTTGTGCCCCCAGATATTGACCTAATAGTAAAAACAAATCATCCAGAAGCCTTACATATTACATATAATAATTACATTTAATAATTGGTCACTTCAAAATAAATATTACTGTACAATATAGGAATAGTGAGCTCCATAATCACTTGTCTTTATTAAAAATGCAACGGAGTGAGGATTCAAACACATCTTGTGTCTTTGTATTCAGGCTTACATCAAAGACATTGGCCTGCTATGAACCTAAATTTTTACCCCCCACCAGAGATGCAGTTTAGCATAGCCCCCATTCCACGTGGGGAAACAGTAGTTTTTATTTTTTAAACTAAAAAGCCCCCTGTAAGCGCTAAGCCGCCCACACGGGATGGAGCTCTCAATGCTGACGTAGGATATATTTTAAAACTTTTAACCCCAAGGTGCTGTGTTTTTCCTTTGCCACTATGCACTGTAGATTAGTCCTCTAATACTATGGAACGGTGTATTGCTTGGTTAGATGATGTGATTTTGGGGTTGAACAGATGGCAGACTGAAGGACAGCCCCCTTGAAAACCCTAATACATGTTTTGTTGAATTTGGTTGTACCCAATGAAATCCCATAGGGGTGGTCAGCTATAATGGTGGGCTGTTGCTAGCGGGGGGAATTCATTTTACAGACAAAAAGCTAAAATAAGGAACAACCAAAGAAAAAAAAAGAAAGAAACAGACACTTTATTTTTTGTAGATAGGATTATTATAGCATGTACAGTTGTTGAAATCCTATGTCCCTTATGTTTACAACTGGTTGGTTGAAGGGGTGGTTCACCTTTACTTTAACATTTAGTATGTTATAGAATGGCCAGTTCTAAGCAACTTATCAGTTGTTCTTAATTTTTTATTTTTATAGTTTTTTTTTTCAATTATTTGCCTTCTTCTGACTTTTTCCAGCTTTCCAGTGGGGGTCACTGACCCCAAATAAAAACAAATGCTTTGGAAGGTCACACATGTATTGTTATTGCTACTTTTTATGACTCATCTTTCTATTCAGGCCCTCTCCTATTCATATTCCAGTCTCTTATTCAAATCATTGCATGGTTGCTAGGGTAATTTGGACCCTAGCAACTAGTTTGCCAGAACTGCAAACTGGAGAGCTAAATAACTCAAAAACCAACAATAATAAAAATGTAAAACTAATTGCAAATTGTCTCAAAATATCAGTCTCTACATCATACTAAAAATTAACTGAAAGCTTGACTAACCCTTTAATGTGGTAATAATGTCAAAATCAGAAAGGGGAAAGAGGAGGGAGAAAGGTTGAGAAAGATACACTTTCCTTACAATTGTCCAGATATCTATTGGTTATGAAAAGTCCATCAGGTAGAAGTCTGTCCATTGTAGAAAATGTATTTCTGTATGCACAGAGTAAGACTAGTGCTGTATTAGGCTGTTTCTAGATCTGTGCATAAGTGCATGCTGAGCAACATCCCCTCTGCTTGACTCTTGATCTCATGTGTATGCACCCAAAGGCACTATGGGGCAAATTTACTAAAGAGCGAAGTGACTAACGCGGGTGAAAATTCGCCAGTGTGACATCATTTCAGTACTTTGCCGATTTACTAACAGTCGACAGTGTAACTTCACTAGCGAAGGAGATAGACTTCGCTCCCTAACGCCTGCCGAATTTGCGCTCTGACGAATGGACGTAACTACGCAAATTCACTAAGATGCGGATTTTACTGAACGTTACCTCTTCGCCAGACTTTCCTTCGCCACCTCAGACCAGGCGAAGTGCAATAGAGTAGATAGGAATTCCTCAAAAAATATTTGAAAAATGTTCTCAGTCCCAAAAAAGGCTGGCGTCTTTTCCTTTTTCAGGGCAAAAGGCTGAAAAATAGCATAGATTTTTTTTTGGGGTAACCGGCTTCCCCCTACATTTCATAACATATGGCACTTAAACTACAGACTGGGCTCATGTGTAGGGCAATATAAGAACTTTATTTTATTTTATTAAGGTTTCCCGGGCTTGTGTAGTGTAATGTATTTGCTGCAACATATACATCCATTCAACTTTAACATTCAACATTCATCCATGTTGCAGCATATACATTGCTGCAACATATACATCCATTCCCGCCGTATGCAAATTAGCCAACGCTAGCGCAGTAACGCTTGACGCAGTAACGCTAGCGCTACTTTGCCAGCGGTCGGCGCCCTGGACGCAACTTTGGATTTTAGTGAATTAGTGTTGTCCTGCTTAATCTATGCCTGGTGAAGTGTTGCGCTGTGAGTGAAGCCGTCGCTGGCGAATT
Organism: Xenopus laevis; assembly: GCF_017654675.1. Taxonomy (NCBI): domain Eukaryota; kingdom Metazoa; phylum Chordata; class Amphibia; order Anura; family Pipidae; genus Xenopus; species Xenopus laevis. The sequence goes on along the minus strand of NC_054371.1, from coordinate 139,793,879 downwards.
TTCGGAGGTTAGTAATTTTGCTCCTATGTTGGACTGGGTGTAGACTAGGGATGCACAGAATCCAGGATTCGGTTCGGGATTCGGCCAGGATTCGGCCTTTTTAAGCAGGATTCGGATTCGGCCGAATCCTTCTGCCTGGTCAAACCGAATCCTAATTTGCATATGTAAATTAGGGGCAGGAAAGGGAAATCACGTGACTTTGGTCACAAAACAAGAAAGTAAAAATGGTTTCCCCTTCCCACCCCTAATTTTCATATGCAAATTAGGGTTCGGATTCGGTTCTGTATTCGGCCGAATCTTTCGCAAAGTATTCGGGGGTTCGGACGATTCCAAAAAAGTGGATTCGGTGCATCCTTAGTGCAGACACATGGAGATGATTTGGGGGAGAAAATATATCCTCAGACTTTTATATTCAGGCATTTTTTTAACAGTTGTTTTATATTTAATTATAATATTCATAGTTACATAGTTAAATCGAGTTGCAAAAAGACAAAATCCATCAAGTTCAGCCCCTCCAAATGAAAACCCAGCATCCATACATACACCCCTCCCTAATTTCACTACATAAACTATATATACCTATATCTATACTAACTATAGCGTTTAGTATCACAATAGCCTTTGATATTATGTCTGTCCAATAAATCATCCAAGCCATTCTTAAAGGCATTAACTGAATCAGCCATCACAACATCACCCGGCAGTGCATTCCACAACCTCACTGTCCTGACTGTGAAGAACCCTCTACGTTGCTTCAAATGAAAGTTCTTTTCTTCTAGTCTAAAGGGGTGGCCTCTGGTACGGTGATCCACTTTATGGGTAAAAAAGTCCCCTACTATTTGTTTATAATGTCCTCTAATGTACTTATAAAGTGTAATCATGTCCCCTCGCATATTCCTCATACTATATCAGCAGTAATGTAATAGTCTATTTTATTATGTCTGTTGTTCTCTCTGTCTCATTAAGGCTTATGGTACATGGGGAGAATCATTTCTGCATCCTTCATTTAGTTAAACGGAATCCAAAAACTGTGGGGCGGATTTAATTTAACTAAATCACAAGTGGCTTTGACACATTTAGGTGCTTATCTGTCCAAACTTATTTTCCTTTATATTTGACACCATTGTTGGCTTCTAATACATGCAAAACTTTTTGCATTGTGTTTGTGCAGACCTACTTTTGCAGTTGCTTTGAATAGTTTATACTTTGCCAAGCATCCAGGAAGCCCCACTATAAGTTGTGACACCAGAGCACAAAAAGTTTTTTTATACCTATAAATAATACAGTATTTGTTTGCTTTTTTCTTAAACACACTTTTTTAAAAGTGTGCACAGAAAGGAAGTTTTGTACACAAAACCTACAACAAATTAGAGGTAGAATTGTTAAAGTATCATAGACCTTGAACCAGACAATTAATTTAGACACACAATTTTGCCATAAGTATTTCACTCGATGCAAGGCCCATATTCAATCACAGGCAATGCATTAAAGAAGAACCCATTGATTTTCTTTCCTTGCTTTTTTGCGAGGGTGTTTGAGCATTTGTAGAGACTTTTCTATTTAGCTACAATACTGGGGGGGGGGGTTTAGGGCAAGGGCCTCAATTAACAGGGTGTCTAAGAAACCCTTAACTCTTGTTATATCACAACACTTTTAATACATGTACCAATTATTATTATAAATAGTTCCTGCTGATTAGTTGCTATACATAACCCCTAGTCTCTAGGGGAATAGTCCCCCCTACAAAGGAAGCAGAAGTGAACTCCCCTGTGGCTGAGTGGTCTGCTTACTATGTAGTTACTTCACTCGGTAATCCTCTGTGTGGAGTATAGTATAGCTATCATTTAGCTCAGAGTGCATGTTAAAGTAAAATCTATGTACAGTATGCACTAGATTTTAAATAATTAAAAAAGAAAAACTTTTAAGCAAGGAGTATATGGATCCCGGCTGCTCTGTCATGTAGCTCCACTTACAGCCATGGCCTTGACCCGTCTGCAGCTACACTTAATGAATGTTTTTTGCCAAAATCTACTCACTGTAGCTGCATTTAGCCTTGTGTGCTCCTAGCCTTACAGTCTGAATTCTAAGGAAACATCAGTATAGCTGTTTTTTATAAGTAGGTGATAGATAACCTGTGTATTCTGTGAGGCACCTGAAAGAAGCCATATTACACCTGTTTCAGGTAGATAATCCAAGGAGGGAAGGGTAAGCAAGGGTTTACGGAAGATAGCTCATAGTACAAGTTGATCCAGGGACTGGTCCGATTGCCATATTGGAGTCAGGAAGAAAATTTTCCCCCCCGGGGCTTCAAATGGGTTTTTTGCTTTCCTCAACTAGCAGTTAGGCAGGTTATATATATCATTAAAAGTTTGCACTTAATGGACATGTGTCTTTTTTTTTTTTTACCTAACGTACTATGTTATTATGTTGACCTCTGCACTTACTTCACTGGAAGCAGGAGAACCCTGCAGTAGGTGTTTTGAAAAGGCCCTGGGCAGGAGGGTTAAATTGTGTTGTGCCAATGATCTTTGGCACTCAAATCAAGTGTGGCACCACACCATTCCTGAATTTTCAGAGAAATCATTCACCCAAACCCAGTGCTGTCTGTTTGCACCAAAGCCCTCCCACCCACTTGTACCTGTCCCCTCTGATGGGTTGGTTGGACCCGGATAGTTGGACAATGGGTATGGTTAGGTTCGGTTCAAACAGCGTGAGTTAGTGTTGATATAATCACACTTATGTACAGTTTGCTGCAGCTGTCATAGCTTTGCAGTTGGAGTGATTGGCTACTTTTTTAACATTTGCTACAGGAAGATTTCAGATCAGGGACATGTTGAGCCTGTATAGCTGTTGCTGAGTGAAAAACACTTCTACAAGTCTATAGTTTTCACTGCAGGAAAACTCCACCCCAGGGTTGCCATGTTGGCAGTTTTCCAGCCAAATTGGGCTACTAATTTTAAAGCCCAGTCAGGTTTTGAAAGTACAAACTAGCCAAGATACAGATTTAGGCTACTTTTTGGGCCTTTGGCTGGTTTGTACTTTTTAAACCAGCCACATTTTTTCTTGTTCTAAAGTGCCAAGCCTGCATCTCCCAATGCATGGTGGGTAATGTAGTTTTTGTTTAACAATGTGCCAAGTGCCAAAGGGATACTGTCATGGGAAAATTTTTTTTTCCAAAATGAATCAGTTAATAGTGCTGCTCCAGCAGAATTCTGTACTGAAATCCATTTCTCAAAAGAGCAAACAGATTTTTTTATATTCAATTTTGAAATCTGACACGGGGCTAGACATTTTGTCAATTTCCCAGCTGCCCCATGTCATGTGACTTGTGCCTGCACTTCAGGAGAGAAATGCTTTCTGGCAGGCTGCTGTTTTTCCTTCTCAATGTAACTGAATGTGTCTCAGTGAGACATGGGTTTTTACTATTGAGTGTTGTTCTTAGATCTACCAGGCAGCTCTTATCTTGTGTTAGGGAGCTGCTATCTGGTTACCTTCCCATTGTTCTTTTATTTGGCTGCTGGGGGGGGAAAGGGAGGGGGTGATAATCACTCCAACTTGCAGTACAGCAGTAAAGAGTGATTTAAGTTTATCAGAGCACAAGTCACATGACATGGGCAGCTGGGAAATTGACAAAATGTCTAGCCCCATGTCAGATTTCAAAATTGAATATAAAAAAATCTGTTTGCTCTTTTGAGAAATGGATTTCAGTGCAGAATTCTGCTGGAGCAGCACTATTAACTGATTCATTTTGAAAAATTTTTTTTTTCCCATGACAGTATCCCTCAAGTTTCATGTAGACTACAAAAACAGTATTATAGTATCCTAGTGTATTTTGCCTGCTTCTTTAAGATGTTCTTCAAGACTTGGCACAGGGTGGTTGGTGTTATTGGGGGGTGATGTGCCAGGGTGGTGGGCTCTTGCTATCTGACTTTTCAGTGGGCCACAGGCACTCCAGCTTGACATTATAGACGCCTCTTGTTGTCATGTTGCCAATTTATTCCAAAAACAGCAGTCATATACTCCATAGCATGATAGAGAACTGGAGAGGAATTTTTTCCCACCAGAGATGCAGGTTAACAAAGCTTTCATTCCAGGTGGAGAAACAGTAGCTTTTTTTTAAACAATAAAGCCCCTTGTAAACGCTAAGCCACCTACATGGGATGGAGCTCCCAGTGCGGATGTAGGACATGTTTTAAAACTTTTAACCCCAAGGTGCATGTTTTTTCCTTTGCCACTATGCACTGTAGATTAGTCCTCTAATACTATGGAACGGTGCATTGCTTGGTTAGATGATGTGATTTTGGGTGTGAACAGATGACAGACTGAATGACAGCATTTTCGAAAATCCTAAGTACGTTTGTTGGGTTTGGTTGTACCCAATGTAATCCCATAGGGTTCGTCAGATATCATGGAGGGGGGAATTAATTTTTACAGACAAAAAGCGAAACATTGAGCAACCAAATAAAAAAAGAAAGAAACAGACACTTTATTTTTTGTAGATAGGATTATTATAGCTTACCATAAACAGTGTTGAAGTAGAAAGCCATATGAACTGAACAAAAATTTACAGTATAGTTATATGTTATTTAAAGGTTGTGGTTCACCTTTACGTTAACTTTTAGTATGTTATAAAAGCAACTTTTCAATTGGTCTTCATTATTTATTTTTTATAGTTTTTTTTTAATTATTTGCCTTCTTCTTCTGACTCTTTCCAGCTTTCCAATGGGGGTTACTGACTCCATCTAAAAATAAATGCTCTGAAAAGTTACAAATGTATTGTTACTGCTATTTTTTATTACTCATCTTTCTATTCAGGCCCTCTCCTATTCATATTCCAGTCTCTTGTTCAAATCAGTGCATGGTTGCTAGGGTAATTTGGACCCTAGCAACCGGATTACGAGAATTGTAAACTGGTGAGCTGTTGAATAAAAAGTTAAATAAACCACAAATAATAAAAAATGAAAGCCAATTGTCTCAGAATATCAGTCTCTACATCATAAAAGTTAACTGAACGGTGGACAACCTCTTGTGGTAATAATGGCAAAATCAGAAAGGGGAAAGAGGAGGGAGAAAAATCCAGAAAGATAAACTTGTTGGTTATGAAAAGTCCATCTGGTAGAAGTCTGTCCACTGGAGAGACTGCATTTCTGTATTAACAGAGTAAGACTAGAGCTGCATTGAGCTGCATAAGTGCATGCTGAGCAATATCCCCTCTGCTTGACTCTTGATCTCCTGTGTCTGCACCCAGAGTCACTATGTTGGAGACTAGGAGCAGACACATGGAGATGATTTGGGCAAGAAAATATATAGATACTCAGGCTTTTCAGGGTCAAAATCCAGTGCCTTTGGGTGCAGACACGAGAAAGCACTGATCCCAGTGTTAGGCATTAGCTTAAAAGTGAAAACAGAGGCAAGAAATCAAATAAACCAAAGAATAGAAAGGAACATTAATATTGTATGTAGAGTAGTGATCCCCAACCAGTGGCTCACAAGCAACATGTTGCTCACCAACCCCTTGGATGTTGCTCTCAGTGGCCTCAAAGCAGGTGCTTATTTTTTAATTACTGGCTTGTAGGTAAGTTTTGGTTGCATTAAAACCTTGTCCTACCAAACAGAGTCTCCTGTAGGCTGCCAGTCCACACAGTGCTACCAAAGAGCCAATTAATGCCCTTATTTGGCATCCCCAGAGGCTTTTCTGGTGCTTGGGTTGCTCCCCAACTCTGTTTACATTTGAATGTGGCACAAGGGTAAAAAAGGTTTAGGACCCTTGCAGTAGAGAATGTGGAATTGAAAGGTTATCAGAGCACCTAGATGATATATCTTATGTGTGCTTCCTGTCCCTGGAGTATTCAGTGTCCCGCAGGGCCCATCCATTTTCAAAATTGGGAATAACAAAGTAAGAACGGAAAAAACTATTCAAAGAAAGAAAAAAGGATGTGTATGTATATATATATATATATATATATATATATATATATATATATATATATATATATATATACACATTCCAAATTAACAACACAGTCCAGGTACCAATTTATTTCACTTTTCATTTGTCTTTGCCATTCTAACAGAATCCAAACAAGGTCCCTTTAATTATTGAGATGTCTGATATTTTGCTGTACGTTAAATGTCTCAATCTGTATTCATGTTGAGATATTACTACCCTTGAGTTATGTGGTTACAGCAATACATTTAATAAAAATTTTAGAGTTTTAGTAAATAACGCCCTAAATGTGTGTTTTATAGACTTGGATTCTAGGGTCTACAAAAGTTTTGCATTATTCAGTAATGGTCAATTCCAAAGTTTGATATTACTATACTAGTGATGACTACTTTACAATCCACTGCGTCTTTTTAGCTTAATGGTGGTCATTGTAAGTGTTCATTCATAGGTATATGTTTTATGAGTATACATGCAATTTCTGATCAATCTTATTCCTGCCTCAGGACCATACTCCATATATCCATATAACCAGGCCCGGATTTGTGGCGAGGCCACAAAGGCCCGGGCCTAGGGCGGAAAATTTTCAGGCACCGAAATCTGTCCCTGCTTATAAACAGATAGGGCTTGTTGCACAGGCAGGTGAACATAATGGGTTCATTACCCTTGGGGCCTGTTAACCACTCTCTTATGTGGCCAGTAGGCTTCAGTGGATATGCAGTGTATGACAAATGGATCTGGCACTGATAGTAAGATTGCTGTTCATTTGTGAATGTGTTTCATATGCATTATGTTATGGGGGGGTCTTAAAATCAGAAAGCTCATAGTTAATTATTTACTTCGTAGATACGGTTAAAAAAAATCGATTTCCATCAGGTTCAACCTTTTGCCTTACTTATATCGTCTTATATTTGTCTTACTTATATCTAGTTGATCCAGAGGAAGGTGACCACTGCCTCCACTCAATCTCCAGCTGTCTACAGTTTGCCTTACAGAGGAAACAATTCCTAATTCCAATCTGACAGTCCCTGGACCAGCTGTGCTCAACTCAAAGAGAGGTAGAACATTATTCAGCACCCGGATAAAGTGTTGTTTTTGCTCTTTGAGGCTATAAAGGCCTGGCACTAACTCTGCTGCTCTCTGACTAAGTTTCATAGGCAGGTGGAGAGATGCGGATCTTCCACAGCGCTGGATAGCTGCACTGACAGGCACAGCTTCAGACTGAGTGCAGGTATACAGTGCAAGATTGGCCCAAAAATGTATGCTTTTACATGCATGTCAGTGCATCTACACATATCTTTGGGACAGATGGGATCTGCTTCTCTCCTTCTGCTTTTCCTGGGCAGCAGAGCTAACTCTCTGTGTGACCAGGGCCTACAATTAGGGCAGGAACTAGGAATAGGCAGTAGGGTGCAACTATGGGGGGGAGGGTGGCACTGGGCAGGTACCTTTTGAAGGTCTTCTGCCTACCCCTTGTCCAGGTTCTCCTGCTTCCGCCACCGCTCTATCCTCTTGTCACTGCAGCCCCCTGGTTGGCTAGGGTGCCTGTTTGTTTTGCCCGTCCCTATCTATAATAGCCCCTTGAGACGAAAATAAATGATTTGGCAGTTGTGGAGATATGCAAGAGGCCCTGACAACAAACAGTGACCTTTTAGTTGTTGATAAACTACAAAGCCTAGTAGCCGACTGCCAACCAAAGGCTAATTATTCTATAAGTAAAAAGATATCTGCATACAGGGAAAAAAAGAAAATACAGCATGAGTATTAGTCACACAATAACCCAGTAGTGTAACTAACCACAGCCAGGGCCAAATGCAAGTTGTGCCTGCCCTTGTTCTCATGCATCTTTCCCTACAGACAACTACATCTGGAAAATATCCCTGCCCTGCTGCCCACATTATGTTTTACCACTGCTCTGGTGGGCCCCAAGGTGGTGTGGGCCTATCTGAGATTGCACCCCCAGTAGTTACACCACAGTAACCACAGACATAATTCTACTCATGTAATAATACAATTCCCAATATACAGTATATGGGTTAGTTACAAGTACAAGTCATCTATTTCAGTTATAGCTTTGAAAAAGGAGATCTTTGTGTTAAATATTTGTTCGTTGGGCAAGATTCCATTGTAAAGAGAGAAATATAACTCCAAAATGTATTCCAAATTTCCTCATAAACTTCTACTGAGTTTTTACAAGATAGGTTTTTCTCTTCCCTAGATTGGGGGGGCACAGGCACCATGGGGATGAAGATCTTACAGCTTGGAGAGCGGACATTGAATAGTAAACTTTAACTTCTCCTCTTGTCTGGGCTTCATTACCTGCCTCCTCCTCCTGTATTCAGCAGCATCCCCCCCCCGCATCTAACGGATGCCTGTCCACGACCTCTCTTTGCCTCCCTGGTCGGTGTGTCACCCGCCTCCCTGGTCAGTGGCCCCCAAGCCCCTAGCTCCCATGTGCACTTTACCCTTGGCGTCCTATTTTGTGTGTACCATTTATAAGGGAGAATTTGCAATTCCTTCAGTTGAACCTGTATGTGTGGCATGTAGACCCAACACACTGTCTAACCCCACACAGGCACTGGGGCTCATTTATCAACACTGGGCAAATTTGCCCATGGGCAGTTACCTATAGCAACCAATCAGTGATTAGCTTTTTGAAGCCAGCTGCAAGTAGAACAATGAGTGCAGCAATCTGATTGGTTGCCATCGGTTACTGCCCATGGGCAAATTTGCACAGTGTTGATAAATGAGCCCCAATGACTTCTCAGCCCCGGGCCAGGCGCAGTAGCCCTATGGGTTCTGACCTTGATCTGGTATGTGCTTTTACTCTCTCACTTGCCAGCTTACAGAAACTAGCCCACATCCCTGAGACATTGAACAAAGTCCTAAAGAAGCTATCAACCCCTGTGCAATTGCACAGCATGGCCTCAGCCCCTTCTAAGCATCCCCCCTTCTCCCCCCCCCATCTGACGATGAAGGCCAGGTTTTATCGGAAGGCGAGTCAGACCAGGAGCCTGAACCAGAAAGTGACACTCCAAGAACTCAGAAGGAGGTAGAGGGTCTTATATAGGCAGTTCTAAAGACACTCAATTTAGAGCATTCGGCATTGCCGGCTCAGCCGGAGAAGAGTTTATTTAAGTGACAAAAGAGGAGTGCCTGCATTTTTCCAGCTTATGATCAGCTAGAGGAAATTATTAAGGCGCAGTGGAAGACCCCAGATCAAAGAGTACAAGTATCCAGATGTTTCTCCCAAGCCTATCCTTTTCCACAGGAGTGCATAGACCTCTGGGCTTCACCCCCTCAGGTGGACCCACAGGTCTCCAGATTGTCAAAGATGACCACCATTCTGGTAGCGGACGCAGCTGCATTCAAAGACCCCATAGACAAAAGACTGGAAGGGTTTTGTAAGGCAGTTTTTACAGCGTCGGTAACAGCCTTCAGACTGATATTCGCTATTGCATGGGTGGCCAATGCGATGGAAGTCTGGGTGGAACAGGTGGCATAGCTCCTCGGCTCAGAGGATCTCTCTATGGACATGCTGCTTTCGCGAATTGCCGACGCCACGGCCTACATATGCAATGCGGCCTTGGATGCAGAGAAGCTGGTTGCCAAGGCATCAGCACAATCCATAGCAGCCCGCAGGTTTCTATGGCTTAAAATATGGGCGGCGGACCACACTACGAGGTGATTCTTAGTAAGCCTACCATTCCCTGCTTCCACATGAATAGACCAAAGAGGACCATCCTAAAACAGAGACCCAGGCAGAGACCCTTTTTTGTCAGGCAAGGAGGGCGAAGCCACAGAATGACAAGCCGTCCATGGTACCATAACAAACAGGGAACTACTTGGTCCTCTTCCAAGGGGTCAACCAAGCCCCCCCAAGATAAGCACAATTCTGCATGAAGACGTGCCCACCCTGGGAGGGACTCCAGTGGGGGGCATACACAGCAGGGCAGCCCTAGCAGAGGCAAAACGGATCCTAGACTGGGCAGAAGATTTATACCAGCAATCTCAACTGTATACATACACAGGGTGGACAACTGGATGGCAGACTACTTGAGCAGAGAAACTCTAGATCCAGGAGAATGGAGATTACATCAGGAGGTGTTCCAGCTGATTGTAACAAGGTTGTGCCATCCAGAGGTGGATCTGATGGCATCATGTCACAATCACAAGGTTCCAAAATTCGTGGCAAGAAGCGTTGACCCACAAGCATATGCGGTAGACGCATTAGTGATTCCATGGAAGTTCAGTTTGGCATATGTTTTCCCACCTCTGGCTCTTCACCCAAGTATCATAAAAAATATAAAGAAGGAATTCCAACCATACTAGTGGCCCTATACTGACCGCAAAGAACATGGCTAGCAGACGTCGTAAACATGTTGGCAGAAACACCCATACACCTACCACAGAGATTAGACTTGCTCACACAGGGTCCGATTGCCCATCCAAATTCACATTGGTCGGATTTAACGGTGTGGCTCTTGATGCCCTTTTATAGTATAGTATTACAGGCATCAGGAGCCCCAACAGAGGCCATACCCACCATGCTCCGAGCGTGCAAACTTATATCGGACAAGAAGTATCACAGAGTGTGGAAGACTTTCATCAGGTGGTGTGAGTCCAGAGACAAGGATCCGAGGGTGGCCAGAGAAGAAGATTTCATACAGAAGCATTCCTCCAGAGCAGTTTGAACAAGGGTCTCTCCGTAACTCACTAAAGTACAGGTCTCAACACTTTCAATTCTTTACCAAAGGAAATTCGCAGTGAACAGAAATGTGAGAACATTTCTTCAATAGGAGACCAGAATCCTCCTTACAAGCACCCAGTTCCCCCTTGGGACCTGAACTTAGTTCTCTTTGTCCTACAAGGACAAAGACCCCTACGAGCCAATAGACAATATTCCACTACCTACACTTACGGAAAAGGTAGTGTTTCTCCTAGCAATCACATCATTGCTCTCTCAAGCAAGCCTCCATTCACTATCATTCACTATCATTCACCAGGACAAAGTGGTCCTAAGGACAAAGGTGGTCTCGGAAATATATATCAATCAAGACTTGGTAGTCCCATCATTTTGTCCAGATCCAAAGAATCATTTAGTGTTGAAGCTTAACAAACTAGATGTTGTTCGAGCAATCAAGGGAAATTTGTTGGCAACAGAGAAGATAAGATCAGTGGACTCTGAACAGGCTACGATCATCAGAGCCTGCACACTGAGGGGTAGAGCATCTCCGCTTAAGGTCAGGGCCCTTTTGACTTGCTCTTTAAGCACCACTTGGGTGTTCACACACCAGGCATTAGTGGACCAGTTGTGTCAAGCAGCCACCTGGTCGTCCATACACACCTTCACACGGTTCTACAGGCTTCACGTACAGGCATCAGCCGAAGCCAGTTATGGGAGGAAGGTGTTGCAGACACTTGTCGCTTAAAGCACTAGAACTTAGGGGTTATTGTCCACACTCTGGGGGCCACAAATCCAGGCCTGTTCATGCATTATAGTTACTCCTCTAAGAGGGGTTTATTGTGAGTTCGAGAGGTTGGGGGAGACCTCTGTTTTGGGTTATATGTGAGAGAATTTTTCTTCTTCTGTCATATAAACTGAATTCAGGAGGAGGAGGCAGGGGATGAAGCCCAGAGCAGGAGGAGGTGTTAAAGTTAACTATTTAGTGTCCGCTCTCCAAGCTGAAGGATCTTCATTCCCATGGTGCCTGTGTCCCCCAATGTAGGAGAAGAGAAAAAGATTTTACGGTGAATACAAAAATCTATCTTTCTCTTAGCTTTGTGTTTGGACCAGGGTATGTCACATAGTTGCCGGTGTGTTCATGTAGTGTCACACAGTACCCAGCAGGACTGCCACCAGGGGGGACAATGATGCCGGGCCCTGTGGATTGTACCTTTTTAGGGGCATTTTGTAATGTAGGTGCTGTTTGTGTATTATATTGGGAGCATTGTGGGCAGGGAAGGCACTGCACTAGGAGTTTGAAAAGGCAATAATAAGGAACATTGGGGTACTAAATACTGAATTTATGTCTTATTGTAGCATTTTATTTCTCATAGGGATCACTGTGGGCTATGGACATACTATACTAGAAGCATTGCATATTGGACATATTGCCCTATGGAGCCATTATATATGAAACGTTCATCCTGTAGGTTTACTGTATGAGGCATACAATCTACTTTATTGAAAGTACAACATCTATAGACACTAATAGGCAGTATAGGGCCAAGTATACAATGCAATACAATGGTGGAGCATGTGGGATATGTGGGCACATGGCACTAGAGTGATCATGGGCTCTAGGAATGGTGGGATATGTAAAGCACTTACAGGCTATGGGTGAACAAAGAGCTACTTGTAATTTATTTGGCAAGCAGTCTGGGCACTGTATGCAATAGGTAGGGTGAGGTTGGCCTTTAAAAATAGTGAAGAAGGTTGACCAGGCTTAATTCATGTATTAGGGCCCATGGTTTTTAACAATTCTGCATGGTTGCAGTGTTCAGTTCTTCTTGTAGAGAGTCTGCCACAAATTAAAAGACTGACATTGAATGGTAGAGTATGAATAAGAGGAAGCTATTTTCGCGGGGGGTTGGTAGAAGCAAAAAGAGGCCTTTTCTTTACCAGTAGGGTAGGGTAAAAATAGTTGGGGCAGAGTTTGCCCTGTAGAAGTTAGGGAATTAGAATACTAAAGACCACAGCAAATGACTACACTTATTATTAACCTTTGTTCTTCTACTGTCTTGCAGGAACAAAGATGAATACAGAGGAACAGAATGCAGGGCAGAAAGCAACAATATATTGAAAAATTGTAACCTGTTAAGCTAGAATTAACCACCATTGGTATAGAGGCTTCTGAAACAGCTGGAGCAAGAATTACAAAAAAATTACTAACCCAACAATCAGTGCTCCTTGTTACTGCTTTAGCTCTGAAAATGCACTGCTTTTGAAAGAACATTGGGTCCTGGGGATAGCACGTCTACAATAAATTTCCTCAACTATAAAGAAAATATTTTCATTTACAGTGGCCATTGTGTGGGTTCTAAAAATGTATTTATTTGACATATTGGATGGTTTTATTACCATATTTATTATACAAGACCCCTTAGAGATGGACAGGTGGTATTATCCCCTAAGGTAATGCTACTTGTCCTGGCTCCCTAATCACTCCCAACGCCACTACTGCACCCCACATAGTATTTACACCCCTTGTGCTTTCTACCAATCAGCTTCTTCGCTGATCATTCCCCCTGCTCTTCTTCACTGACTCCCACTCTACTCCCTGCTTTCCCTGCAGTTGTGCCTCCCCCAGTTGCATCAAAGACATATACCTCTGCTGTCTGACCCCCACCATCCGTTCATTTGAAACCAACTTCCCCCCATTGTTTGCCACCAGTCCCCCACATCCCCAGTGGGAACTATGCAATTTTTCCCCTGAAATGCCACCACTCAAGTTGTGCCCTAGGCACCTGCCTACTTATTGTTCTGTCCCTGTTCCCTATATACAGTAATTTGTTTTAAGCCTTTTTAAGAATGGAGACCCCAATGCCTCAGTGGTAACACATACACCTGTGCAACAAGCAGGCAGAAAAGACAGAAAGATAGCCATCTGTCACAGAATTACTTCTTTTATGTCACACGTCTGGAATTGAATTATGGGTTTTAATATGCATTGATTGGTGCAGGCAATAGTGAGATAAAATCTTTTTATAGGACAACCCATATTATATTTATTTATATGTATAAATATGACCTTTGGCTCTATGGCTGATGAATGAAAGTATATTTCAAGTAATTGCTTATCCCTGGGTCATTGGAAATATCTAACTACCCTAAATCTTTGTGTTACAGGGACGCTCCAGCAGAAAAATGGATGTAAAAGAGGCACGCAAGAGAAACACCACAGACTGTAATGCCATCAAAGCCACCAAAAGCAATCCCACTATGTGTCTGAATAAAAGGTAAGCTTAGATTTGTATAGAGAGAGATTTGTAATTGGTTTTATAGAACTCTATATTGCTCTAAAAGTCTTGTGCAGCTCAGTTTAGATTAGTACATTGCATTTGTAATATTTTTCCCATGGGACCAAAATTAAAGTTCAAAGGTAACCCCTTTATCTTAAAGCAGGAACTATGTCCACTGCTTTAACAGTTTGACTGGAGATATCCAGCATCATTCTATGTGCTCTACACTGTAAGGCTTAAGTTGCCGCATGCCACCAACTGACGATCACTAACTGATTTTATACCAGTTAGGAGCTTCATCGCTAGGAGCTTGCTCTTGGTGATTTGGCAAATAATTTTACTAGAGAGCGTCAGAAAGCCATCTTTTTTAACAGGAAAGTGAGAAGAAAAGAAGAAAGATCTGCTGAGAAGACAGCAACATGGATTTGAAGAAAAAGAAGAGAAGCAGTAGTCCAGAGGAGGACTTGTCTGGTAAGGAGAAGACAGTTATTGCTTTAGCATTTTTCATCTGCTAAAAAAGTAAAGATGCATCTGTTACTCTATATGATGTTGTTGGAGATGAGTGTACCTTCTGCCTCTCACTGTTTATTTAATTTACTTGGGGTGGCAATAACTGTTAGCTTTTACTGTTTTTTTTTAAGTTTAATTTAACACTTGGCAATACATCAGATCAGTGTAACATTACAATCACATATAATGATCATATAGTTTATCATTCTGAACCATTACAAACAGTGGAAACATAGCAGTACACAATCTGAATACCTTTAAAGCCTTCACTCATCTGTTGACATAGGAAACACATCCACCCACTGACCCCAAATCTTTTCAAATTTATCGGAGAGCCCTCTTGCTTCATAGGTCAATTTTATTAATGGAAGCATACAATTTATCAGGTTAATCCACTGTTTAATTGTAGGGGGTTTGCGTTGGATCCAATGCAGAATGATAACTTTTCTTGCATAGAATAATAAGGTTCTGTACATTATTCTGGTGTGTAGCTTTTACTGTTTAATGTGAGTGGGGTACCAATGTATGACTATATGTAGTGTATTATAACTGAAACGTCCCTCTTGTAATATATAATGTGCTAAATTTACCATTTCCAGTACCTGATACTATGCTTTTAGTGGCAGTAGCTAAATCTTCCAATGTATATTATGCCCCCTGGGTGCCAGTGTCTGTTGTCTGTATTTTGTTGGGATACTTTTACTCAGAATTCTGCACTCAATACACTGTACTTTAGGTGATAATATTCACTGGTTGTCACTGCATATAACAATTTTTGGTGCAAGTAACCAACAATGTTCTTGGGGTGCTTGTGCACAGTGCTTTTTACTTTATATAATATACTTAGGTGCCAGAAATTGCTGGCTTTTACAGTTTAATGTGGTTGGGGTACTATTATACTGTATGTGTATATGTAGTGGATAATAACTGTCACTTCTTACTGGTACTCCAAATATTTAGGGGGTTATTTACTAGACTCCAAACTTATCTAATTTTTATCAATAATTATGAAAAAAACAAAATTAATCAGATCGGGGATAAAACTGATAAAATCAAGTGAAAACCCAAATCATCCAGGTTTTTTTTAGACTCTTTATGCCGTTTTTTACATGGCGAAGCCTGAGGATGGTGGTGTATTATCCCACTGTTTTTGACACAGCATAATAAATACAGTATGTCCCTAAGTCTTCCAATATATATAATGCCCCCAGGATGCCAGTGTCCATTGCCAGTCAGTGAATATTGAGCTTGGGGTACATATGAAATAAAATATTCATTTAACTTAATGTAATAGTTAAGGTGCTAATATCTGTTGGGTATCACTGCAAATAACAATCTTGGGGTGCAAGTAATGCATATTGCTTTTGGGAGCTTGTGTCCATTGCATTTTACTGTATTTAGGGTGCCAATGACCAATAGGATGCAGTTTGCCTATAACAACCAATCAACAGTTAGTTTTGATCATTTTACTATTGGTTAAATGAAAAAAATAAAAGCAAGGATGCTACAGGCTACTGCATTGATACAATTTAGCATAAACCTTTGTAAATTAGCCCCACTGTCTTATTATATAGTTGGGGTACCCACTTCCTTTTACTATATTAAATGTATTTTATTAGCCATTATCCACTGCCTGTTACTGTGTAAATAAGGTTATAGTACAGGTATGGGATCTGTTATCTGATACCTACTATCCATAAACGTGCCAAATTACGAAAAGGCCATCTCCCATAGACTCCATTTTATTCAAATAATCCAAATTTGTAAAAATGATTTCCTTTTCCTCTGTAATAATAAAAAAGTACCTTGTACTTGATCCAAACTAAGATATAATTAATCCATATTTGATGCAAACCAGCCTATTGGGTTTATTTAATGTTTACATGATTTAATAATAGATTTAAGGTATGACGATCCAAATTACGGAAATATCCTTTATCCGGAAACCCCAGGTGCCGAACATTCTGAATAACAGGTCCCATACCTGTACTTTGTTTACAGTACTAAGGAAGCTAAATTTAGATGTAACAACGTGCTTGTGGTAGCTGTATCCACTCCACACGTGGCTCTCACATGCCACTCTTAAGTTGTCACATGCCATTTATGATCAAATTGTTACTGCAATGTCTTTTCAAGTAATTTAACACTGTTAAGGATAGAAATTTCCATCATTTTCACGAGCTTACATTTGGAGATTTAGTGACTAAACTGGAGATTAGAGAGTAACATAATGCTTAATATTGTTAGCAGGAAAAAGAACTTGCTGCAGGAAGACATCAACTACAGAAGATGAGAGGTGTATTACAAAGAGATCAAGAAGCCCAGAGGAGCATCCAATTGGTAAGCAGAAGAATCTTTATTCTGTATTGCTGTAGAACTTCATTATTTATGTCTCTCACTCTATGTAATGTACTTGGGGTGCTTATGTCGTCTGCCTCTCACAGTATATAATGCCCTTGGGCCCACTGCTTTTGAATATATGTAGTATACTTCTGATATTTCCAGTATATAATGCACTAGGGGTGCCAATATTCAATCCCTTTAATGCACATTAAGGGGCACATTTACTAAGCTTGAGTGAAGGATTTGAATATAAAAAACTTTGAATTTGAAGTATTTTTTTGGGTACTTTGACCATTGAATAGGCTACTACGACCTTCGACTTTGATTCAAACTAAAAAAAATTTCGACTATTCGACCATTCGATAGTTGAAGTACTGTCTCTTTAAAAAAACTTTGACTACATACTTCGGTAGTTTAAACCTACCGAGGTACAATGTTAGCCTATGGGGACCTTCCCCATCACTTTTCTAAGCTTTTTTTGATCAAAGAAAAATCCTTTGATCGATAGATTCAAATCGATCAAACGATTTTTACTTTGATCGATCGATGGAAGTATTTGTGCTAAATCCTTCGAGGGTCGAATTCGAGGGTTAATTAACCCTCGATATTCGGCCCTTGATAAATGTGCCCCTAAGTATCAGATGCTCTGTGTCACACTTTAAAGGGGTGGTTCACCTTTGAGTTAACTTTTAGTATGTTACAGAATGCCCAATTTTAATAAACTTTTCAATTGGCCTTCCTTTTTTATATAGTTTCTGGATTATTTGCCTTCTTCTGACGCTTTCCAGCTTTCAAATGCGGGTCACTGACCCCACAAAAAACAAATGCTCTAAGGATACACATTTGTTGTTATTGCTACTTTTTCTTACTCAACGTTCTCTTCAAGCCTTCTCTTGTTTATATTTCAGTCTCTTATGCAAATCAATACATGGTTGCTAGGATAATATGAACCATAGCAACCAGATTGCTAAAATTGCAAACTGGAGAGCCACTGCATAAAAGTGAACTATCTCAAAAACCACATACAATGAAAAATGAAAACCAATTGCAAATTGTCTCAGAATACCACTTTCTACAATGTGCTAAAAGTTAATTTAAAGGTGAATAACCCTTTTAAACCAGGTACACAAACCCCAAGCAAGAGTTTCTCATTATTGGTCTATGACAAAGCAAAAGAGAATTACTCAGATATGTACCACTGATTATAAAGATGAAGATCGTTTACTATATCTGGCCAAAATCCCATAGTTTGATAATGCTAGTTCCATTACCTTGATTTAAGGTTAAATAGTTTTATGGTTGGTGTGCATTATCAACAGGGCTATCTCAGTGAATAAGGTGGGCATTTAAATCTGTTCCAGTCTTCTAGAACTGTTCAGGTTTATTATGATAATTGTTCTTATCTATTATCTATATTCTATACTTAAAAGCACCCTATAGCACAAGCTAAACACAGGAAACAGTTTGTGATGGTCCCATGCCTTTTTTTTAATTCAGACAATTTTTATTGAAACACGTCAGCAGAGACAATCCAGTGATTATAATTGTAACAGCAGTAAGTTCCACAGTTATTTTCAGGGTGCTATCAAGTGTTATCTCTGAGATCCACTGTGGGGTAGTGGGAGGCAATGGGTCTTTCCATCTACGTGTAATGAGTTTTTTTCAGCAATAAATTCACATTCTTTAATAAAAATTAAATTTAAAGATGCTCTGTAGAAATGTAACCGTATCACTGAGCCTAATTCCAAATAAGCTGGCATTTTGTGTTCTAGGAAGTTGCACCTCCATGATTTTCTCTAGGGTGTTAAGCACAGAGCTGTGCATTCCCATACCATATGCACTAGGGAAGCTTGTTCAGCATGACATCTAGGACATTCTGAGGAGGATGTAGGGAATATTTGGTGCAGTTTAGCCGGGTAGTAGTAGGCTCTGTGTATAAAGTAGAGTCGAGTTATCCTATCGCTATAGTTCAGGGAGACTGAGAGTTAGCAGCTCATCCCATTCCTCATTGTCTAGTGGGCCTATGTCTCTTTCCTATTTGCCCTTGAGCATGTTCAGCAGCTCCTCAAATACTTTAGTATGCAAGTTCCTATATAGTTTGGCTATGAGGCCTTTAGATGTGCCCAGGATAAAGTGGTCAATTAGAGAGTACTGAGCAAGCAGAATATTGTAGGCTGTTTTGAATAATTAAGCTCTTTATGAGAGTATTCCTGTGAGTATTTTAACCATTGATGCGCTGGCAGCTGGAATCTCTAGCCACACTGTTTAGCGCTTATTGATAGAATACCTCAACTTTCCCATATTGTTTTTTTTCCCCCCATCCCATATTTTACTTTATTTGACAAAGAGCAGCCTGTAGCTCACATAGAGCACCACAGCACTTCACAGCCTTTATTTGTTTGGAAAATAATGTATCATTTGAAATAAAGCAGATTAAACCAAGGCTGTGGATTTTACATCTAATTTTAGATCACCTATTAGTGTTTTTATAATACAAAGTGGGTGAATAAGATGTAGCTTCAGGCTGAGACACTGAAATCTAAAATACAGAAGCCTAAGTAGATTCCCAGGTCAGCTCCTTGCATCATCAGGTAGTACAAATTCCTTCAAAAAGACACAAAGAAGGATACATCCTAAAATTCTCTGGGTGTCTGATGTTCATGAGTAGTTCTATATGACAATGTAGTTTTTTTAAGACATTCAATTAACATTGTATTCAATTCTCTTTTAATCTTTTAGATGGAAAGGAAGAGAAAAGGATTAGAGTGGACACCAAAACACCACCGTCCCTCAGTATTACCAACTACAGACTCATGAAAGAGCTGGGGAAAGGCAACTTCGGCAGAGTGAGTGATCAACTTCCTACTGATCTAGAATACAACCCAAAAGGAAATGATTAAGTCTAATTTTGTACTGAGTTTTATGGTATCGTTGTTATCACTAAATTGCATGGTGCACATTGCAAGTAATTCATTCTTCCATTTAAAATGTTATTCTTGAACCAATAGGTTTTTAGTTGTATGCAGCCATCTCAGGTCATTTTGCCTGGTCATTTGCTTTCAGAAAGGGCCAGCATTTTACAATGAAACTATTTTCAGATATTTCTCTCCTACAGAAAGCAAAGCAGTCTTGACTTGGTGGGGCATGGGTTAATTTTTAGCAATGCAGGTGTCAGGAAGCTGTTATCTGGTTACCATCTCATTGTATTCCTGATGGGCTGCAGAGTGACTGAATTTACCAGAGCACAAGTCACATAACTGGGGGAACCTGGGAAAACTAGCAACATAGTGGGATAGCCACTGAGGAAGCATTTGGAGGAAATTAGTTACCCCCCATTAGAGGAGATTAATCGCAGGGCGACTAATCTTCTCATCTGAACAGAAAAGGACTGTATCAGATGTCTACCTATAGGCAAGAAAGCATTTATTAATATCTGCTGGCAGAGAAAATATAAATACTTGCAGTGCCTGTTCTCAGTGGCTTCAATGGCAGCCACACATGAGGTGTAGATTCGTGTGACAGGAGCCATTTAAGTTATTGACAATATGCATGATATTGGGTATTATTGACATTTGCATAACCCCTCAAGTGTGCCATTAGCCATTAGATTTGTGCTCAAATCTGTGTGCCAGGAATTTCCTGTAGTTGGAGTGCCAGGGGCTTTTTTTGGTTTGATTAGGTGATTGTCGGTGAACAACCACACTGCATCACAACCACGCCAAGTAATGTGCATGCAAATTAAGATCCCTTGCATACCTTTATAGGCTAGGTGCCATTGTTGTCTAGAAGAATATTAGTACTCCAACCATGTGTATATTTGATGACCCCATTACCAAGGTATTATAATTTGGTTAAACCTAAAGGGGTGGTTCACCTTTGATTAACTTTTAATATTTTGTAGAATGCAAAACAATTGCAAATTGTATCATCTACACCATACTAATAGTTAACTCAAGGGTGAATAACCCCTTTAAATTTATTTAAAATGTATTTTTATTTAATATTACAATACATAGACAAACAATGTCTGCTTTGTTTGAAGCCGATGGGCTTTTTTTTTTTTTTTACATAAAACATTTTAGGGGCCCTTTTATTAAGCCTGTTTTTTTAAGTCAAGTTTTTTAGGGGGAACTCAATTTTTTTTCGTGAGAAAATAAAAACTTGAATTTTTAGAGATTCATGATACCCCAAAGCTGCTAAAATCCGAATCTGAAAACACGCCATCTCACAACTGTCGAGGTCATATAGGAGTCAATGGCAGATGTCCCTTAAAGAGATACTTACACCAGATATTGAACCTTTTTTTTTTTACATGTACCATAAAATTTACTTTGCATGCTTCTTATAATTGTCAGCATGACCTATAGGTAACTTTTAATGTACATTAATATTTTAAAAAGTACTTTTTTAGTGTCAGTATCCTTTTTAATTGTTTCTTGACATCATGATCTGCACTGGATAAAAAAAGTCAAGTTTCAGAGCATCAATTGTATGATTCGGCAAAAAAGTTATTGATAAATAAGTTAAAATCTTGGAAGGGAGTTAGGTTGACTTTGTTTTCAGGAGTTAAATTCAAAGCTTTAGTAAATCAGCCCCTAATGTCCTTTAACACACTGGTTAAAAAAAATCTACACACATTATTGATCAAAAGTACCTGGACACCCGGTATAAAATGACATGACCATTAATAGATTGCAATTCTCCACACTGAATGACATTGTAACACAGAACATACTGCAATAGGAGTATAGGGTCCCCATCAGATGCCAGCATTATCATATAAACAGAGGCAAGTTGACTCCTGTTGGTTTGAAAATACATTGGAGAAGGAATACTTCTTAGTTTTCTCCAATACAAGGTTTTAAAAGAACCTAAGGTAAACAAAACATAATTAATCTATGAAGATTTTCATTCATCCACGTCATGATATACAGTCGTGTAAAGCAAATGCACTTTCTGAGTTAAAAACTCAGTTACTTCAGACTTAATTCTGCTGGATAAAAGAGAATTCATTTTTGGAGAATATATGTATCAATTGCTATAAGCAGGTACACAAGTGCTGGATAACTAAAGGGCACAATGTCACTTCTTTCTATTCTTTTTTCTAGGTGATGTTAGCGTCGTATGCCATAAAGGACCAACTTGTGGCAGTTAAAATTATGCCGAAGAAGAACGGGAAGGAATTCAAATATGTCAGAGGAGAAGCCCAGGTTCTTCAGTTAGGGAGAGAATGCCCATTTCTATGCCGGGCATTTACAACATTTCAAACTCAGGTACAGGGTAGTGAATTTAAATTCTAGCCACCCTTCTTCTTAACCATGTTATGCTGCTAATAAAAGTATTTTATATAGTATCTCTGTATTTAGATAAAACCCTGTCACCATAAAATTGAATATAGTTGATATCAGAGATCTCCCTTCTATACATGGAACTTTAAGAATTGGCCATGGTAGTATATTGGTTTGATAATATGGATAAGAAATGTAACAGCTACTGTATGTGGCTGTGCAAGTACAACTAAAGGAATAGTGTAAAACATAACTGTATTAAGGTTGTAAAAATATAATTGCTTGGGTATGTTCAAATTGATTTCATTCAGACAGCTGAAATATGATGTGTCTGGGTATCATAGTACACTTTAATAAATGTAATTAAGAGAACAAATAAGAATGTATCAAATATGAAAAATTACACTTCAACAGTAGCAGTCATGTGCAGTTAAGCTTTTGTATATCTTTTTGGAGCCCAAAGAGCAAGATAGCCCAGTAAAGTGTTAACATTTTTCCCTATATAATCCATAATGATATCATGTTATTAAACATATTAATTATAACTGTTATTAGAAATACTGGACTAACTAAATTATATTAGGTGTAGTGTTCCACTGTTTTATGGCTCACCCTCTCCTTTTGTTCTTTCCTAACCAGTCACATCTGATGATGGTACTGGAGTATGCAAGAGGCGGCACACTGGAAAGCCTAATTAAGAAGCAAAAGAACATGAACAGCCAGAAAATACTGTAAGTAACATGCTATGTTATGACAAGAGTACAGAGTGAGAAACAAGAAATACAAGACATATGTTATTGATAATAAAAGGCACAATTACACTTCTTAACCACTTGATTTCATCTAAAGTTCAGAGTTATGAGTAGAAATTTTTAGAGGTTTTTTTCCTCTATTCCTTCACTCGAGCTAAGTAAATGGTATGCATGCTATGTTTTTATATCAATTGTGATATGGGTTATGTTATAAACCAGTGAATAATGTCATATTACTGATGGTAGACAATGGTAGTATAGTCAAATAAATCTTCAAATGTACTATTTTCTATACAGGTATGGGATCCATTATCTTGAAACCTGTTATCCAAAAAGCACCGAGTTACAGAAGGCTGTCTCCCATAGACTCCATTTTATCCAAATAATCAAAATTTTAAAAAAATATTAAAATTTTCTCTGTAATAATAAAACCATACCTTGTACTTGATCCAAACTAATATATAATTAATCATTATTGGAAGCAAAAACAGCCTATTGGGTTTATTTTATGTTTAAATGATTCTCTGGTAGACTTAAGGTATGAAGATCCAAATTACAGAAACATCTGTTATCTGGAAAACCTCAGGTCCTGAGCATTCTCAAAAACAGATCCCATACCTGTAGGAGTTATCCTACATGATCCTGAGGAGCTTGTTCATTTCTACATAACATGAATGCTCCAGTTTTTCGTTCACGTTTTGTAAATCTGTGGGTACAATTTATATGTCATTTATTTAATCACATTATTTGTATTCCTTTTCTCTAAAAAGGTTTTATTCATCAGAAATAGCAGTGGGTTTGCAGTTCTTGCATGCCAAAGGGATTGTACATCGGTAAGAACATTTTCATTCACCTCTAAAATTTTGCTTTCTTTAAACTTTTGTTCTATTTTATGAGCATAATTCAGATCATTCTTGCAGTGATGTAACTAAGCATTATAGATACCTTATCTTAAAATGATGTATAATATGCTAGCTCTGATAAAAAATAATGAAAATGAGATGACAAGCATTATCATTATTTCTTTTGGGAGTTTTCGTTTTCCAAGTCTTGCTTATTGTATTCATTGTCATGCTGAACCACAATATCTTCCTTCACTTCTCAGCCTCTCCTTTCTGCTTATTTCCATTAATGGGGTTTGAACCTTTGTGATTGTGCTTGATATGTTTCTTACAGGGATCTCAAGCCAGAAAATGTTTTTCTTGATGAACAAGGCCATATTAAGATCGGCGATTTTGGACTTGTCTGTACCAATACAGTTGAACATAAAACCCTTTCTGGGATTTATGGCACACCAGGCTATATAGCCCCAGAGGTAAGAATCCTGGTTCCAACATATTTATACAGTATTTCATTGTATTAAAGGGGCAGTATACCTCCTGTCATCATGAGTCCAATGAACAGGGCTTGGACCAAACAAAAGTTTTACCTATTGTTTTAATCATGAAATATATATGTTTTCTTATATTATGTTTTTTTTTTTTTTCATTACTTCAGCTAAATAATGAAATTGACAATAATGCAGGTTTGGCCTTGCATGGGCCACGTGCTTGTAACACAGGTTTATTCAATGTTATCTGTTTCTCCTAACCTTGAACCAGAAAGAAGTCATTTGCTCACTTCCAGTACCTGGACAGGTTTTGAGAAAATAATAAGACATATGTCACCAGTAAATTCAAATGACCGTATTCCTGAGGCTTTTTTGCAAAACAAGTTAGCCAGTAGCTTTTAAAAATATTTCCTAGTAACTAAGAGGATACCACCTCTGAATATGCTTTGACAGTCCTATCTCTGTACTTTGCAGAGAACTTACAATACTGCAGACTTACGCCTGGGTAAATTATAGTGGTTATAGAGTGCATTTAATGCCCAGGCATTCCCTATTTACATCCCTATACACATTTTGTGGCACAAGTAGCAGACCACTTTAGCTCAGGTCGATATGATTCAGTAAAATTATTAAAATATTGTTTCAGGTTTCAGAACCAGTAGTGCAGACAGTAAAAACTACCAGACAGATTACCTTTAATAAAAGTTCTATTCTGTAAGAAGGATGGCAATTATATCAAATATTGTTTCTCCATTCTGCTATGATTATCAGGGTTTTCAGTCTAACATAACCATTGCAAAATAAAACATTTGAAGAGTTATAGATAAAGAATAAACTCAAATATAGAAGCATGTCAGTTTTATAAATAATCTGTTCTTTATTTTGAAGATTTTGTCAGAGGACCCATATGACGCAGCGGCAGACTGGTGGTCGTTCGGGGTCATTGTATACGAAATGGCCACCGGTAACTTACCATTTCCACCAGAGAGAAATCTTAAACATCACCTAAAGACGATCATCTATGAGAAGCCAAGGTATCCAAAATCTCTTGGGCCTGAATTGCGTGACCTCCTTCAACAGGTAAATAAAATCAGACTGAAATTTTAAGATTATTAATGCTTAAATGTACTGTACATTTTAATTATGCATTGCAACTGTTCTTATACACATATTCACAAATGTTACAAAAAAGCTGTTTTTTCATTTTAACCCACTGGGTTAAACGTCTTTAGTGTATTGTTATAGCTATTACTACAAAGGTGGTTCTGCAAAGGCAGTTGGCACAAGCTCAACAGATAATGTAACATTTTCGTAAAAGGGACATATCTTCATTTTATATAGTTGAGGCTGTCTCCACATTTATTTTGAATCTATTATGGAAGTTTCCATGTATTCAGGCACACTAAGAAATTGTAAGCTCTGCTGATCAAGCCCACTTATCATCTGCATAGGGAGTCCCAATCTGTGGCCTGTCATAGAAGTGGATGTATTTCTAGGAGTAAAGCTACTTTTCTGCCAAGTGTGGCCAGCATGTTTGGAGCCTGGAGTAAAAAGGCTCCAGTACAAGTTCATGTTAGGAAGGGGGCCCATAGGAAAGGTGTATGTGTAAGGGTGGAGTATAGTAGTTAATGAAGAATGTTAGCCATGCTGGCTTTAGAAACCGAGAGTTCAGTGAGTACCAAAAAGTAGCCCAGTAAATGATCCAGGTGGCCAACACTTCTTTACCCTTAAAGATTTAGCTTTTACATGTTTTGTTTTTGCTTTTCTTCTATCTTCTGTGTTGCTTTTACTTTTTTCTTGGTATCTATGGTTTGTCTTATAAACTCTCCTTTCTTATGACAATGCTTCTCCCTGCTCTTTCAATATCCCTTTCATGCTTCTTGATGATATGGTGCTATTATTACAAATATGTTGCCCAAACTGTAAGGAGTTCCATGTTTAATGGGTCTGTTCCTTTATGTGGTTATATACCTTAGTACTAGAAGCAATTTATTATCTGCAGTGCTAATATAAGTACAGTTTTTAAATAATTATTACTTAATTTCTACAGCTTTTGAAGAAAACCCCTGACACTCGCCTTGGGGTCTATTCCAACATTCGGGACCACCCATTCTATTCATCAATTGACTGGGTGAAAGTGGAAAGAAAACAACTGGTTCCACCTGTAAAACCAAAAATGGTAAGTATATAACTGTAATGTAATATCTTTGACTAGTGAAAGAGCCCATACAGTGAGTCCAGTTTTTTAAGTTTTGCACCAGGTTTGTTTTTCTAATCCAAGGATTAATTCATAAGATTGAGAGAAGGAATGCCTAGGGGATTTATATATATTATTTGCACATTAGACACTTAAAAACCTAATGTAAAGATGGGTATAATGGTTTGGCACTAATTTCAGAGGGCGACACAGGGAGTTTTTCAAAGTGTTTTATGTCCACTGATATTTTAGGCACTAAAACAATTGTGTGGACAATATTTATGGTGCAGCCAAAGCCTTGTGTTCAGTTAAGAATACAGTATATACAATTTTGGACTTTTGAACAACAGGGAGATTGTTCCTTCGCTCTGCTGATGCTAGAGTAAGTTTGCCTCAATCCTCCATAAAGAGTTACCACAATCCCATATTAGTCCATAAAATAGTAGTTAGAGGAGAGCACTCATAGAAGCAGATATCTGCTTCTATGAGTGCTCTCCTCTAACTACTATTTTATGGACAATTATGGACTTTGTCGTGTCAATTTTTACTATGTATAGCTTCAGCGCCCTTGCGAAAAATACTATGGCAGGTCCATTGGTGAATTGAGAAATGGAACTGATGGTCAATATAGATTATTTCATATCACCTTGAATAAAGGGAATAACTGTAAAACTGTGTTTTTTTCATTCCTACAGAGATCCGTTGCAGGGCTCTGCAATAGGAACATCCCATTCCCAAAAGAAGACCCCAGGGAAACCAGCGTGCTTGAAAATTTCAGCTATGTAGATCCAAGCTGGCAAGAATAAGTCATCTTTGTGCCACCCAAGAGGTAGAAGCCACTTGCACTCTTGTATTTTTCTATCAGTAAGGACTAAGAACAACAGTAGTTTTTTTGAACATGTCTTAAAATGAATCTCAATGCAGTGACCATCGATATGTTGTGCAACATTCCACTGGGAACATCTGCCTGGTTTCTCCAATTCTTCATCTTTAGCAACCCATCGGGTAAAGTATAACATTCTGGCATCAACTAAGGTAAGTGAATGCTGTGTATCCATCTCAATGCTGTCAACACCGTCAGCTTCTTGCAGGTTAACTGCTAGTCTGCTATACCTTAGATAACCAACAGGTTAAGTTGCCACCCGAAATGGAGATTTGTCACCTGCCTTCATCTGATGTATTAGATCCAGGTTTGTAGGAGTGTGTGTGAGGCAGCCACCAACACCAGAGCAAGCAGCTGCCTTTAATGCTTATTTTTGTTAATAGTTTTTGTTCTAAGTTGAAAAAAAAACAAAAAAAAAAATCCCCCCCATGTTACCCATGTTTTTCCATCTTACCCATCCTCCCCATCTTCTCCTCCCCCCCCCCTTATATTTCATGCTATGCACAGTCTGCTACCAACATCTATACATGGCCTGTGATGTCACCAGAGGGGGGGATTGGGGTGGGCATGGCTAGTGGCCTGTGACGGCTCAATTTTCAATCTTTGTCCATTCACAAGCCACTAGCGGTACCCCTCTGGTGCTATCACAATCTACATCTAAAATCTGTAGAATTCTTACCAAGGTCTTATGGTTGATCAGCTGAGATTTCCAACATTAGGAAAAGCTGTTGCTAATAACAACCACCATACTTGTACATCCAGACCCTTAATTAATGTCATTCATGCTATGTTTATTAAGGAATAGCCCCATGTATTGTCAGATGTAGTGCAATATACTGTATGTAGTATCAATGCCTCGATAACTACCATAATATATAGAGAATGTATTTATTCTGTTAACACCTTCAGCTTCTTGCAGGTTTAACTGCTGTTTTGCTGTACCTTAGAAATCCAACAGGTTATGTTGCCATCGGAAAAGATTTGTCACCTGCTTTCATCTGACATTTTAGATCCAGGTTTGTAGGTGTGTTTGTATAAGCAGCCACCAACACCAGAGCAAGAACTTGCAGCTGCCTTTAATGTTTATATCTAAGTTTTTTTCCTTGTGAAAGACATAGCCACCAAAAATATGCTTCAAATTACATTCTACCACAGTGCTACAGAGACAGGACAAGTACAATCTTGATCCTGATACCAGTACATATATCTGGCTAAATCCAAAAAGTACATCCTATATACCACCTAAATATTTGCAAAAACTGTAAAAGAGGGCATTGACTAAACCACATACTTGTCCATCACTTATTTAACATCCAGGTCCTTATGAAGTGGCTATTTGTTACAGTTCTAAGTTTAAAAAAGAAGAAAAAATCCCACCATCTTCTTCCCCCCCTTATATTTCATGCTATGCACTGCCTGTTACTAACATCTATACATGGCCTGTGATGTCACCAGAGGGGGGGATTGGGGTGGGCATAGCTAGTGGCCTGTGACAGCTCAATGTTCAATCTCTATCCATTCACAAGCCACTAGCGGTACCCCTCTGGTGATACCAACCTACATCTCAAAACTATAGAATTCTTATGGTTGATGAGCTGAGATTTCCAACATTAGGAAACACTGCTGCTAATAAAAGCCACCTTACTTGGAATAACCCCATGTATTGTCAGATGAAGTGCACAATATGAAGTCTGTGTGCCTTAATTAACATAAGGGGAAAAAAACTGCAAATCAAGCTTAGAAACCAAGCAATTTTTTGCATATTTCACCTGTCCCCCCATTGAGCACATGGACCCTGATAGCCTTCCTAAGAGCTTCTAACAATAATCTTTATGGAAAAATATCCTTGTTAACCATTTTTTTCTGAGCATTTATTTTCCAGTGCTGCCATATTGAACCAGCTGCACAGTTTTCCTCCGCACCATCGTTCACATTTACCAACCAGGATACAGATTAACAGATACAGGTGAGATTTTTATTATATGGTTAGTTACCATTGCATTCAGATCTAGATTCTGGATTGCCAAAAAAGGATCAGAATGCTTTGATTTTTGGTTGTTTTGTTCTTAAAATCACCTCTGGCTGCTCCCAGCAGAATATGGGTTACACCCTAAAACCCAAAGGTGCTCTGGTACCATAGGCCACTCCTTTTTGATTATAAAAATGAAGTTTATAGTATGTATACCCAAAATTAATGAATGTCCCCCCTAGAAGTTGTAAGGATAAAGGAGGGCACTGGTAGCCAGGATTTTGCTAATCACATGATTTTTAGTAAATAAAGGGAGTTCAAAAAGCATTTCAAGGCATATTGTTGTACTACTGATTCTCTTTCCTCCAACTAACACCAGTAACATCCCAGAAGTATCCATCATAGGTAACAATTCCACTATCACCCCCTCTCCCCAGGCCCTGTGCCTTGGGGTTATCCTAGATTCTGCCCTGTCATTCACTCCTCAAATCCAGTCACTTATTAAATCATGTCACTTCCACCTAAGGAACATATCCAAAATACGATCATTTATCACCCAAGATGCTGCCAAAATTCTTATTCACTCTCTCGTCATATCACGTCTAGACTACTGTAACTCTCTTTTAATTGGCCTACCCCTTTAGAGACTGTCATCTCTCCAGTCCATAATGAACACTGCTGCAAGGCTCAAACACCTCAGCAACCGCTCCTCCTCTGCCACGTCATTCTGTCAATCCCTGTACTGGCTTCCGCTACCTTTCAGAATCAAATTCAAATTAATGACCCTGACATTTAAAGCACTTCATAACTCTGCCCCACCCTACATCTCTGAACTCATCTCTATATACACACTCAACTGCTTACTACGCTCCTCTACTGACCTGCTACTCAACTCTTCTCTCATTACCTCCTCACATGCTCGCATTCAAGACTTTGCAAGGGCTGCACCCCTCCTCTGGAACTCTCTCCCATGGTCTGTCTGACTTTCTCCCAACCTTTCTGCTTTCAAGCAATATCTTAAAACGCACTTCTTTCGAGAAGCCTACCCTCACTCTGACTACCAAATGCAACACTGCATACAATACCCACTTAATTCGATCTTGCCCACTCCTACACCTTGTGTATTACTCCCTTCCCTTAGAGTGTAAGCTCTTTCTGCATAGGGCCTTCCTCACCTTTTGTACCGGTATGTAACTCCATATGTTCTATTCATATAATTCATGTGATTTAGTGGTATAATCACATTTATTTTACAGTGCTAAGCAATATGTTGGCGCTATATAAATACATGTTAATAATAATAATACTGATCAGCTCGCCAAAACTATTGCAAACACACAAAAAAGGGCTGATCAATGTGCATTCTCTGGCCTTACGTTTTACCAGTAATATATTATCTGCATAAAGGAAAGACCTTTAGTTACATCAGGTCATATTTTCCAAGTCTGGCTCCTCCCTGTCTGGTTGAGAGAACTTAGTGATGCTACCATATAGTATATATCTGTAGGTCAGTAATCCTGTTTCTGCTCTTGTAGAACTGTTTTGGTAAGAATATGCCAAGCCTAGGCTCAGATATCATGGAACTCTTTCACTCATCCTTTCTTCCCTTCATTTTAGATTTCATGTTTGGAGAGCAGAAGGTTCCGCAAAGTACTGGAATATTGAATAAAGCCTCAGGACACACAGCTACTGTCTAAATAAAACCTGTTCCTGGAGAAGACAGCAGGAATTAACCAACGATTTACAGCATCAATAAAATAAACTATTTTAAAGTTAAAAACTCTGCTGCATATTATTCTGTTACAGGTACCTATTTTGAATATTCATAATCTGACAAAACACATATTTCATGTATAGCCTCCATTCATATCTGTGACAGTGTGGATCATTTATAGACAGTGGGCAAATTTGCTCCTAGACTTTAACCCATGGCAACTAATCAGATGATTGCTTTCTGTGCTCAACCTGCAGCTTGCTGAAAAAAAAACTAATCACTGATTGGTTGCTATTGGTTACTGCCCAGGTGCAAATCTGCCCACTCTTTATAAATGAGGCTCAGTGTCTTATTATATGAGATGTATATATATAGTGGTGTGAATAGAAGTTACTAAAATTTGGGGAGACCACATTGCTGTGACCGATTCAGACCCATGTCTTACTATGCTGTTTATAATGTTAGAAAAGTCGATTTGATTTTATTTTCCTTTGATTTTTCTTATAGTAACAGGATCCCCTTTCCTGTCTGTCTCTCTGCTGACCCTGTAATGCTAATGTGGTGGTTCACCTTTATGGTAACTTTTAATGTGTTATAGAATGGCTAGTTCTCAGCAAATTTTCAATTTTTCATTATTTATTTTGAATTGTTTGCCTTTTTCTTCTGACTCTTTCTTTTTCTGACTTTTTCCAGCTTTCAAATGGGGGATCACTGACCTCATCTAAAAACAAATACTCTGCAAGGCTACATATTTATTGTTATTGCTACTTTGTCTTACTCATCTTTCTATTCAGGCCGCTTCTATTTTTATTTTAGGCTCTTATTCAAATCAATACATGGTTGCTAGGGTAATTTAGACAATAGCAACCAGATTGCTGGAAATTCAAACTGGAGAGCTATTGCATAAAAAGCTAAATAAACTCAAAACCCATAAAAAATGAAAACCAATTGAAAATTGTTTCAGATTATCCCTTTCTACATCATACTAAAGGTGAACAACCCCTTTAACCCTGAAACAGTAAGTAATTAATGTCTCATTTAGAGGGTAAAGAATAGTCAAAACCTAAATCTACATAAAATGAAAGAATTTGGATTTGCTAGTGTTTAAACAGTATAATATTCTATTAGTTGACAGCAGTTTATACAATGACATTGGCAAAACTTTGGCCTGGAAAAAGAAAAAATCTGGCAGCAGAGTATCACATAATGAATATTATTTAATTTGGTGCATAGAAGACCTGTAGTGACCAATATATGTATAAACTCATGCACCTGTTATAGTTAAAATCAAAACATTATTTTAGTACACTAAAAGTTATTTAGTCCCCACATGGATAGACTGATGTGTTTCATTGTTGCTGAGTAAACAATCCCATGATGCTGCCTATATACTTACAGATACTTTTAGGCAGAGATATGTTAATGACCGAATGAATGGATTAAGCACCCACAAGAACATTGGTGTGGACAGTTCCTATTTTGTGTTTTTTACATTGCCAGGTGTCCAGGGAGTGACACCACCAGGAATGAGAGGAGTAAAAAGGCTGACAAAGTACAGATTACAATGTTTACATATTTTAATATGGTTTTGTCAGTTCTAATCCTTTATGTGGAGTGGCTTGAATATGGCTGTAGAATATGCATAGTAACAATAAAAACATAGCCTCACGGAGCAATAGGATTTTTGGAAACTTGTAAGAGACAGAAGACAAAATCAAAAAAAAAAATGAAACTAAGAAAAAGTAGACCAACTGAAGAGTTGCTAAAAACATGGCATTCTATAGTATACTTGAAAGGGGTGGTTTACCTTTGAGTTAAGTTTTAGTATGATGTAGAGAGTGATATTTTGAGACAATGTGCAATTGGTTTTAATTTTTTATCTGTGTTTTTTTAGTTATTTAGCTTTTTATTCAACAGCTCTCCAGATTGCTATTTCAGCAATCTGGTTGCTAAGATCCAAATTAACCTAGCAACCATGCACTGATTTGAATAAGCGATTGGAAAATGTATATGGGAGAAACCTGAATAGAAAGACAAAAAGTAACAATATCCAGAACATCTGTAGTTTAACAAAATATATGTATGGCCCCATTTGAAAGGTGGAAAGAGTCAAAAGAACATGTCAAGTAATTAAAAAGAACTATAAGAAATAAATAATGAAGACCAATTGAAAAGTTGTTTGGCCATTCTATAACGTACTAAAAAGGAGGTAAACGTGAACTATCCTTTTAATGCCTTTTTGCTCCATTTTGCAGTCAAAATATTTGGTTAGCCCATGACAAGGTTACAGATATGTACAGGTATGGGACCTGTTATCCAGAATGCTTGGGACCTGGGGTTTTCTGGATAATGGATCTTTCTGTAATTTGGATCTTCATACCTTAAGTCTACTAGGAAATCCTGTAAACTTTAAATAAACCAAATTGGCTGGTTTTGCTTCCATTAAGGATCAATTCTATTTTATATTATATAATGTTTTATTATAGAGGAAAAAAAAAATTTTTTTTTTTTAAATGTTGATTAATTGGATAAAATGGAGTCTATGGGAGATGACCATTTGTAAATCAGAGTTTTCTAGATAACAGGTATCCAGATAACGGATGCTATACCTGTATATTGAACTGTGGCTGCTGCAGTTACTCTCTTATAATTGAAGGATATCTATCATAATTTAGAAGCATTCCCCTCCAATCTTTTCCTATTTGGTTTCATACTGGGCCTCACCATCCAGCTGCTCTAGGAACCCACAGACGGGGCAGCCCATAGTTTGAAAGCCACTGACTTAGAGTGTAGAGTTTATCTGGCTGCATTTAATCTCCTTGCAGAATGCAGGGAGGAGGCAAATTTAGGCAAAGTCTTTGCACACTACAGAAGCCCTTTATTAGTAGATTGTTGTAAGCTCTTGTGCGAATAAACTAATCATTTATTATAATACTGTAAACTTGCTAGCATTACATCAATACATATATGATGATGCGGTAGTGATTTCAGGGCCATATAAAGTTGTTTCTAGCCTGTAACATTCATTGTACCCTAACAAAACACTTATTGTACCAATTACAGTTACCCACAATCATCCATGAACTTTATAAAGCACAACTGTCAAGTTTCCATTGAGCAGCATTTTGTGAGGAAGTCATTAACCCTGGGCTAAATTAAATGAGCAAATCACCCAGAAACAATGAAGTGAATGGACTGGCTTATCATATTCTGTTGAGCATATTTACATATGTAGAGTCTTTTAGCTCAGCCTCAGCCCTTTATTGAATTCCCTGGCTGATGCCTGGCCTGATATTCAGGGATTGTTGTACCACAGAACAAGTTTGCTTTTAAAATAAAAGCAAACAGGTATGGGAGCTATTCTCCAGAATGCTAAAAAATGTCATATAAACATGAAAGTAAACCCAATAGGCTGGTTTTGCTTCCAATAAGGATTAATTATATCTTAGTTTGGATAAAGCACAAGGACCTGGTTTATTATTACAGAGAAAAAGGAAATAGTTTTTAAACATTTGAATTATTTGATTAAAATTGAGTCTCTGGTAGATAACCTTCCAGTAATTCAGAACTTTCTGGAAAACGTTTCCGGATAACCGATCCCATACTTGTATAAATGGGATAATGATGGTGAGAAACCCTCAACCATGTGGTTGCAAGTATTCATCACCACCTTGGCCTGGAAAGAAACAGAAATGACTATAGTTTTGTGCTGTTTTGCTCAAACTGATAATATAGGGCAGGTTTACTAAAGGTAATTTTTTTATCTCGAAAACTTTTTGCCAATGATAGTCAATTGCAGGTAAAAAATGTCCCTTTGTGAAGAAAAGTCAGCATTTTTATTCTCGAGAACAATTTTTTTTTCTTATGGAAAAATAAGTCTAAAAGGGTCAAAAATATATTCCCCATATGTTAGAAATCTGCCTCCTAGTGTCAATCACATATTTATTTGTCACTTAACAAAATAAAAAAGATATATAACTGCAGTTTTTTTATAAACAGTCCATTCTATGTCAGCTTTCAATTTATATGAGAACAATGTGAGTGACAATTATTATTGATAGCAGTGGTATTAATAGGGAAGCAAGGTAACACAGATAAGAAGGCAAATCAATATTTCGAAAAAGCTGGCAACCCTAAAATGTATACAGTATGACTGTTGTTTTTCCCTTCAGCCACAAGGTGGCACATGATTCCTACTTTGTTACATCAAGTGCCTGCAGATTAGTTGTCAGTATCTGTTTCTGTATGGCTACCCATCCCCAAACATTCCATATAGTGTTTGCCACTTTCTGGTAATTCATGCTTTACAAAATGGAATGTATTAAAGCAAAGTTGTACTTTCTGCTCTACCTTCTAATGTGTATGTGTATTTGCATGTGTGTGTGTGTTTGTTTGTATGTGTGCCTACCCACACACAGTAACCCAGAAAGTTGAAGGTATTTGGCATCTGGCAATAATTACCATTAAAGCTCAATTAAACTAATCTGGGGTATATTACATAGTAACATATTGGAGGTAAATGCAACTGTGCAGCCTCACGGTGTGTTTAATTGCATCATATCCACAACACTAATGTGCATGCTCGTTATACTGACTGCATTGCTTAGCTTTTAAGAGTACTGTAGGGCCAACTAAGTGTTGGAGCTAAATTGGATAAGGGAGGGGGGGTGAGTCCTTTGTCCCTGTGCAGTGTGCTCTGGCAGATTCTAGATTTAGCCAGAAGGTGTCACTGTTACATCATTTCTTTATAAAGCTGAGATGCCGTGTGCTTAGTGTCAGTCTCTCTCTATTTTAACTCCAGGAGAGAGTGTTGGAACTTGAGGGAAGATATAAACCCAAGGGATAGTGAGGCCCTTGGAGGGCTAGGGGTACAGGGCCCCAAGAATTGGTAGCTCAACCAGGAGGGTCTAGAGCTTAGAGGCAGTGAATAGACTGAGACCGAAGCTGCCTATGGATGAATTCCAGTAAAGAGGGCTGTGTTCTGCAAATAATGCTGGGAGCTGTACCCTGAAGTTTAAAGTAAACTTTGTGTGCTCAGCTTGGATAGCTTTGGAGCCCGGCTTGAGGATGACAGATGCTATGGTTGCCTGTACCAACCTATGTGAGGACAGTTGCTGTCCGTGTGCCTGTTACATAGGAGCAACTACCTCTGTCCAGCAGGAGATGAATTTGGGCAGGTAGCACTACCTGGGGAAAGTTAAGAGATCTTGGGGGAAAGGGACTGTGAGTGTCTTTGTCTTTATGTGGGACTTTGCCTGCTAAGGACTGTGCAAGGGATGGACTACCACACATGATCCCCAGGGCAGGGGTGTTATTGAGTGTAATTTTCTTAGTTGAATAAAGTTCTAACTGTTTTTCTGCATTGGTGTATATTATTTGATCCTAGTGGGACCACCCATAGGTGTATGCCTGGATCCCACTAGGTGGAGGCACTGCCATGTAGAGAAATTCCCAGTACCCCTTTCATTTAGCAAAGGTTACATAGTTACATAGTTAAATTGGGTTGAAAAAAGACAAAGTCCATCAAGTTCAACCCCTCCAAATGAAAACCCAGCATTCATACACACACCCCTCCCTACTTTTAATTAAATTCTATATACCCATACCTATACTAACTATAGAGCTTAGTTTCACAATAGCCTTTGATATTATGTCTGTCCAAAAAATCATCCAAGCCATTCTTAAAGGCATTAACTGAATCAACCATCACAACATCACCCGGTGATTCAGGACCTTTGATGGTAAGATATTGATGATGTATATCCTATAATACAGCAGGTGGCCAAAATAGGGTTACAATACTGTAGATAAAGAATATTCTATTTTGTGGCTCTGAGTCTGGGTTAAATGGCATTTTCCTTTATTCTCTGTGAGATCATTGCATTCTAGTGATGTGCGGGCTGACCCGATACCCGCAGGTCAGACGGGTTCGGGCCGACCTCGCACTCTTCTTCACAGGTGTTGGCCGGGTGCGGGTTGAGCTCTTTTCCAGCTCTCCCCGTCTGCCAC
This sequence comes from Xenopus laevis, assembly GCF_017654675.1. Classification (NCBI taxonomy): domain Eukaryota; kingdom Metazoa; phylum Chordata; class Amphibia; order Anura; family Pipidae; genus Xenopus; species Xenopus laevis. The sequence goes on along the minus strand of NC_054371.1, from coordinate 139,756,975 downwards.
CGTCAAATGTGGCTTCCGACTTTCGGATTCGTCTTTTATTGGCAGGGCCGGTTGGCGCTATAAAAGCAACTGGAAGTGCGGATGCGGGCCAAGGGAGGATGGGTTAGGGTCGGAGAAATCCTGACCCACACATCAATATTGCATTCACTGACTTTGGGGATGTAAATGTGTTTGAGCAATAATCATGGCAAACAGGCAGATTCAGGGAGATTAGTTACCCATAAAAAATCTCCTCTTCTTTGGGGCAACTAATCTCCCCAAACTGCCTCCCCTGTCCTGCCGCCATCTAAAATGTAAATTGCCTGCGGGATGGCACTAGGCACAATTCGTTTTCCAAAGTTGCCCGAAGTTTCCTTGTCAGGCAACTTCAGGCAATTTCGGTAAAGGAATCGCGCCGAGTGCCACCCCGCCATCGATTTACATTTTAGCCGGTCGGGAGGCAGTTCAGGGAGATTAGTAGTCCCGAAGAAGAGGAGATTTGTCACCGGACGACTAATCTCCCTGAATATGCCTGTGTGCCCTGACCCTTACAATGGGTTTCAGTTCCCTGTTGTTACTGAGTGGCTTGTTCTTGCCAGTAAGAGAGTGAGGTGTTAATTTAGCCTAAGGCTAATGACTTCCTCACATTTATACCCAGTGCTGCTCCTTGTAAACCCAACAGTTCTGCTAAAGTAAATGGAAAGTAATGGGTAATGGTCAGTGGCACAAAGAACGTTTTGTTAGAGGGCAATGAACGTTGCAGGCTGGTAACATTTGAAATGATCCATCATCAGAAGAAATAGCTTTTGGAGCTTCCCAAGACCACACAGCAGGATATATTACTTTGCCCATTGGAGAGAAAGTTATTACTATCAGTACCAAGGGGGTCAGAACATTTGGCCCTCTGCAGCTGAGCTTGCAGGAGCATGTTGTTAGCTGTAGTTCTGCAACAAATGGAGCAACGGAGGCTTTGTATCCCTAATCTATACAGTGTTTTTTGTATAGCCTTTTTTTTTATAGACGGGCATCTTGCCCTTCAAGGCGTATTGGTATGGAGGAACATACAAGGAAATATATGTGAAAAAATGTTTTGGAGAATGTGGTACAGATGAAACTTTGTTTCTCATAGGACAACTATCATTTTAAAAAAACAGTCCTCAAGTGGTCTGCAAGTTCATTGTTCATGTACACCCCCAGGCTGCATAACAAAAGCAGTGAGACATCACTGATACAGATAACTCTCCATATATCTAGTCACAAAAAGACCAGGGAATTGTCACATAGCAGGGATATATAAAATAAATGACTATTTCCATACTATACAGGTATGGGATCTGTTATCCAGAATGCTCGGGACCTAGGGTTTTCCAGATAATGGATCTTTCTATAATTTAGATATATTTCATACCTTTAGTCTGCTAGACTTAAAGTAAATATTTAATAAACCCAATAGGCCAGTTTTGCTTCCAATAAGGATTAATTACATCATAGTTTGGTATGAAAATCAATTTCTAAAATGGAAACATCCTTTCCATAATTTGGAGCTTTCCAGATAACAGATTCCATAACTGTAGTTACTAATCAGCACTAAGCTTTGATCTGAACATTCCAAGTAACAAATAAAACCAAAGTTCTGATTGCTTGTTACAAGTAAATGCGCTGCTAAAAGACTTCAGAATTACTACTGCTTAATTTTGCCCTGTATTTTTCAGAGACCCCAAAAGCAAAAGTATCTGCTAGACATTGCAGGAAACCGTATCTTTCTTATAATAGACACATCATAAAATCCAGAGGACCTTCCACTGAGTAAATAGTTGGGTATTAGTTTATTATTGCTACTTTTAATTATGTTTAATCAGCTTTACAAATTATCATCACCTTTTACTTTTAGCGCATAGTAATAGAATAAAACCAAAGTAACAGGAAAAAAGAATAATTGAAGAACTGCACATCATTTGTCTATAACTTTCAGCTGTATAATCTATTACTGGCTTCATTTCCGGCATGTAATACTTAGCTGCAGATGCATACTTGTGATTTGGGTAGTATGCTATTTAATTGAGTGATTTCAGTCTTCCACATATTTTAATTTAGGTAAAATTAGTTATAATTTATCTATAATAATATATTGAATACGCGTATAGTGATGGGCGAAAAAATTCATCTGGCACGAAATCGCAGCTAATTTCTGCATCTCACCACTGACGAAACTCCCGGGAAATTTCACCAGCATCAAAAAAAAATTTGCACGTGCGTCCAAAAAGTCTCTTGCGTCCAAATTGGCGCGCGTAAACAGTGTTCAGACACCCATTGACTTTAACGCCGTCAAAATTGACGCGGGCATCAATTTTTTGTCGTTTTTCCGGCGAAGCAAAACGGGAGAAATTTGCCCATCACTATACGCGTGCTGACAATTGATTATGTTTTATATTAAACGATGACAGGTATACAAAATGGAAATTTTGCAGGTATAAGGATTATGTCTGCTGTGTTGAATTAAGAACATTTTCCCCAGAAAGAAATACTTAAAATAATAAAAAAAACAAGGAAACGTGTAAAAGAAATGCACAAGTTCCCCACTCTTGTTTACTCTTGAGACTAACTCCCTATTCATTTGCCATAGCAGTTTGACTATAGTTATGCTCTTGCTCTACTGAAAATTTGTATTGTACTTATATTGTACTTGTATTGTATTTATTAGGTCAGCAGGCCTAACCTGATTTTTGAAACATTGTTCCCACCCTGCAATACCAATGGCTCAAAAGACTCTAAAGTATATCCTACATGAATGATAGAATAGATAGATAGATAGATAGATAGATAGATAGATAGATAGATAGACAATTGATAGACGGACAGACAAGTGTATAGGCAGACAGACAGAAAAATATGAATGTACTATGGTAAAGAATAGGAAATGGTTTAGATCAGTGCAGTCCAACTGGTGGTCCATGGGCCGCATGCAGCCGACGACCCCCCTTGTGTGGCCCCCACATGAAATTCTGCCTGCTGTGACTGCTTACCTTGTGTAAGTTTAAAAGGTATCAGTACTGAGAATAACTGCCCCCTGCATTGTTTACACCTCAAATTATGACAGTAACCACCTGCATTGTTCATACATTTAAACCTTTAAAAGTGAACTAAAGTCTAAAATAGAATAATGCTAGAAATGCTGTAATTTGTATATAAACATGAACTTACTGTACCAGAAGCATAATTAAACAGATGATTTATGTTTTCAAAGTTGGCCGCAGGGGGCTGTCATCTTGTAACTTTGTTATACATCTTTGCAAGACCAAGACCATGAACATGCCCAGTGTGGTCTGGGAGGTTAAACTTAGGGATTGTCCTAATTGTCAAATAATATCTGCCATAGAATTGTCAAATAATATCTGCCGATACAGCACGACTGATTAATAATCAGAATATACAGACTGCACTGGGTCTGTGGGTACAAATCTCTACACAGTCGCCGTCGGCTTTATAGGGAAACAAACAAAGCTGCTTGAGGTCAGGGAAGTAAGTTGGGGGGATCCCCCTGCCATTTTAAAGTATGATCATTCCCTGCAGAGCAGCTAGGGACCATCTAAAGTTTCCAATCTGCAGCAGAGCAAGTAGAACAAAGGGGGAATTTCACTGCATACAGTCAGGTTTCTCATAAAAAAAGTACACATTTTTTTAATTATAGTACATTGGAGAGAGATTTTTTTTTTTATTAAAGAAAGTAAAAATGGGATTGCCTTTACATCCCCTTTAACTGCACGTAGGTACTACATGCTGGCAGGAAAATGCTCTGACTGCCAAGCTTGTAGTTTCTATGTGCTCAGCAGTAAAGGACTTCCTTGCTGCACTAGTGGTGTTTACACAGCGAGTCCTATGTGCCCTCGAACTCCTAGGTATCGAGCCAAGGGTTGATGCCACACAAATCCTGTAACGTGATCGTCTCCATACCTATACATATAACTGTTCAGCAAACCCCAGGCTTTCATATTTAGGATGGTTTATCTTGGTACTTTTTGTAGCTTTTATCCCTCATAAAACTGCCAGTGTTTATAAATTAGTGTATATGTAAGCCATCAAATAAGTATGCACAAGGTAGATTCTGGGGTCTTTACATGTCATGTACTTTGATAAACTTATGTACATTGGGCATCAAACTGTTCAGAGGACCCAACGCTTTCATATTTGGGCTGTTTTATCTTGGTACCTAATAGTATGTGGGAGATAAGATGCAGCCTGGTGGAACTTTTGAGGTGATTTTTGGAAATGTCATCAACATCACCAAATTTAGTAAAGGTTTGTGGCTTAGTGCTTTGGAATAGAAAAACATTGCTTCCCATTTTGGATTCAGGGGAATGTGTACTTTCTGAATATATATGGTTTTCTTGGGTGAACATATTTTTTTCTATCTTTGCCCCTCAAAAGATGCTGTAAATGTTTGATTTTGCAGTGATTGAAATGACAGAACTGATCTCAAATGAGCTCAAATGGGGTGTCTACATTAATATATGCCACATACTTAGGTAAATCTATAGATATTGGGCATCACTGTTCAGTGGACTCCTGGCATTCATGTTTAGGGTGTTTTACATTGGTACCTAATGATGTGTGGGAGATAAAATGCTTCTAAATGGTAGTTTTGAGGTGATTTTCGGGAATGTCGGAAAAGATTTGTTGCTTGGTGCTTTGGAGTAGAAAGACTTGAAATCAGAAGTATGCTGTTTTGTGGAGCAATGTTTTGGAAATGTGGTTGTGTACTGCTTGGAGATTTTGATCTAAACAAGTGAGAAATACAGTATCCATAAAACTGTATATTTGGTATTGGCGCGTTCAGGAGACATAGAACTTTCCTAGCTAAGCTGTTTTCTCGTTCATAAAATAAATTATGTTTCTGATATATATGATTGTATTGTGAAACATGATTTTGTTTTTATTTTATTAGACATTTAGAAGCCTATATTTTTTTTTACAGAAGTGGAATTACATGAAAATTGTAGCATATTTTGAAAGCTTAGGTTGTCCTGAAAAAACAATATATTGTTTTCCTGGGTAAACTAATAGACCTTCTAGGAAACGCCCTTAAAGTGAAAGAGAACAAAATGTTCAAAAATGGTCTGGCAATAAAAGTACCAAATGAGCCAAATCGGCTGGCAGCAAAAGGGTTAAACCCTCCTGCATTGTTTTCATTGTTCACACCTGTAATCCTCCCCTGCATTGTTCAAACTTGTGACACCTCTGTTTCTCACACCACTAAAGCGATGTACTGTTCATACCTCACGCCTGCTTTGTTCAACTGTGCACACCCCATACAAACTGCCAGAGGGCCACTAGCATTGTGTTACAGTATAAACTGTTTATTTTAGAGTGGTCCTAATAGGTTTCCATGTCTCCTGCTGTATTCTGCCTGCCCTATGCTCCCTATGTGTGACATACTCTGCCTGCCCTATGCTCCCTGTGTGTGACATACTCTGCCTTCCCTAGGCTCCATGGGAAATATTTACTAAAGGGCGAAGTGACCAATGCGGGCGAAAATTCACTAGTGAAGGAGACAGACTCTAGTTGTACTTCACTCTCTAACGCCTGGCGAATTTGTGGATTTTGCTGAACGTTACCTCCTGTGCCAGACTTGCCTTCGCCACCTCAGACCAGGCGAAGTGCAATAGAGTAGATAGGAGTTCCTTAAAAAATAGTTGAAAATTGTTTAAGTCCCAAAAAACGCTACCTTTTACATGGTGATAGGCTGAAATAGAGCGTACATTTTTTTGGGGGCAACCAGCTTCCCCCCTATATTTCCTAACATATGGCACATAAACTATACACTGGGCTCATGTGTAGGGCAATATAACAATTTTATTTTATTAAGCTTTCTCAGGCTTATGTAGTGTAATGTATTTGCTGCAACATATACGTCCATTGAACTTTAACTTCCCACAGTATGCAAATTAGGCAATGCTAGTGCAAGCATTGTTCTGGCGAATCTACGACTGGCGAAGTGTTGGGCTGTGAGTGAAGCCGTCACTGGCGAATTTTCGGATGTAAGTCAATTTGCCCCCATGTGTGTGCCATACTGGCAGCAAGAGGTGAACCTGGTGGGGGTTTGTTAGCATTTGGAAATACTTATTAGGTGGTCCCCAAGGTGTTTACTCAAGTGCTGGGGTTGCTGTGTTATCCACAGGGGAGGATGAGCATATGGAATTAAGGGTATCTCTTAATATGGTTTAATAAACTTGTTTCACATATGAGTGAAAGCCCTGCAGTGAGCACCAACCATTTGGTTTTTTGGTGTGCTACCACCATTAATGTAGACATGGTCTTAAAAGTTCTTGTGTAACATAGGTGGGGTTTAAAGAGTGTCTGGTTTAAAAACAGGGAGTGGTCAAGACTGGCTTCCATTATCGGCCCTCCACCATGTAGACCAGAACAATTCCGGCCCTCAGTACCACAGAAGTTGGACATCTCTGGTTTAGATTTTACATAATGATGTTAGAATTTACAGCAATGTTTATATGGATGTTTGTGTATGGAAATAAATATCTACAGTCCCTATATTTATGTGAATTATTTTATTGAGCATGAGTAGAACATTTGTAATAACATTGATAATAAATAGTTCAATAGATTACATTTCTATTTACATTATATATTAACAGAAAAATAAGACAAAACAAAAGAATGGTGTTACAAAACTGCATAATCACTGCCCACAGGGGCCAAGTGAAGCCCTCAGCCATTATTTCAATATCTCTAAATACACTTACAATCCATAGTGATTCAAACATCCAGCAGCACATGTTTAGCATGGGGTTGTCATACAAGTACATATGACTGTCCAGGTATGTACAACCAGCAGCCCTCTAGTTGTTATTCAACTGCAACTTCCATCTTCCCGTGACAACCATGGAATTTAGGGGGGGCTCAAAATTGTACTTCAGTACAGACTGGAAGGTCGCAGATTGTATAACCTTGTCTTTGACAATAATTAAAATAAAAGTTGTTTGGACAAAAGAAGGTCCTAGTAGCAGAATTCATGTACTAGGGCTATGTGAGACCCAAAGTCACTTACTTTAGTAACTCCCAGGGAATTTGATTAGTTGTATTGTTGTTGTATTGCCTGGTGCCCTGGACATTAGCTAGCATAGGGCATGTGGATAGGTTAAGCACAGCTGGGAGAAAGCAGGAACTTGGTCTCTGCTATAAGTGATTTTAGTTCCAGTGTGAGTTGAAGTATGGAAAACTTGGCTCTGGTTCCTCTTCATAATGTTCTCAATTCTGAGACTTATTTGGATGGTTATTAGCATCCTGGAACTCTGGCTTCCAATGATTATTTCTTGACCAAGAGATTACAACAAATAACACTCATTTATACAATATAAATGTAGACAAATTCTAATAGTAAGTGCAGCTTAGGTTAGAGTTGGTACCTGCTTAAAAGGCAGGTGTGGTGGTAGCTTAATCATTCTTTGTCCAAAAGTTCAACAATGTGTCTGTGTGACCGTTTTACTATGGTGTGTGGGAGGGACTGTGGGGGGACTGTGGTGGGGGGGTCCCATGGGGACTGTGGTGGGGTGAAAATGTTGTCGTACAGGGCCTGTGATTTCTGATGGTGGCTCTGGTACCCAGGGAACTCACAGAATGCCTTATCATCCCTATTGCACTCAATTTATATCTCTTACTGCTACATCCCTATGAAATTTAATGCTAAGTACCTAATATCCCCATGGAAACGTATGCATTCACAAGTGCACAAGTATACCCATAGTAAGCGACTCTTCAAGTTTCCCAGGGCACAAGGAATGTCACAAAGTTCCTAGTGCACCCAAAGTATGTTAAAGGACTTGTAAACCCCCCACAAAAATCAGTGAACAGCCTCTTTGAAATCTTTAGCTAACGGCCACTCTGGTTGTTAAAAGGTTAACAGTAAGGCTGCATCATCCCCTTAATCACAGAAATCCTTGTACTCCTCTAACCTACTCTGCCCCCTCCCTCAGGCATTTACACTGGTTGTTGGCTCATGAGCATGTTCAGTTCTTCTCAACTCAGATTACTAAACCACACCCTCCAGTCTAACAACCAATGAAGAGATAACATTGCTGGTTCCCATAGAAACTCTGCTATACAGTAGCTGTCTGATCCTATCATGTACTGAACTTAAGCATTACAGTGCTCAACCCCAGCAGAACTTTTTATCAAAGTATGTTGTGTCTGTATAGCCCTGCATTCTGCATTGCATGAACTTTACATCACACATGTCCTGTTTGCAGATGTCAATGTTACTGATGATGTGTCAGAGGGAATATGGCCGCTGGGTGAAAGCTGCTATTTGTTTTAGGAAAGTGTGATGGCAAATAGATGGGGTATATGCAATACAAATGATGTGACTTGGGGATTGTGGGCAGGAAAGACTGCACTAGGAGTTTAAAGGGCAATAATAAGGAGCATTGGGGTACTAAATACTGCATTTATGCCTTGTGGTAGCATTTTATTTTTCTTAGGGGGGATGCCCCATTACACCCCTTTGTCTTGTGAACAAGTGTACACATCCCCTGTATACAGCAATATTCTGAGATCCACTTAAGGAGGAGTACCTCTCACTTTATTTTATATTGTCTAAGATTGTGGACATTGATCATTTTGGAGAACTATACAGTAATTCACACATCAAAACTTTGCCTTCATAAACTCTGGTTGGAGATTGGGGGGGGGGGGGACTACCCAGCTGTTACCTATTCCAAAAGGAAATCTTTAAGGAATTGTTTATAATTGTGATTTATAAATAAGTGACCATCAATTTTAATTTTATATAATTTTTATGAATTTTTATTGATGAATTTCTGGTTCCTGGCTAGCCAGGTTTTAATTAATTGACCTAGTAAAAATTGAGAACATATTTTAATTACTAATCAAATTACTACATTTTCATATCAACTTGGTTTTTAATTGCACCTTTTAAATTATTTAATTTATTATTGTTATGCTCAAAAGGACCTTGGATTAAAGGTGTAATAAGGACTCGTTGGAGAAAGTATTTTCCCTTTAGTACCACATTACTTTATAATTTTCTTGAATATTACATTGCACATTTTCACTAAGCAAAGGTTTAGCGTTAACAACTGCTTTGGAGTTTTGTTAAATATTTTGTTGCCAAAAATACTGTAGGTTTTGCGATTACAAAATTTTATTACATACTCTGCGAACATTCTCAAAAACTATTTGCTAGCAAACAATATTACATCCCCCCCTAAAGAACACAGCAAATTATGGCACATATTATTTCCTTTGCTCTTCTAATGTCTTGCAGGAACAAAGATGAATCCACAGGAGCAGAATGCAGGGCAGCAAGCAACTATCTATTGAAAAATTCTAACCCCATGAAGCTGGAAATAACCACCAGTGGTATCAAGGCTTCAGAAATAGCTGGAGCAAGAATAAAAAAAATATTTAGCCATAGAGATTAGTAAGTGCAGGTGGTAATACTAATACTGACTAAAATAGTTTAAAATGTACTACCTGACTAACCCAACAATCTATGCTGCTTGTTACTGCTCTGAAAAATCACCGCTTTTGAAAGAACATTGGGTCCTGGGGATTGCGCATCTCTAATAAATTTCCCATAACATTGTAAGTATGGCTTTAAGTAGTTACACAGTATACAAATGTTATTTATGCCTCTCTAAACACCTATAGAATGAAAACTTCTCTCATATAAAAGAGGGCATTTGATGCCAATATGTCTCAAATATAAAGAAAATATTTTCATCGACAGTGGCCGTTTTTTTGGGCGCAAAAAATGTATTTCTTTGGCATAAATTCAAACATATGGGATGGTTTTATTACCATATTTATCATACAAGACCCCTTAGAGATGGACAGGTAGTATTGACCCCCTAAGTTAATGTTAGTTGTCCTTGCTCCCTATCTAATCACCCACAATATGATCACTCGCCACCGTTTTCCTCCAGTCCCTCACATTCCCGTCCCTCACATCCCCAGTGTTCCAAGCAGAGAGGGAGCTGAGCACCTGCCTATTTGTAGTTCTGGCCCTGTTGCCTATATATGTTTATTAAGCCTTTTTAAGAATGGAGACACCAATGCCTCAGTGGTAACACATACACCTGTGCTGGCTGAAAAGACAGAAAATAGCCATCTGTCACAGAATTACTTCTGATGTCACGTAGTGAATTAAATGATGGGTTTTAATATGCATTGATTGGAGCAGGCAATAGTGAGATCAATTCATTTTATAGGAGAAACTCTATTACATTTATTTAATATTTATAAATATGACCTTTGGCTCTATGGCTGATGAATGAAAGTATATTTCAAGTAATTTCTTTTTCCTAGGTCACTGGGAAATATCTAGTCACCCCAAAAATTTGTGTTACAGAGAGACCCCAGCAGAAAAATGGATGCAAAAGAGGTACGCAAGAGAAACACCACAGACTGTGATGCCTTCAAGGCCACCAAAAGCAATCCCACTATGTGTCTGAATAAAAGGTAAGCTTAGAATTGTACAGAGAGAGATTTGTAATTGGTTTTATAGACCCCTATATTGCTCTTAAAGTCTTGTGTAGCTCAGTTTAGATAGATAAGTACATTGTATTTGTAATATTTCTCCCATGGAACCACAATTAAAGTTTAAATGTAACCCCTTTATCTTAAAGCAGGAACTATGTCCACTGCTTTAACAGTTTGACTGGAGATATCCAGCATCATTCTATGTGCTCTACACTGTAAGGCTTAAGTTGCCGCATGCCACCAACTGACGATCACTAACTGATTTTATACCAGTTAGGAGCTTCATTGCTAGGAGCTTGCTCTTGGTGATTTGGCAAATAATTTGACGAGAGAGCGACAGAAAGCCATATTTTTTTAGCAGGAAAGCGAGAAGAAAAGAAGAAAAGAAGAAAGATCTACTGAGAAGACAGCAACATGGATTTGAAGAAAAAGAAGAGAAGCAGTAGTCCAGAGGAGGACTTGTCTGGTAAGGAGAAGACAGTTATTGCTTTAGCATTTCTTGTGCTTCTCATCTGCTATAAAAGTAAAGATATAACTCTTACTCTATATGATGTTGTTGGAGATGAGTGTACCTTCTGCCTCTCACTGTTTATTTAATTTACTTGGGGTGGCAATAACTGTTAGCTTTTACTGTTTAATGTGAGTGGGGTACCAATGTATAACTATATGTAGTGTATTATAACTGACACTTCCCACTTGTAATATATAATGTGCTAAATTTACCATTTCCAGTACCTGATACTGTGCTTTTAGTGCCAGTAGCTAAATCTTCCAATGTATATTATGCCCCCCACGTGTCAGTGTCTGTTGGGATACTTTTGCTCAGAAATCTGCACTCAATATGAATGTACTATTCACTGGGTGTCACTGCATATAAATGTTTTGGTACAAGTAAATGTGGTTGGGGTACTATTATATGTGTATACACAAACACAAACTCCCATCATCAGTTCTAGTAATAGTTTTGATAATTTTACTATTGGTTACTATTGGTTAAATGAAAAAGATAAAAGCAAGCATGCTACAGGCTACTGCATTGATACAATTTAGCATAAACCTTTGTAAATTAGCCCCACTGTCTTATTATATAGTTGTGATACCCACTTCCTTTTACTTTATAAAATGTATTTGATTTGCCATTATCCGCTACCTCCTACTGTGTAAATGAGGTTACAGTACAGGTATGGGATCTGTTATCCATAAAAGCGCCAAATTACGGAAAGGCCATCTTCCGACTCCATTTTATCCAATTAATCCAAATTTGTAATAAATAATTTCCTTTTCCTCTGTAATAATAAAACAGTACCTTGTACTTGATCTAAACTAAGATATGCTGTAATTAATCCTTAGTGGAAGCAAAACCAGCCTATTGGGGTTATTTAATATTTATATGATTTTATTGTAGATTTAAGGTATAAATATACAAATAACAGAAATATCCTTTATCTGGAAAATCCCAGGTGCCGAACATTCTAGATAACAGACCCCATACCTGTACTTGGATCACAGTACTAAGGAAGGAGCTAAATTTTTATATAACAATCAATCTAAACCTGTGCTTGTGGTAGCTGTACATTTGTAGATTTAGTGACTAAACTGGAGATTAGAGAGTAACATAATGCTTAATATTGTTAGCAGGAAAAAGAACTTGCTGCAGGAAGACATCAACTACAGAAGATGAGAGGTGTATTACAAAGAGATCAAGAAGCCCAGAGGAGCATCCAATTGGTAAGCAGAAGACTCTTTATTCTGTATTGCTGTAGAACTTCATTATTTATGTCTCTCAATGTAATGTGCTTGGGCCCACTGCTTGTGATTATATATATATACATATATATATATATCTATATATATAGATATATATAGATATATATATATATATATACATGCATTATATAATGCACTAGAGGTGCCTGCCAATATTCAATCCCTTTAATGCACATTACGTATCAGATGCTCTGTGTCACACTTTAAAGAGGTGGTTCACCTTTAAGTTAACTTTTAATTTTTTTAAAATTTATTGGCCTTTCTTTTTTTTATAGTTTCTGAATTATTTGCCTTCTTTTTCGGATGCTTTTCAGCTTTCAAATGGGGGTCACTGACCCCATGTAAAACAAATGCTGTGTAAGGCTGCACATTTACGGGGTTATTCATCAAAGGTCGAATTTTAAAGTTATGTGAGCTTTAGACCTTGAATGAACTCGCAACTGGAATGGTTTCTTATTTAAGAAAAAACTCAAATGGGAAAATCTCAAATCAATGAGTTTGTGGTTAACAACCCAAAAACTCAAATGAATCGAGTTTTCAGTGGGAAATAACCCTTAAACTGATTGAGTTTTTGAGCAAAACCTTCATAAAAAACTTGAAAGTCTTGAAGGCTATTAACATCTTTAAATGGTTCAAGGGGCCTCTGCCATTGACTCCTACATGTCCTTGACAGGTTTTAGATGGTGTATTTTCAGTTTTAAGCTATTTCCAGGATTGGGGTATAATAAATCTGCCCCTTATTGTTATTTCTCCCTTTTCTTGCTCAACTTTCTCTTCAGACCTTCTCTTATTCATATTCCAGTCTCTTATTCAAATCACTACATGGTGGCTAGGGTAAGATGGACCCTAGCAACCAGATTGCTAAAACTGTAAACCGGAGAACTGCTGTATAATAAGCGACTATTGCAAACCACATATAATGAAAAATAAAAACCATTTGCAAATTGTCTTATAATACCACTCTCTATATCATACTAAAAATTAATTAAAAGGTGAATAACACCTTTAATACCAGCTGTGCAGACCCCAAGCAAGATCTTCCCATTATTGGTCTATGACAAAATAAAAGAAAATTGCTCTCACCTCTACACCCAAATAAGTACCACTGATCTTTCACTATATCTGGCCAAAATCCCATAGTATGATACTGCCAGTTCCACTACCTTGATTTTAGGTTAAATACATGTTCCATGAATATGATTAACACAGAGATAATGAATGCTAACAAATGATTTGGTTGCTATAGTTATAAGTCAAGGATTTTTAGTATTTATCTCAGTTTTATGGTTGGGGTGCATTATCAGCATCAGTTGGGGTGCATTATTCAGAGAATATGGTGGGCATTTAAATCTGTTACAATCTGCACCCTTAGGCTAGGGCAACACGGCGCGATTTTGCCGCGATTCTGCGCTGGGCGAGTTGCGAGTTACGAGTCGCTGCGGTTTTTAAGCCGAAATAGCTTTGTTAACTTTGGCGCTGGCGTCAATGCAAATCGCGGCGAAATCGCTGCGCTAATTCACACGCGGCGATTCTTTTTCTACTGTCGCCCGGAAACGCCCAGCGAGGCAACTTCGGGCGACAATAGAAAACGAATCGCCGCGTGTGAATTAGCGCAGCGATTTCGCCGCGATTTGCATTGACGCCAGCGCCAAAGTTAACAAAGCTATTTCGGCTTAAAAACCGCAGCGACTCGCAACTCGCAACTCGCCCAGCGCAGAATCGCGGCAAAATCGCGCCGTGTGGCCCTAGCCTAAGAATTGTACAACTTTATTATGATAATTGTTATATAAAGGATGTGCAGTCGCTTTAAGAGAACATGCACATTTCATAATTGTGATGGTCCCATGTCTTATTTTACATAGACAAAGAACAACCTGTAGATTCACATAAGCCTGTGGATTTTAGATCACCCATTAGTGTTTTTATAATACAAAAGTTGATGAATAGGATTTTTCTTTAGGCTGAGACACTGAAATCTATAACACAGAAGCCTAAGTAGATTCCCAGGTCAGCTCCTTGTATCAACAGGTAGTACACGTTCCTTCACCAAGACACAAAGGGGCAAATTCACTAAGAATAGAAGTTGCGCCAGGCGCAACTTCGCCGCTCTTCGCCGCACTTCGCCAGGCGAATTTTCGCCAGCGCTCCGCAAATTCACTAAAATGCGAAGTTGCGCACAGGGGTAGCGTAAGTTTGCGAAGTTGCGCTAGCGTTGTTTCGCTATATAAAGCGAAGTTGCGCTAGCGAAGGCTAATTTGCATACGGCGCGAAATTCAAATTTCAATGGAGGAACACGTATCTGCACTACAAATGCCTAGAAAACCTTCAAATCAGCCAATAAAAATTGTATTTTGCCCTACACATGTGCCCACTGTCTAGGTAAGTTGCCATGAGTCAGGAAATGTAGGGGGGAGGAAGGGGAGCCCCAAAAAAATTTCGATCTTTTTCAGCCTATCACCCGTCATGTAGAAAACACGCCAGCGTTTTTTGGGACTTAGGAAAAATTTTGACTTTTTTTGAAACAATCCCTATCTACTCTATTGCGCTTCGCCAGGTCTGAGATGGCGAAGGAAGTCTAGCGTAAAAGGTAGCGTTCGCTACACTGCGCAAGTTAGTGAATTTGCGTAGTTTCGTCGCTAGCGAAAATTCGCCTGGCGTAAGGTTGCGAAGTAACACTAGCGAAACTACGCCAGCGTTCGTTAGTGAATTTGCGCAGTAGCGAAAATGCCGAACGCTAGCGAAAAAACACTAGCGTTCGGCGCTTCGCACCTTAGTGAATTTGCCCCAAAGAAGGATACATCCTAAAATTCTTTGGGTATCTGATGTTCATGAGTACTGCTATATGATAATGTAGTTTTTCAGACATTCAGTGTATATCTATAGATTTAACATTGTATTAAATTCATTTTTAATCTTTTAGATGGAAAGGAAAAGAAAAGGAGTAGAGTGGACGCCAAAACACCACCATCCCTCAGTATTACCAACTACAGACTCATGAAAGAGCTGGGGAAAGGCAACTTCGGCAGAGTAAGTGATCAACTTCCTAAGGAAAAATCTAACGTACTGATCTAGTATACAAATATAATATTAATTATACTTAAAGGGATTCTGTCATGATTTTTTAATGGTACCTGTATCACTTTTATCACTGAATTACACTGTGTACATTGCAAGTAATTCATTCTACCATTTAAAATTTTATTCTTGAACCAATGAACCAGGAGCTCAAGTGCTGGATCATTAAAAGAGCACAATGTCACTTTTTCCTGTTGTTTTTCTAGGTGATGTTAGCTTCGTATGCCATAAAGGACCAACTTGTGGCAGTGAAAATTATGCAGAAGAAAAACGGAAAGGAATTCAAATACGTCAGAGGAGAAGCCCAGGTTCTTCAGTTAGGGAGAGAATGCCCATTTCTATGCCGGGCATTTACAACATTTCAAACTCAGGTACAGGGTAGTGAATCTTCTTAAACATGTTATGCTGCAAATAAAAGTATTTTATTTAGTATATCTGTATTTACATACAACACTGTCACCATGTAATTGAATGTGCTGTGTGTGTGTGTGTGTGTGTGTAGATGATATTAGAGATCTCCCTTCTATACGTAGAACTTTAAGAATAGGTCATGGCAGTATATTAAAAATATGGATAAGAAATATACCAGCTATGTGGCTGTATAAGTGCAACTTAAGGGGTCGTGCAAAACATAACTGTATTAAGGTTGAAGGTTAAAATGGAATTGCTTGGTTATGTTCCAATTGATTTCATTCAGACTTGTGACTTGTACTGGCATGAGATAGTGTCAGGCTGAGTATCATGGTACACCAGGAGCAGGTATACACAGTGAACTAAAAGTGATTGAGAGAACAAATACACATGTATCAAATATGACAATTCCAATAACAGTAGCTGTCCTGTGCAGTTAAGATTATGTATATCTCTTTGGAGCCCAGAGTAACATAGCCCAGTAAAAATGTCCCCTCTATTATCCATAATGATATCACATTCTATTAAATATCTGGCTATTAATTAAAACTGTTATTATAAATACAGAACTAACTGAATAAAATATAAATATATATATACACACACACACACACATTAACTTGTATGCATCTCTGTGTTGTTTCTCTGAAACAAAAAACAGTATGACACCACCTTGTTCGCATAATGTATAATATGTTTTTAGTAGTAATTCATTTTTTTTCATGATTTTGTAATAAATAATTAAATTACTGTTGAGTACTATCCAGTTCTATTGCTCATCCTCTCCTTTTGTTCTTTTGTAACCAGTCACATCTGATGATGGTACTGGAGTATGCAAGAGGCGGCACACTGGAAAGCCTAATTAAGAAGCAAAAGAACATGAACAGCCAGAAAATACTGTAAGTAACATGCTACTTATGACAAGAGAGTACAGAGTGATGGAGACAAGAAATACAAGACAGATGTCATTAATAATAGCAGACAGAATTACTCTTCCCAACTTCTTAAACACTTGCTTTCATCCAAAGTTCAGATATATGAATATAAAGTTGAAGCTGCTTTCTGGGTTATTTGGTTTGTTTTAACTGTGGTGGCCCCACTTGCATGGTTGCTCAAGAGTGTCTCCCAGTATTCACAGCTCATCCTTCCAGGGCTGGATTTAAATAGCAGGTGCCCCTAGGCCTGCTGCTGTTCGTGGCCCCCGTCCCCCTTTATTTGTGCACATATGCAAATTTTCATCATCAGATCTGGAGCACTGGGGATTGGCGCACAGGAATTGTTTAAAAAACTATTGTATTGACAACACATCTCCAGTGTTTTTGAATCAATGTGGATATGGTTTGGCAGCATGCCGCCCCCCTAAAATCCTGCTGCCCTAGGCCCAGGCCTTGGTGGCCTTTCCACAAATCCGGGCCTGCATCCTTTCCTACTTGACAGATGGGGACTGTGACTGATCTGGAAACAAATCTGGCAATAAAAAATATAATTAAAATAAAGTGGCTGTTAATATTGATGAACAATACATTCTTTATCACATACACTAGTAGATGCCAAACTGCAATTTACTGCAAAGCAGCCCATAGATAATGAAATGAAGATATTAAAACACCAGCTAAGATATAATAGAAAACATTGGAAAACAGACAATATGCTCAATTTTTAAGAGCTTTTACATTTAACCATTAAAGTCCATGTATAGAAAACTCTGAGCACATGTGACTTCATCATATACAAATCTTTTATTGAAACATGTCCCTTAACACTGAAAATGAGATTGCAGGTTGGATTTCTATGCACAGGACAGCAGGACTTTACATAATATATAATGGCTTTTAAGGCCTGTGAGTATTTCCAGTGAATATTTGCTTTTTCCTTTTATCCATTTTTATAGTGTATGCATGCTATTTGCAATATAATACCAATAGACTGTATTAATGATTTTATTTCCATTGTGATATGGCTTTTGTAATAAACCAGTGTATAATGTCAGATTACTGAATACAAGTCAATGATAGCATAGTCAAATTAGTCTCCAAATGTATCATTTTCTGAAGTAGTTATCCTACAAGATGCTGAGGAACTTGTTAATTTCTACTTAACATAGATGCTCCAGTTCTCTGTTTATAGGCTGACGTTTTTCTGGGTTTTTTGTTCACTTTTGGAAAACTGTGGGTACAATGTATATGTCATGTATTTAATCACATTATTTGTATTCCCTTTCTCTAAAAAGGTTTTATTCATCAGAAATAGCAGTGGGTTTGCAGTTCTTGCATGCCAAAGGGATTGTACATCGGTAAGAACATTTTCTTTCACTTTCTTTTATACTTTTTTTCCATTTTATGGGCATAATTGAGATAATTCTTGCAGTGATGTAACTAAGGCCCCTCCCCATAAGTGCAGCTATCCAACTAAATCACAAACATTGTAGACACTTTATCCTAAAATGATGTATAATTTGCTGGCACTGTATAATAAATAATCATAATGGGATAGTAAACATTTTCATTATTTCTTTTGGGAGTTTTAGTTTTCCAAGTCTTGCTCATTGTATGCAGTGTCGGACTGGCCCACCTGGATACCAGGAAAACTCCCGGTGGGCCCAGGTGTTAGTGAGCCTCTTGCTTCTAACCATTTGGCCTATTTCATGGTCATTTTCCATTCCTTTATTGAAAAAAAGAGGTTTTATAATGGAAGAATAGAGTATAGTGTGTAGAGAAAAAATACTATGAGAATAAAGAGGTTGAATGAGGAGTATAATAGTTTGGAAAGTGGTCCTTCAGCCTAAGGTTTTCTGGTGGGCCCCTGGCATTCCTGTCCGACACTGATTGTATGCATTGTGCCTGCTTAACCATAATATCTTCCTTCACTTCTCAGCCTCTCCTTTCTGCTTAATTCCCTTAATGGGGTTTGAACCTTTGTGATTGTGCTTGATATGTTTCTTACAGGGATCTCAAGCCAGAAAATGTTTTTCTTGATGAAGAAGGCCATATTAAGATCGGCGATTTTGGACTTGCGTGTACCAATACATTTGACCATAAAACCCTTTCTGGGATTTATGGCACACCAGGCTATATAGCCCCAGAGGTAAGAATCCTGGTTCCAACATATTTATACAGTTTTCCTCTAATACATTGTATTAAAGTAGCAGTATACCCCTGTCATCATGAGTCCAATGAACAGGGCTTGAACCAAACAAAAGTTTTCCCTTTTGTTTTAATCATAAAATATGTATGTTTTTTTATTTCTTCAGCTAAATAAGGAAATTGACAATACTGCATGTTTGGCCTTGCATGGGCCATGTGATTGTAACCCAGGTTTATTCAATGTTATTTGTTAGACTCCTGGTTTCTCCTAACCTTGAACCATAAACATAATTTGTTTTTGCAAAACAAATTAGCCAGCAGCTTTTGAAAATATTTCTAAGTAACTAATAGAATACCACCTCTGCATATGCTTTGATAGTCCTTTCTTTGTCCTTTGCAGAGAACTTACAATACTGCAGACTTACGCCTGGGTAAATTATAGTGTTTGTAGAGTGCATTTAGTGCCCAGGCATTCCCTATTTACAGCGTTATACACATTATGTGGCACAAATAGCAGGCCACTGTAGATCAGGTCAATATGATTCATTAAAATGTTAAAAATATTGTTTCAGATGTCAGAACTAGTAGTGCAGACAGTAAAAAACAACCAGACAGATCGTGCTTTCAGTAGTAAAAATTAGTTTTGAGATGGAGATTCCCTTTTTACAAAAGTTCGATTCTGTTAGAAGGATGGCAATTATATCAAATATTGTTTCTCTATTCCGCTATGATTATCAGGGTTTTCAATCTAACATAACCATTGCAAAATAAAACATTTAAAGAGTTAGAGGTAAAGAATAAACTCATGTATAGAAGCATGTCAGCATGTCAGATAAATAATCTATTCTTTATTTTGAAGATTTTGTCAGAGGACCCATATGACTCAGCGGCAGACTGGTGGTCGTTCGGTGTCATTGTATACGAAATGGCCACCGGTAACTTGCCATTTCCACCAGAGAGAAACTTAAAACAACACCTAAAGACGATCATCTATGAGAAGCCAAGGTATCCAAAATCTCTTGGGTCTGAACTGCGTGACCTCCTTCAACAGGTAAATAAAATCAGACTGAAATATTAAGATTTTTAATGCTTAAATTTACTGTACATTTCAATTATGCATTGCAACTCTTCTTATACAGATATTCACAAATGTTACAAAAAAAGCAGTTTTTTTCATTTTAAACTACTGGGTTTAAGGTCTTTAGTCTATTGTTATAGCTATTACTACAAAGGTGGTTCTGCAAAGGCAGTTGGCACAAGCTCAATAGATAATGTAACATATTCTTAAAAGGGACATATCTTCATTTTCTATAAGAGCAAAAATACATAGCTGAGGCTGTCTCCACATTTCTTTTGAATCTATTATGGAAGTTTCCATGTATTCAAGCACACTAAGAAATTGTAAGCTCTGCTGATCAAGCCCACTGATCATCTGCATAGGGAGTCCCAATCTGTGGCCTGTCATAGAAGTGGATGTATTTCTAGGAGTAAAGCTACTTCTCTGCCAAGTGTGGCCAGCATGTTTACAGCCTGGAGTAAAAAGGCTCCAGTAGAAGTTCATGTTAGGAAGGGGGCCCATAGGGAAGGTGGATGTGTAGGTTAGAGTATAGTAGTACAGTAAGTGTTGAAGTAGCACAAAACAGTGAGTATTATTGTGCAAGATAACCATGAGCATCAATGAAAAATGTTAGTCATGCTGGCTTTAAAAACCGAGAGTTCAGTGAGCACCAAAAAGTAGCACAGTAAATGATCCAGGTGGCCAACACTTCTTTACCCCTAAATATTTATCTTTTCCATGTTTTGTTTTTGCTCTTCTTCTGTCTTCTGTGTTGCTTTTACGTTTTTATTGTTATCTATGGTTTGTCTTATAAACTCTCCTTTCTTATGACAATACTTCTCCCTGCTCTTTCAATATCCCTTTCATGCTTCTTGATGATATGGTGCTATTATTACAAATATGTTGCCCCAAACTGTAAGGAGTTTTATGTTTAATGGGCCTGTGCTTGTTCCTTTATGTGGTTATATACATTAGTACTAGAAGCAGCTTATTATCTGTAGTGCAAAGATATGTACATTTTATTAAATAATTATTATTTAATTTCTACAGCTCTTGAAGAAAACCCCTGACACTCGCCTTGGGGTCTATTCCAACATTCGGGACCACCCATTCTATTCATCAATTGACTGGGTGAAAGTGGAAAGAAGGCAACTAGTTCCACCTGTAAAACCAAAAATGGTAAGTCCATTACTGTAATGTGATATCTTTGAGTAGTGAAAGAGCCCATACAGTGAGTCTAGTTTTTTAAGTTTTGCACCAGGTTTGTTTTTCTAATCTAAGGAATAATTTATAGGATTGAGAGAAGGAATGCCTACGGGATTCATATATTTTATTTGCACATTAAAAACACTTAAAAACCTTATGTAAAGATGGGTATAATGGTTTGGCACTAATTACAGAGGGCGACACAGGGTGTTTTTCAAAGTGTTTTATGTCCACTGATATTTTAGGCACTAAAACAATTGTGTGGACAATATTTATAGGCACAGCCAAAGCCTTATGTTCAGTTAAGTATACAGTATATACAATTTTGGACTTTGTCATGTAAATTTTTTCTATTTATAGCTTCAGCGCCCTTGCGAAAAAGTACTATGGCAGGTCCATTGGTGAATTGAGAGATGGAACTGATGGTCAATATAGATTATTTCATATCACCTTGGATAAAGGGAATAATAACTGTAAAACTGTGTTTTTTTCATTCCTATAGAGATCCGTTGCAGGGCTCTGCAATAGGAACATCCCATTCCCAAAAGAAGACCCCAGGGAAACCAGCGTGCTTGAAAATTTCAGCTATGTAGATCCAAGCTGGCAAGAATAAGTCATCTTTGTGCCACCGAAGAGGTAGAAGCCACTTGCACTCTTGTATTTCTCCATTATTAAGGACTGAGACAACAGTATTTTTTTTGAACATGTCTTAAAATTAATCTTAATACAGTGATCATCGAAATGTTGTGCAACATTCCACTGGGAACATCTGCCTGGTTTCTCCAATTCTTCATCTGTAGCAACCCATCGGGTAAAGTATAACATTCTGGCATCAACTAAGGTAAGTGAATGCTGTGTATCCATCTCAATGCTGTCAACACCTTCAGCTTCTTGCAGGTTAACTGCTAGTATGCTATACCTTAGATAACCAACAGCTTAAGTTGCCACCCGAAATGGAGATTTGTCACCTGCCTTCATCTGATGTATTAGATCCAGGTTTGTAGGAGTGTGTGTGAGGCAGCCACCAACACCAGAGCAAGCAGCTGCCTTTAATGCTTATTTTTGTTCTTGTTAATAGTTTTTGTTCTAAGTTAAAAAAAAACACAAAAAAAAACAAAAAAAAAAATCCCCCCCATGTTACCCATTTTTTTTCCATCTTACCCATCCACCCCAACTTCTCCTTCCCCCCTTATATTTCATGCTATGCACAGTCTGCTACCAACATCTATACATGGCCTGTGATGTCACCAGAGGGGGGGATTGGGGTGGGCATGGCTAGTGGCCTGTGACGGCTCAATTTTCAATCTTTGTCCATTCACAAGCCACTAGCGGTTCCCCTCTGGTGCTATCACAATCTACATCTAAAATCTGTAGAATTCTTACCAAGGTCTTATGGTTGATCAGCTGAGATTTCCAACATTAGGAAAAGCTGCTTCTAATAACAACCAACATACTTGTACATCCAGACCCTTAATTAATGTCATTCATGCTATGTATATTAAGGAATAGCCCCATGTATTGTCAGATGTAGTGCAAAATATGTAGTATTAATGCCTTAATAACTAGCATAATATACAGAGAATGTATTTATTCTGTTAACACCTTCAGCTTCTTGCAGGTTTAACTGCTGTTCTGCTGTACTTTAGAAATCCACAAGGTTATGTTGCCATCAGAAAATATTTGTCACCTGCCTTCATCTGACATTTTAGATCCAGGTTTGTAGGTGTGTTTGGATAAGGCAGCCACCAACACCAGAGCAAGAACTTGCATCTGCCTTTAATGCTAAGATCTAAGTTCTTTCCTTGAGAAAGACATAGCCACCAAAAATATGCTTCAAATTACATTCCACCACAGTGCCACAGAGATTGGACAAGTACAATTTTGATCCTGATGCCAGTATGTATATCTGGCTAAATTCACCCACAAAGTACATCCTATATACCACCTAAATATTTGCAAAAACTGTATAAGAGGGCATTGACTAAACCACATGCTTGTCCATCACTTATTTAACATCCAGGTCCTTATGGAGTGGCTATTTATTACAGTTCTAAGTTTAAAAAAAGAAAAAAAAATCCCCCCATCTTCTTCCCCCCTTATATTTCATGCTATGCACTGCCTGTTACCAACATCTATACATGGCCTGTGATGTCACCAGAGGTGGGGATTGGGGTGGGCATAGCTAGTGGCCTGTGATGGCTCAATTTTCAATCTTTATCCATTCACAAGCCACTAGCGGTACCCGTCTGGTGAAACCAACCTACATCTAGAAACTATAGAATTCTTACCAACACATTATGGTTGATCAGCCGAGATTTCCAACATTAGGAAACACTACTGCTAATAATAGCCACCTTACTTGGAATAACAATTTAAGTAATTAGGGGAGAACATGGTGCTCCAGAATTAAATGTAAAGTATTTCACCAAACAGTGAAAGTAGTCCGGGTGCACCAGCCCCAGACCTCCAGCTTTAGGGAGCGGTACAGCAGAGAATATAGAAGCAGAGCTGACCGTCACTTGAACAGATCCACAGGACCAGAGATGTTCAGTTCTCTGTGAGCCCATGACTAAATGCCCTAAAGGGGTACGAAATGCGTAGGGTGGATGGAGATGCAGCTATATTTTTAACTTTTCTACCAATAAAATTATTTTTTAACTGAACATTTCTGGTCCTGTGGATCTGTTCGAGTACCAGTCAGCTTGGAGTACCATATTCTTTACTTGGAATAACCTCATTTATTGTCAGATGAAGTGCACAATATGTAGTCTTTGTGCCTTAATGACTATCTTAGTATAGAGAGAATATATTTACCCCTCATTGGTCCAAAAAAATTAATTAACATAGGAAATAAAAAAAAACATGCAAATCAAGTTTAGAAACAAGCTATTTTTTGCATATTTCACCTGTCCCTCATTGAGCACATGAACCCTGATAGCGTTCCTAAGAGCTTCTAACAATAATCTTTATGGAAAAATATCCTTGTTAACCATTTTTTCTGAGCTTTTATTTTCCAGTGTTGCCATATTGAACCAGCTGCACAGTTTTCCTCCACGCCAACGTTCATATTTACCAACCAGGATACAGGTGAGATTTTTATTGTATGGCATTTACAGGTGAGATTTTTATTGTATGGCATTTAGATCTACTCTATACTGCTTAATTCATCGTCCCAGACAGTAGTCTATATGCCAAACTGGCTTAGAAAAATATAGAAATGTAAGTCAGTCAATATTTTTTACAGTACTATTGTCTGTATCATTAATACAAGATTGTAAATGTAAAAGTTCCTTCTGAAAGAACAGTAGTTTGTAAATAACTATATTATAGATTCTGGGCTGCCAAAAAAGGATCAGAATGCTTTGATTTTTGGTTGTTTTGTTCTTAAAATCATCTCTGGCTGCTCCCAGCAGAATCTGGGTTACACCCTAAAACCCAAAGGTGCTCTGGTACCATAGGCCACACCTTTTTGATTATTTACCAAGATTAGTTAATGCCCCCCCCCAGAAGTTGTAAGGATAAAGGAGGGCACTGGTAGCCAGGATTTTGCTAATCACATGATTTTTATTAAATAGAGGGAGTTCTAAAAGCATTTCAAGGCATACTGTAGTACTACTGATCATCTCGCCAAAACTATTGCAAACACACAAAAAAGGGCTGATCAATGTACATTCTCTGACCTTATGTTTTACCTTTAGTTAATTCAGGTCATATTTTCCAAGTCTGGCTCCTCCCTGTCTGGTTGGGGTAACTTAGTGTTGCTACCATATAGTATATATCTGTAGGTCAGTAATCCTGTTTCTGCTCTTGTAGAACTGTTTGGGTAAGAATATGCAAAGCCTAGGCTCAGATATCATGGAACTCTTTCACTCATCCTTTCTTCCTTTCATTTTAGAATTCATGTCTGGCGAGCAGAAGGTTCCGCAAAGTACTGGAATATTGAATAAAGCCTCAAGATACACAGCTACTGTCTAAATGAAACCTGTTCCTGGAAAAGACAACGGGACTTAACCAACTATTCACAGCATCTAAAAATAAACTATTTTAAAGTTAAAAACTCTGCTGCATATTATTCTGTTACAGGTACCCATTTTGAATATTCATATTCTAACAAAACACATATTTTATGTATCGCCACCATTCATATCTGCAAGTGACAGTGTCTTATTATATGAGATGTATATATGCAGTGGTGTGAATAGAAGTTGCTAGACCCCACATCAAACTAATTTTTGGGTCCCCCTAAACTTTGGGGAGACCACATTGCTGTGATTGATTCAGACCTATGTCTTACTATGCTGTTTATAATGTTTGAAAAGTCACTTAGATTTTTATTTTCCTGAGATTTTTCTTATAGTAAAAGTTTTGGGGCTCCCCTTTCCTGTCTGTCTCTCTGCTGACCCTGTAATGTTAAAGAGCGGGTTCACCATTATGGTAACTTTTGCACAACTTTGCAATGTGTTATAGAATGGCTAATTTTAAGCAAATTTCCAATTGGTCTTCATTATTTATTTTGCATAGTGTTTGAATTATTTGCCTTTTTTCTTCTGACTCTTTCTTCTTCTGTCTTTTTCAAATTGGGGATCACTGACCCCATCTTAAAACAAATACTCTGCAAGGCTACATATTTATTGTTATTGCTACTTTTTATTACTCGTCTTTCTATTCAGGCCCTCGACTATTCATATTCTAGGCTCTCATTTAAATCAATGCATGGTTGCTAGGGTAATTTAAACTGAAATTGCAAACTGGAGAGCTATTGAATAAAAAGCTAAATAAACTTAAAACCCACAAATAATAAAAAATGAAAACAAATTGAAAATTGTCTCAAAATATCCCTTTTCTCCATCAACCCCTTTAACAGTAAGTAATTAATGTCTCATTTAGAGGGTATAGAATAGTCAAATTCTACATAGAATTAAAGAATTTGGATTTGTTAATGTTTAAACAGTATAATATTCTATTAGTTGACAGCAGTTTATACAATGACATTGGCAAAACTTTGGCTGGAAAAAGAAGAAAACTGGCAGCAGAGTATCACATAATGAATATGATTAAATGTGGTGCATAGAAGACCTGTAGTGACCAATATATGTATAAACTCATGCACCAGTTATAGTTATAAAACATTATTTCAGTACATTAAAAGTTATTTAGTCCCCACATGGATAGACTGATGTGTTTCATGCTTACCCAATCATAGCCCCACTGTTTGGCCTGCATAAAAAAAGTAAGAGCAAGCATTAAGCATTTACAGTAGCAAAATTAAAAGAGAAATCTGTCTATGTAAACCCCTCTGTCTCTTTTATCTCTAGTGTTCTGCCCATACCATCACCTTCCAAAGAAAATAGAATTTGTACCCTCTGCCTTGGGGTATTTGGATTATAGATACAGTGCTAAAGAAACCTCCCTATCAGTCAGGCTTGTACCAGTCCCGTTTTCTGGTTTTATTAATATTGTTGCAGAGTAAACAATCCCATGATGCTGCCTATATACTTACAGATACTTTTAGGCAGAGATATGGTAATGACTGAATGAATGGGTTAAGCACACACAAGAACATTGGTGTGGACAGCTTCTATTTTGTGTTTTGTACATTGCCAGGTGTCCAGGCAGTGGCACCACCAGGAATGAGAGGGGCCCATTGGAGGAATAAGGCTGACAAGGTACAGATTACAATGTGTACATATTTTAATGTGGTTTGTCCTAGCACCCGCCCGCCTACCTTTACTCGCACCCCCTTTCTCACGCAAGTGTGCATTGACGTGCCAGAGCTGTGGCTCCCTAGTGCTTCTATAATATGGCTGGGCTGCATACAGCCACTGAAATTTTGCTGCCCTAGCTCAGGACCTTTGTGGCCTCGCCACAAATCAAAGCCTGCTTACTACTAAGTGATAATGTTGAAGCAGATGAAACAGCCCTACATAGTTTGCAATATGTTTCATTTTCTGTAGCTCCAGTAGGTGTCACTATTTTACTATATATTACTAACATTCTAACAAATTTTAATGCAGACCTTGCGTCTAGCAGCAGCAAATTTCTCAGGTGCATGAAATGATGCTAAGATTCTGGGAACAATACACTATGGGTATAGAAATAATATGAATAATCGTGCTTTTTTACATACTGTTATTATCCATATATCAGGATATTAGGGGAGGGATTATGTGGTCTAGTGATGCATAGGTCAACATTTATTTGACAGGCTAAACTTGTACCTATCCATCTAATATAACTAAAGTCAATCCCAAATCCCAACTTGAATTAGCTTTAATGTTAATTGGTCCCATTATGGTGAATAAACTTATTTAACTTACTTTCATCATTAGTTTTATTTAGCTTTTTGTTTAGCAGCTTTCCAGTTTGACATTCCAGCAGCTTTCTGGTTGCTAGAGTCAAATCTACCCTAGCAATGAGGCAGTGGCTTGAATATGGCTGTAGAAAATGCATAGTAACAATAAAAACATAGCCAATAGGATTTTTGGAAACTTGGAAGAGACAGAAGACAAAATCAAAAAATCAGAAACTAAGAAAAAAGAAGACCAACTGAAGAGTTGCTAAAAACATGGCATTCTATAGTATACTTGAAAGGGGTGGTTCACCTTATAGTTAACTTTTAGTATGATGTAGAGAGTGATATTTTGAGACAATGTGCAGTGTTTTTTTTTAGTTATTTAGCTTTTTATTCAACAGTTCTCCAGATTGCTAGTTAAGCAATCTGGTTGCTAGGGTCCAGATTAACCTAGCAACCCTGCACTGATTTGAATAAGAGATTGGAAAATGTATATGGCAGAAACCTGAACAGAAAGATGAGTAATAAAAGTAACAATATCAGTACATCTGTAGTTTAACAAAATATATGTTTTTAGATGGGGTTAGTGACCCCTATTTGAAAGGTGGAAAAAGTAAGGAGAAAATGCCAAATAATTAAAAACCATAAGAAATAAATAATCAAGACCAATTGAAAAGTTGATTGGCCATTCTATAACATACTAAAAAGGAGGTAAACGTGAACTATCTCTTTAAGGCCTTTTTTCTCCATTTTTTAGTCAAAATATTTGGTTAGCCCACGACAAGGTTACAGATATTCAATAAAGATTTACCAAACATTTTTGGCAGGTGTAGTGGGAGATCCCCTGCAATTATATTAAAGTCACGTGATGTAACATTGCAGGGGATCTCCCCGCTACACCTGCCAAAAGTGTTTGGTAAATCTTTATTGGGAGAGGTGCCGACCCCTCCAACCAACACAAGGCAAGACTGAATTGGAGAGGCTGGGGGAACAGGAAGCTTCATTGATAAGGTTACAGATATTTACAGGTATGGGGCCTGTTATTAAATCGGTGAAGAGTTAAAATGAGGTCACGCTGGGGAATTTTCACCAGCCGTAGCCGCTTTTGCCCTTTAGTTCATTTGGATAAGGGAGGGGGAGTGAGTCCTTTGTCCCTGTGCAGTGTGCCCTGACAAATTCTGGATTTGGCCAGAAGGTGTCACTGCTGAGTCATTTCTTTATAAAGCTGAGGTGCCGTGTGCTCAGTGTCTCTCTCTTTCTATTTTCACTCCAGGAGGGACTGTTGGAACTTAAGAAAAGATATAAGGGATGGCGAGGCCCTTGGAGGGCTAGGGGTACAGGGGCCCCAAGAATTGGTAGCTCAACCAGGAGGGTCTAGACCTTGGAGAGATAAGCTGCCTGTGGATGGATTCCAGTAAAGAGGGTTGTGTTCTGCAAATAATGCTGAGAGCTGTGCCCTGAAGATTAAAGTAAACTTTGTGTGCTTGGATAGCTTGGGAGCCAGTGTAAAGTTGGGGGAAAGTTAAAGGGGTGGTTCACCTTCAAACAACTAGTTGGTTTCAGATAGATCACCAGAAATAACGACTTTTTCCAATGACTTTCTATTTTTCTATGTGTGATGGTTTTTCTAATATTGAAGTGTAAAGTGTCATTTCTCTCCTTCTGAAGCAGCTCTGGGGGGGGGGGGTCGCCGATCCTGTAAACTGTTCTAAATGGATGCATTCAGTTGATACATTTCTTATCTTATCTATGTCCCTGCTGAACAGAATCTCTGGGTTTCGTTACAGGCAGCTGTTAGAATTGATACAATAGTTGCTAATACTCCAGAGATGCTTCTGAGAAATGTATCAACTAATTGTTGCAAAATTGTAACAGTTTAGAGTCTGCACATGAATTACTGAGCTGCCAGATTCAAACACCAGAGACACGAACATTCAACTTTAAACTTAGATTTTGAAAAAAAACGTAAAAAATAAATAATGGAAAGTGATTGAAAAAAGTCTTTATTTCTGGGGAACAATCTAAAAACAACTGAATCGAAAAAAGTGTTTGGTAGGTGAACAACCCCTTTAAATTGTCCCAATGGGAACATTTTAATCCAAGTAGTAACCCCAATAGTATTAATTCATTGACAATATTCTAAGTTTTTGTTTAATGTTTATGCAGTCTTTGCCTCTCTGCCTCTTTCTGCACTCTTGTTTCTGGCTCTTGAAAAATGTAGCATGTAACAATGCCTGCTTCTTCACAGCTGGCTTCTGCTACATTGTTTTAAAGTCAACCACTGGGGGGCAGAGGTTAGAAAGGGATAGGCAGACACTGCTTTTTCACCAGCAGTTATATACAAATACATTGAAAGGAGGCGCCAGGCATTTTCAGGCGACTGTTGAAAAGCGCATCGCCTCGTGTGGTTAGCACAGGCGTTTTTACATAGGCGCCCATACAAAACTGTCGCCTGCGCCGGTCGCGGCGACTGTCGCGGTGCTTTGTCGCCGCGACGCAAACGCGTCGCTATCTCCCCGTGTGGACTAGCCCTTAAATTAACTTTTAGTATGATGTAGAGAGTGATATTCTGAGACAATTTGCAATCGGTTTTAATTTTTTATTATTTTTTAAGTTATTTAGCTTTTTATTCAGTAGCTCTTCAGTTTGCAATTTCAGCAATCTGGTTACTAGGGTCCAAAATACCCTAGCAACCATGCACTGATTTAAATGAGAGACTGGAATATGAATAGGAGAGGCCTGAGTAATAAAAAGTAGCAGTAACAATATACTGTATGTATAGCCTTAAAGAGCATTTGTTGTTTAAATGGGGTCAGTGACCCCCATTTGAAAGCTGGAGAGAGTCAGAGGAAAAGGCAATTAATTCAGAAACTATAAAAAATAATAATGAAGACTAATTGACAAGTTGATTAGAATTGCTCTTTCTATAACCTAATAAAAGTTTACTTAAAGGTGAACCGCCCCTTTAAGAGTTCTTGGGGGAAAGGGACTGTGACTGTCTTTATCCACTCAGAGTGGAATGTGGGACTTTGCCTGCAAAGGACTGTGTAAGGGTTGGACTACCACACAGGATCCCCAGGGCAGGGGTGTTATTGAGTGTAATTAAATCTTCTTAGTTACATAGAGTTCTAACTGTTTTTCTGCATTGGTGTGTATTATTTGTTACTAGTGGGACCTCCCATAGGTGTAAGCCTGGATCCCACTAGGTGGAGGCACTGCCACGGAGAGAAATTCCCAGTACCCCTTTTATTTAGCAAAGGGGATTCAGGACCTTTGATGGTAAGATATTGATGATGTATATCCT
This sequence comes from Xenopus laevis, assembly GCF_017654675.1. Lineage (NCBI taxonomy): Eukaryota > Metazoa > Chordata > Amphibia > Anura > Pipidae > Xenopus > Xenopus laevis. Next base: position 139,726,286 of record NC_054371.1, on the reverse strand, counting down.
ATAATACAAGAGGTGGCCAAAATAGGGTTTCAATACTGTAGATAAAGAATATTCTATTTTGTAGCTCTGAGCCTGAGTTTTTCTGTGAGATCATTGTATTCACTGACTTTGTGGATTTAAATGTGTTTAGCAACACTATATGGGCAATCAATTCCAGTCTTACAATGGGTTTCAGTTCCCTGTTGTTACTGAGTGGCTTGTTCTTGCCAGTAAGAGAGTGAGGTGTTAATTTAGCCTAAGGCTAATGACTTCCTCACATTTATACCCAGTGCTGCTCCTTGTAAACCCAACAGTTCTGCTAAAGTAAATGGAAAGTAATGGGTAATGGTCAGTGGCACAAAGAAAGTTTTGTTTAAGGGCAATGAACGTTGCAGGCTGGTAACATTTGAAATGATCCATCATCAGAAGAAATAGCTTTTGGAGCTTCCCAAGACCACACAGGAGGATATATTGCTTTGCCCATTGGATAGAAAGGTATTACTATCAGTACCAACGGGGTCAGAACATTTGGCCCTCTGCAGCTGAGCTTGCAGGAGAATGTTGGAGCATGTTATTAGCTGCAGTTTTGCAACAAATGGAGCAACCGAGGCTGTGAACTCCTAATCTAAACAGTGTTTTATTTATAGCCTTTTTTTGTTTGTAGACGGGCATCTTGCCCTTCAAGGTGTTTTGGTATGCAGGAGCATACAAGGAAATATGTCTGGGAAAAAAATGGTTTTGGAGAATGTGGTACAGATGAAACTTTGTTTCTCATTGTTCTCATTTAAAAAAAACAGTCCTCAAGTGGTCTGCAAGTTCATTGTTCATGTACACCCCCAGGCTGCATAACAAAAGCAGTGAGACATCACTGATACAGATAACTCTCCATATATCCAGACAGGGAATTGACTCATAGCATGGATATATAAAAGAAAATAAATGAGTATTTCCATACTATATAGTTACAGGACCTGTTATCCAGAATGCTCGGGACCTGGGGTTTTCCAGATAATGGATCTTTCTGTAATTTAGATCTTCATACCTTTAGTCTGCTAGAGTTAAGGTAAACATTAAATAAACCCAACAGGCCTGTTTTGCTTCCAATAAGGATTAATTATATCATAGTTTTATAGGGTATGGAAATCAATTTCTAAAATATGTCTAAAAAGGAGACATCCTTTCCATAATTTGGAGCTTTCTGGATAATGGGTTTCCAGATAACAGATGCCATACCTGTAGTTACTAATCAGCAATAAGCTTTGATCTGAACATTCCAAGTTAAGAAATAAAACCAAATTTCTGATAGCTTGTTACAAGTAAATGTGCTGCTATAAGAGTGCAGAATTACTACTACAGGTATGGGACCTGTTATCCAGAATGCTCGGGACCTGGGGGTTTCCGGATAACGGATCTTTCCGTAATTTGGATCTTCATGCCTTAAGTCTACTAGAAATTCATTTAAACATTAAATTAACCCAATAGGCTGGTTTTGCTTCCAATAAGGATTAATTATATCTTAGTTGGGATCAAGTACAAACTACTGTTTTATTATTACAGAGATAAAGGAAAACATTTTTAAAAATTTGGATTCTTTGGATAAAATGGAGCCTATGGGAGACAGCCATTCCGTAATTTGGAGCTTTCTGGATATCGGGTTTCCGGATAAGGGATCCTATACCTGTACTACTAATACTGCTAAATTGTGCCCTGTATTTTTTAGAGACCCCAAAAGCACAAGTGACAACTAGACAATGCAGGAAACTGTATCTTTCTTATAATAAACACATCATAAATACAGAGGACCTTATACTGAGTAAATGGTTGGGTATTGGTTTAATATTGGTACTTTTAATTATGTTTAATCAGTTTTACACATTATCATCACCTTTTACTTGTAGCAAATAGTAATAGAATAAAACCAAAGTAACAGAAAAAAAGAATAATTGAGTTTGTTATAGACAATTGTTTGTCTATAACTTTTAGCTGTATAATCTATTACTGGCTTCAATTCCGGCATGTGACATACAAGTGATTATGTTTTATATTAAACAATGACAGGTATAGAAAATGGAAATTTTGCATGTATTAGGATTATGACACTGTTCCCACCCTTCAATACCAATGGATCAAAAGACTCTAAAGTATATGCTATATGAATGATAGAATAGAATAGATAGATGATTGATAGATAGATAGATAGATAGATAGATAGATAGATAGATAGATAGATAGATAGATAGATAGATAGATAGATAGATAGATAGACAGACAGACAGATAGATAGTAGAGAGATAAATAACAATTGATATATAGACAGACAGTCAAGTGTATAGACAGACAGAAAAATATGAAAGTACTATGGTAAAGAATGGGAAATGGTTTAGATCAGTGCAGTCCAACTGGCGGTCTGTGGGCCGCATGCAGCCCATGACCCCCCTTGTGTGGCCCCCACATGAAAGTCTGTTTGCTGTGACTGCTTACTTTGTATAAGTTTAAATGGTATCGGTACTGAGAATAACTGCCCCCTGCATTGTTTACACCTCAAATTATGACAGTAACCTCCTGCATTGTTCATCCATTTAACCCTTTAAAGGGGAACTAAAGTTTAAAATATAATAATGCTAGTAATTTGTATACTAAACATAAACATGAACCATAGCATACCAGAAGCATAATTAAACAAATGATTTATGTTTTCAAAGTTGGCCGCAGGGGGCTGTCATCTTGTAACTTTGTTATACATCTTTGCAAGACCAAGACCATGCACATGCCCAGTGTGATCTGGGCATCAGTCGGGAGGTTAATCTTAGGGATCTAGGAAATATATAAAGACAAATGTTCCGTATCAGCGCATGAAACAGTAATGTTGTGGTTAACTTACCCAAACAAGTGGTCGGATCCAGGTGCACAAACCCCAAAGCTTCAGCTCAGGAAGGCAATATTGCACATAATAAATGGTGATGTGCCAGCCCATCACAATTTATTATAACCTTAGGGATCAACATAATTGTCAAATAATATCTGCCATAGAATTGTCAAATAATATCTGCCATAGAAGCTGATAAAGCACGACTGATTAATAATCAGAATATACAGACTGCACTGGGTCTGCGGGTACAAATCTCTACACAGTCACCGTCTGCTTTATAGGGAAACAAACAAAGCTGCTTGAGGTCAGGGAAGTAAGGTGGGGGACTCCCACCTGCCATTTTAAAGTATCATTATTTTCCTGCAGAGCAGCTAGGGACCGTCTAAAGTTTCCAATCTGCAGCAGAGCAAGTAAAACAAAGGGGGAATTTCACTGCATGCAGTCAGGTTTCTTATAAAATGTATACACATTTTTTAATTATAGATATTGGAGAGAGATTTTTTTCATTAAAGTAAAAATGGGATTTTTTGACTTTACATCCCCTTTAACTGCCAAACACGTAAGTACTACATGCTGACAGGAAAATGCTCTGACTGCCAAGCATGTAGTTTCTATGTGCTCAGCAGTAAAAGGCTTTCTTGCACTAGTGGTGTTTGCACAGCGAGTACCAAATGAGCCAAATCGTCTGGCAGCAAAAGGGTTAATCCCTCCTGCATTGTTTGCATTGTTCACAACTGTAATCCTCCCCTGCATTGTTCCCACCTGTGTCACCTCTGTTTCTCACACCCCTAAAGCCTTGTACTGTTCATACCTCACGCCTGCTTTGTTCACCTGTGCACACCCCATACAAACTGCCAGAGGGCCACCAGCATTGTGTTACAGTATGAACTGTTTATCTTAGAGTGGTCCTGATAGGTTTATCTAAACTCCCTGTGTGTGACATACTCTGCCTGCTTTGTGCTCCCTGTGTTTGCCATACTCTGCCTGCTTTGTGCTCCTCTTTGGAGGTTAGTCAATTTGCCCCCATGTGTGTGCCATACTGGCAGCAAGAGGTGAACCTAGTGGGGGTTTGTTAGCATTTGGAAATACTTGTTAGGTGGTCCTCAAGGTGTTTAATCATGTGCTGGGGTTGCTGTGTTATCCACAGGTGAGGATGAGCATATGGAATTAAGGGTATCTCTTAATATGGTTTAATAAACTTGTTTCACATATGAGTGATATCCCTGCAGTGAGCACCAACCATTTGGTTTTTTGGTGTGCTACCACTATTAATGTAGACATGGTCTTAAAAGTTCTTGTGTAACATAGGTGGGGTTTAAAGAGTGTCTGGTTTAAAAACAGGGAGTGGTCAAGACTGGCTTCCATTATCGGCCCTTCACCATGTAGACCAGAACAATTCCGGCCCTCAGTACCACAGAAGTTGGACATCTCTGGTTTAGATTATACATAATGATGTTAGAATTTACAGCAATGTTTATATGGATGTTTGTGTATGGAAATATATATCTACAGTCGATATATTTATGTGAATTATTTTATTGAGCATGAGTAGAAAATTTGTAATAACATTGATAATAAATAGATCAATAAATGACGTTTCTATTTACATTAAATATTAAAAGAAAAATAAGACAAAACAAAAGAATGGTGTTACAAAGCTGCATAATCGTTGCCCACAGGGGCCAAGTGAAGCCCTCAGCCATTATTTCAATATCTCTAAATACACTTACAATCCATAGTGATTCAAGCATCCAGCAGCACATGTGCCACATGGGGTTGTCATACAAGTACATATGACTGTCCATGTATGTACAACCAGCAGCCCTCTAGTTGTTATTCAACTGCAACTTCCATCTTCCCCTGACAACCATGGAATTTAGGGGGGGGGGCTCAAAATTGTACTTCAGTACAGACTGGAAGGTCACAGATTGTATAACCTTGTCTTTGACAATAATTAAAATAAAAGTTGTTTGGACAAAAGAAGGTCCTAGTAGCAGAATTCATGTACTAGGGTTATGCAAAGTCACTTACTTTAGTAACTCCCAGGGAATTTGATTAGGTGGTATTGTTGTTGTATTGCCTGGTGCCCTGGACATTAGCTAGCAGAGGGCCAGTGGATAGGTTAAGTACAGCTGGGAGAAAGCAGGAACTTGGTCTCTGCAATAAGTGATTATTATAGTTCCAGGGTGAGTTGAAGCTTGGAAAACTTTGCTCTGGTTCCTTGGGTTTCCTCTTGATGTTCTCAATACTGAATGAACACTTGCTCTGAGACTTATTGGGATGGTTATCAGCATCCTGGCCCTCAAAACCCCTGTGTACCCCCTGTGTTACCACTAATTAATTTTTGTAAAAATGTATGGGGGGATACTGGCTGCAAATAAATGTTTTGAAAACATGGGGGGCCCTAGCAACCAATGATTTTTTTTTTTAAACTTGGGGGGGGGCTGGCCACCAATACATTTTTTAACATTTGTTAAAAGGTTATCAGTAAGGCTGCATCATACCCTTAATCACAGAAATCTTTCTGCTCCTCTATCCTACGCTGCCCCCTCCCTCAGGAATTTACTTTGGCTGTTGGCTCATGAGCATGTTCAGTTCTTCTCAACTCAGATTACTAAACCACACCCTCCAGTCTAACAGCCAATGAAGAGATAACATTGCTGATTCCCATAGAAACTCTGCTATACAGTAGCTGTCTGATCCTATCCTGTACTGAACTCAGCTTAACCATTACAGTGCTCAACCCCAGCAGAACTTTTTATCATGTATGTTGTGTCTGTGTAGCCCTGTATTCTGCATTGCATGAACTTTACATCACACATGTCCTGTTTGCAGATGTCAATGTTGCTGATGATTTGTCAGAGGGACAATGGCCGCCAGGTGGAGGCTGCTATTTGTTTTAGGTAAATGTGATGGTGCTGGCAAATGGAGGGGTATATGCAATACAAATGATGTGACTTGGGGATTGTGGGCAGGAAAGACTGCACTCGGAGTTTGAAGGGCAATAATAAGGAGCATTGGGGTACTAAATACTGCATTTATGCCCTGTGGCAGCATTTTATTTTTCTTAGGGGGGGCATGCCTATTACACCCCTTTGTCTTGTGAACAAGTGTACACATCCCCTGTATACAGCAATATTCTGAGATCCACTTAAGGAGGAGTACCTCTCACTTTATTTTATATTGTCTAAGATTGTGGACATTGATCATTTTGGAGAACTATACAGTAATCCACACATCAAAACTTTGCCTCCATAAACTCTGGTTGGAGAGTGGGGTGGACTACCCAGCTGTTACCTATTCCAAAAGGAAATCTTTAAGGAATTGTTTATAATTGTGATTTATAAATAAGTGACCATCAATTTTAATTTTATATAATTTTTATGCATTTTTATTGATGAATTTCTGGTTCCTGGCTGGCCAGGTTTTAATGAATTGACCTAGTAAAAATTGAGAAAATATGTTTTTTGTGAGTGTTAAAAATGTATTTCTTTGGCATAAATTCCAAACATATTGGATGGTTTTATTACCATATTTATCATATAAGACCCCTTAGAGATGGGCAGGTAGTATTGACCCCCTAAGTTAATGTTATTTGTCCTTGCTCCCTATCTAATCACTTACAATATGATCCCTCACTACCGCCACTATTGACCCCTACTCAGTATTTACACCGCTGCCAACCAACAACCTATTTGCTTTCAACCAATCAGCTTCTTCACTGATCATTCCCCCTTCTCCTCTTCACTGACACCCACTCTACTACCGGCTTTCCCTGTATTTGTGCTTCCATCCAGTTGTACCAAAGACATATACCTCTGCTGTCCACCATCCATTCATTTAAAACCAACTTCCCCCCATTGTTTTCCTCCAGTCCCTCACATCCCCAGTGTTCCAAGCAGAGAGGGAGCTGAGCACCTGTCTATTTGTAGTTCTGGCCCTGTTGCCTATATATGTTTATTAAGGGGCCGATTCACTAAGGGTCGAATATCGAGGGTTAAGTAACCCTCGATATTCGACTGGGAACTAAAATCCTTCGACTTCGAATATCAAAGTCGAAGGATTTAGCGCAGATAGTACGATCGAACGATCGAAGGATTATTCCTTCGATCGAACGATTAAATCCAACGAATCGAACGATTCGAAGGATTTAAATCCAACGATCGAAGGAATATCCTTCGATCAAAAAAAGTTAGCCAGGCCTATGGGGACCTTCCCCATAGGCTAACATTGACTTCGGAAGCTTTTAGATGCCGAACTAGGGGGTCGAAGTTTTTTATAAAGAGACAGTACTTCGACTATCGAATGGTCCAATAGTCGAACGATTTTTAGTTCGAATCCTTCGATTCGAAGTCGTAGTCGAAGGTCAAAGTAGCCCATTTGATGGTCGAAGTAGCCCAAAAAAAACTTCGAAATTCGAAGTTTTTTAACATCCTTCACTCGAAGTAAGTGAATCGGCCCCCAAGCCTTTTTAAGAATGGAGACACCAATGCCTCAGTGGTAACACATACACCTGTGTAACAAACAGGCAGAAAAGATAGAAAATAGCCATCTGTCACAGAATTACTTCTGATGTCACCTAGGGAATTAAATGATGGGTTTTAATATGCATTGATTGGAGCAGGCAATAGTGAGATAAATTCATTTTATAGGAGAAACCCTATTACATTTATTTAATATTTATAAATATGACCTTTGGCTCTATGGCTGATGAATGAAAGTATATTTCAAGTAATTTCTTATCCCTAGGTCACTGGGAAATATCTAGTCACCCCAAATGTTTGTGTTACAGAGAGACCCCAGCAGAAAAATGGATGCAAAAGAGGTACGCAAGAGAAACACCACAGACTGTGATGCCTTCAAGGCCACCAAAAGCAATCCCACTATGTGTCTGAATAAAAGGTAAGCTTAGATTTGTACAGAAAGAGATTTGTAATTTGTTTTATAGAACTCTATATTGCTTTAAAAGTCTTGTGCAGCTCAGTTAAGATTAGTACATTGCATTTGTAATATTTCTCCCATGGAACCACAATTAAAGTTTAAATGTAACCCCTTTATCTTAAAGCAGGAACTATGTCCACTGCTTTAACAGTTTGACTGGAGATATCCAGCATCATTCTATGTGCTCTACACTTTAAGGCTTAAGTTGCCGCATGCCACCAACTGACGATCACTAACTGATTTTATACCAGTTAGGAGCTTCATCGCTAGGAGCTTGCTCTTGGTGATTTGGCAAATAATTTGACGAGAGAGCGACAGAAAGCCATATTTTTTTAGCAGGAAAGCGAGAAGAAAAGAAGAAAGATCTGCTGAGAAGACAGCAACATGGATTTGAAGAAAAAGAAGAGAAGCAGTAGTCCAGAGGAGGACTTGTCTGGTAAGACAGTTATTGCTTTACCATTTCTTGTGCTTCTCATCTGCTATAAAAGTAAAGATATAACTCTTACTCTATATGATGTTGTTAGAGATGAGTGTACCTTCTGCCTCTCACTATTTATTTAATTTACTTGGGGTGGCAATAACTGTTAGCTTTTACTATTTTTTTAAGTTTAATTTAACACTTGGCAATACATCAAATCAGTGTAATAGTACAATCACATATAATGATCATATAGTTTATCATTCTGAACCATTACAAACAGTGGAAACATAGCAGTACACAATCCGAATACCTTTAAAGCCTTCACTCATCTGTTGACATAGGAAACACATCCACCCACTGACCCCAAATCTTTTCAAATTTATTGGAGAGCCCTCTTGCTTCATAGGTCAATTTTATTAATGGAAGCATACAATTTACCAAGTTAATCCACTGTTTAATTGTAGGGGGTTTGGGTTAGATCCAATCCAAAGATTTTAATGTGAGTGGGGTACCAATGTATGACTATATGTAGTGTATTATAACTGACACTTCCCTCTTGTAATATATAATGTGCTAAATTTACCATTTCCAGTACCTGATACTATGCTTTTAGTATCAGTAGCTAAATCTTCCAATGTATATTATGCCCCCTGGGTGCCAGTGTCTGTATTTTGTTGGGATACTTTTACTCAGAACTCTGCACTCAATACACGGAACTTTAGGTGATAATATTCACTGGTTGTCACTGCATATAACAATTTTTGGTGCAAGTAACCAACAATGCTCTAAATGTGCTAAATTTACCATTTCCAGTACCTGATACTGTGCTTTTAGTGGCAGTAGCTAAATCTTCCAATGTATATTATGCCCCCCACGTGTCAGTGTCTGTTGGGATACATTTGCTCAGAAATCTGCACTCAATATAAAGGTACTATTCACTGGGTGTCACTGCATATAAAATTTTTGGTACAAGTAACCAACAATGTTCTTGGGGTGCTTGTGCACAGTGCTTTTTACTTTATATAATATACTTAGGTGCCAGAAATTGCTGGCTTTTACAGTTTAATGTGGTTGGGGTACTATTATATGTGTATATGTAGTGGATAATAACTGTCACTTCTTACTGGTACTCTAGGGGGCAGATTTACTAAGCTCGAGTGAATAATTCAAATGGAAAAATATTCTAATTTCAAAGTATTTTTTTGGGTACTTCGACCATCGAATTTGATCATATGTAATGATTCCAACGATTCGAACTAAAAATTGTATTGAAAAATAATTCGACTTCATACTTTGCCACTTTAAACCTACCGAGGTGCAATGTTAGCCTATGGGGACCTTCCCCAGCACTTTTCTAAGTTTTTTTTGATCTAATAAAAATCCTTTTATCGATTAAAATCGTTCGATTCGAACGATTTTATTGTTCGATCGAACAATATTTATTCAATCGTTCGATCGAGGCTTTGTACTGAAATCCTTCGAATTCGATATTCGAATTCAAAGGATTTTACTTCGAGGGTCGAATTCGAGGGTTTTTTAACCCTTGATAAATCTGCCCCTAAATATTTAGGGGGTATTTACTAAACTCCAAACTTATCTAATTTGTTTTTTCTTAAAAAACACAAACTCCACAACTTATTTATTAATAAAAAAGCTCAAATTAATAGGATTGGGGAAAAACAGATACAATTTATGAAAATCCGAATCATCAGATTTTTTTACTTTTTCCCGAATTGCTTGATTGTTTGTGTTTTTGCCCAAAAACCCTGAATTTTTTGGATTTTCGGGCTAAACCTGGCGCAAACCACAATAATTTCAAATTGAGATTGGTGCCTCTCCCATTGATTTATACAGGACATTGACAGGTCTTCAGGTTCTGGCTTAACGAGCATCGGGGTATGTTAAATCTCAAAAAATTATAGGTTTTTTTCCCAAGAAAAATTTTAGTTTTTGCCCCAAAAAGCCTGACGAGATACATTTGAGGTTTAGTTAATAACCCCCTTAATCTGCTACATTTACCATTGTATCATATATATATATATATATATATACTGTGCTTTTAGCATCAGAATCTAAATGGCATATTTTTCATGCTATGTAAAATAACATTTTGCTCAAAAAACTGTATTAAAAAAACGGCAAATTTATCAAACTGTGTTTACGCCATGCGAATGCCAGATTTGCCACCGTTATTTTACATTGCTTCCTGGCAGAATTCACTCTAAGAAAAAAAGGGTAAAAATGTTATGCTGTTTTTTACATGGCGAGGCCTGATGATGGTGGTGTATTATCACACAGTTTTTGACACAGCATAACAAATACAGTATGTCCCTAAGTCTTCCAATATATATTATGCCCCCAGGATGGCAGTGTCCATTGCCAGTCAGTGAATATTGAGCTTGGATTACATTTGAAATATAATATTCATTTAACTGAATGTAATAGTTAAGGTGCTAATATCTGTTGGGTATCAGTGCAAATAACAATCTTGAGGTGTGAGTAAAGAATAATGCATTTGGGTGCTTGTGTCCATTGCATTTTACTGTATATGATGTATTTAAGGTGCCAATAGCCATTAGGATGCAGTTGCCCATAACAACCAATCATCAGTTCGTTTTGATCATTTTACTATTGGTTAAATGAAAAAATAAAAGCAAGGATGCTACAGGCTACTGCATTGATACAATTTAGCATAAACCTTTGTAAATTTGCCCCACTGTCTTATTATATAGTTGGGTTCCCCCTTCCTTTTACTTTATAAAATGTATTTGATTTGCCATTATCCTCTACCTCTTACTGTGTAAATGAGGTTACAGTACAGGTATGGGATCTGTTTTCCATAAAAGCGCCCAACTATGGAAAGGCCATCTCCCGACTCCATTTTATCAAAATAATCCAAATTTGTGATTTCCTTTTCCTGTGTAATAATAAACCAGTACCTTGTACTTGATCCAAACTAAGATCTACTGTAATTAATCCTTAGTGGAAGCAAAACCAGCCTTTTGGGTTTATTTAATGTTTATATGATTTTATTGTAGACTTAAGGTATAAATATACAAATTACAGAAATATCCTTTATCTGGAAAATCCCAGGTGCCGAACATTCTAGATAACAGACCCCATACCTGTACTTGGATCACAGTACTAAGGAAGGAGCTAAATTTTTATATAACAATCAATCTAAACCTGTACTTGTGGTAGCTGTACATTTGTAGATTTAGTGACTAAACTGGAGATTAGAGAGTAACATAATGCTTAATATTGTTAGCAGGAAAAAGAACTTGCTGCAGGAAGACACCAACTACAGAAGATGAGAGGTGTATTACAAAGAGATCAAGAAGCCCAGAGGAGCATCCAGCTGGTAAGCAGAAGAATCTTTATTCTGTATTGCTGTAGAACTTCATTATTTATGTCTCTCAATGTAATGTGCTTGGGCCCACTGCTTGTGATTATATATATATACATATATATATATACATGCATTATATAATGCACTAGAGGTGCCTGCCAATATTCAATCCCTTTAATGCACATTACATATCAGATTTTCTGTGTCACACTTTAAAGGGGTGGTTCACCTTTAAGTTAACTTTTATTGTCCATTCTTTTTTTATAGTTTCTGAATTATTTGCCTTCTTTTTCTGATGCTTTTCAGCTTTCAAATGGGGGTCACTGACCCCATGTAAAACAAATGTTGTATAAGGCTGCACATTTAGGTGGTTATTCATCAAAGGTCGAATTTTAAAGTTATATGAGCTTTTTTAGACATTGAATGAACTCGCCACTGGAATGGTTTCTAATTTAAGAAAAAACTCAAATGGGAAAAACTCAAATCAATGAGTTCGGGGTTAACAACCCAAAAACTCAAATTAATCGAATAACCCTCAAATTGATTGAATTGATTGAGTTTTTGAGCAAAACCTTCCTAAAAAAACTTGAATGTCTTGAAGGCTATTAACATCTTTAAATGGTTCAAGGGGCCTCTGCCATTGACTCCTACATGTCATTGACAGGTGTATTTTCAGTTTTAAGCTTCATCCAGGATTGAGGTATAATAAATCTGCCCCTTATTGTTATTTCACTTTTTTCCTGCTCAACTTTCTCATCAGATCTTCTCTTATTCATATTCCAGTCTCTTATTCAAATCACTACATGGTGGCTAGGGTAAGATGGACCCTAGCAACCAGATTGCTAAAACTGCAAACCGGAGAGCTGCTGAGTAATAAGCGACTATTGCAAAAACCACATATAATGAAAAATAAAAACCAATTGCAAATTGTCTTATAATACCACTCTCTATATCATACTAAAAGTTAATTTAAAGGTGAATAACACCTTTAATACCAGGTGCGCAGACCCCAAGCAAGATCTTCCCATTATTGATCTATGACAAAATAAAAGAAAATTGCTCTCACCTCTACACCCAAATAAGTACCACTGATATAAAGATGAAGATCTTTCACTATATCTGGCCAAAATCCCATAGTATGATACTGCCAGTTCCACTACCTTGATTTTAGGTTAAATACATGTTCCATGAATATGATTAACAGAGAGTTAATGAATGCTAACAAATGATTTTGGTTTTTAAAGGTGCTTATTTGGTTGCTATAGTTATAAGACAAGGATTGCCAGTATTTATCTCAGTTTTATGGTTGGGGTACATTATCAGCAGGGCTATCTCTGAGAATAAGGTGGGCATTTAAATCTGTTACAATCTGCACCCTTAGAATTGTACAACTTTATTATGATAAAGGATGTGCAGTCGCTTTAAGAGAACATGCACATTTCATAATTCTGATGGTCCCATGTCTTTTTTTACATAGACAAAGAACAACCTGTAGATTCACATAGGCACCCCAGTACTTCAGCCTTTATTTGTTTGGAAAATAATGTAACATTTAAAATAAAGCAGATTAAACCAAGCCTGTGGATTTTAGATCACCCATTAGTGTTTTTATAATACAAAAGTTGGTGAATAGGATTTTTCTTAAGGCTGAAACACTGAAATCTATAACACAGAAGCCTAAGTAGATTCCCAGGTCAGCTCCTTGTATCATCAGGTATTACACATTCCTTCACCAAGACACAAAGAAGGATACATCCTAAAATTCTTTGGGTATCTGATGTTCTTGAGTATTGCTATATGATACTGTAGTTTTTCAGACATTCAGTGTATATCTATAGATTTAACATTGTATTAAATACATTTTTAATCTTTTAGATGGAAAGGAAGAGAAAAGGAGTAGAGTGGATGCCAAAACACCACCGTCCCTCAGTATTACCAACTACAGACTCATGAAAGAGCTGGGGAAAGGCAACTTCGGCAGAGTAAGTGATCAACTTCCTAAGGAAAAATCTAACGTACTGATCTAGTATACAAATATAATATTAATTATACTTAAAGGGATTCTGTCATGATTTTTTAATGGTACCTGTATCACTTTTATCACTGAATTACACTGTGTACATTGCAAGTAATTCATTCTACCATTTAAAATTTTATTCTTGAACCAATGAACCAGGAGCTCAAGTGCTGGATCATTAAAAGAGCACAATGTGACTTTTTCCTGTTGTTTTTCTAGGTGATGTTAGCTTCGTATGCCATAAAGGACCAACTTGTGGCAGTGAAAATTATGCAGAAGAAAAACGGAAAGGAATTCAAATACGTCAGAGGAGAAGCCCAGGTTCTTCAGTTAGGGAGAGAATGCCCATTTCTATGCCGGGCATTTACAACATTTCAAACTCAGGTACAGGATAGTGAATTTAACTTATATAAACCCTTCTTCTTAACCATGTTATGCTGCTAATAAAAGTATTTTATATAGTATCTCTGTATTTAGATAAAACCCTGTCACCACATAATTGAATGTGTGTGTGTATAGATGATATTAGAGATCTCCCTTCTATATGTAGAATTTTAAGAATAGGTCATGGCAGTATATTAAAAATATGGATAAGAGAACATCCACAATGTGGGTAACTGGCACCTCCGGCACTGCGACACCTAGCACTTCTGAGACATAGCGACAAACATAGAGATCCGGTACTGGTCATCACTTCCACACTGGTTGTTAAAATGGTTTATATGTTATATATGTTGAACAGTCCATGAATACTTGCGGAGACCATTCGCATGGCTTCATGTCATGTACCACTGCCTACATCTCCATTTCTACTTGACGTTTTGGTAACTTTATTTGTACAAGATAGTAACTACCGTCAATGTCAATGCATAATGCTTCCTGTGTTTCTATTTGTCGTATGACACTGTTATTCTCTACACCTGTATTATGCCAACTGTTGTAACGGAAATATCATTGTGCACTTTCGGAGCTGTAGAAAATGTATCTAACTTTTGCTCGAATAAAAATTGTTTTCTTAAAAAAAAAAAAAATATGGATAAGAAATATACCAGCTATGTGGCTGTATAAGTGCAACTTAAGGGGTCGTGCAAAACATAACTGTATTAAGGTTGAAGATTAAAATGGAATTGCTTGGTTATGTTCCAATTGATTTCATTCAGACTTGTGACTTGTACTGGCATGAGATAATAGTGTCAGGCTGGGTATCATGGTACTCCAGGAGCAGGTATACACAGTGAACTAAAAGTGATTGAGAGAACAAATACACATGTTTCAAATATGACAATTCCAATAACAGTAGCTGTCCTGTGCAGTTAAGATTATGTATATCTCTTTGGAGCCCAGAGTAACATAGACCAGTAAAAATGTCCCCTCTATTATCCATAATGATATCACATTCTATTAAATATCTGGCTATTAATTAAAACTGTTATTATAAATACAGAACTAACTGAATTAAATATAAATATATATATACACACACACACACATTAACTTGTATGCATCTCTTTGTTTCTCTGAAACAAAAAACAGTATGACAGCACCTTGTTCGCATAATGTATAATATGTTTTTAGTAGTAATTAATTTTTTTTCATGATTTTGTATTAAATAATTAAATTACTGTTGAGTACTATCCAGTTCTATTGCTCATCCTCTCCTTTTGTTCTTTTGTAACCAGTCACATCTGATGATGGTATTGGAGTATGCAAGAGGCGGCACACTGGAAAGCCTAATTAAGAAGCAAAAGAACATGAACAGCCAGAAAATACTGTAAGTAACATGCTACTTATGACTAGAGAGTACAGAGTGATGGAGACAAGAAATACAAGACAGATGTTATTAATAATAGCAGACACAATTACTCTTCCCAACTTCTTAAACACTTGCTTTCACCCAAAGTTCAGACATATGATTATAAAGTTGAAGCTGCTTTCTGGGTTATTTGGTTTGTTTAAACTGTGGTGGCCCCACTTGCATTGTTGCTCAAGAGTGTCTCCCAGTATTCACAGCTCATCCTTCTGGGGCTGGATTTAAATAGCAGGTGCCCCAAGGCCTGCTGGTGTTCGTCGCCCCTGTCCCCCTTTATTTGTGCACATATGCAAATTTTTATCATCAGATCTGGAGCACTGGGGATTGGCGCACAGGAATTGTTTAAAAAACTATTGTATTGCCAACTCATCTCCAGTGTTTTTGAATCAATGTGGATATGGTTTGGCAGCATGCCGCCCCCCTAAAATCCTGCTGCCCTAGGCCCAGGCCTTGGTGGCCTTTCCACAAATCTGAGCCTGCATCCTTCCCTACTTGACAGGTGGGGGCTGTGACTGATCTAGAAACAAATCTGGTGATAATAAATATAATTAAAATAAAGTGGCTCTTAATATTGATGAACAATACATTCTTTATCACATACACTAGTAGATGCCAAACTGGAATTCACTGCAAAGCAGCCCATAGATAATGAAATGAAGATATTAAAACACCAGCTAAGATACAATAGAAAACATTGGAAAACAGACAATATGCCCAATCTTTAAGAGCTTTTACATTTAACCATTAAAGTCCATGTATAGAAAACTATCTGAGCACATGTGACTTCATCATATACAAATCTTTTATTGAAACATGTCCCTTAACACTGAAAATGAGATTGCAGGTTGGATTTCTATGCACAGGACAGCAGGACTTTACATAATATATAATGTCTTTTAAGGCCTGTGAGTATTTCCAGTGGATATTTGCTTTTTCCTTTTATCCATTTGTATAGTGTATGCATGCTATTTGCAATATAATACCAATAGACTGTATTAATGGGTTTATTTCCATTGTGATATGGCTTTTGTAATAAACCAGTATATAATGTCAGATTACTGAATACAAGTCAATGATAGCATAGTCAAATTAGTCTCCAAATGTATCATTTTCTGAAGTAGTTATCCTACAAGATGCCGAGGAACTTGTTAATTTCTACTTAACATAGATGCTCCAGTTCTCTGTTTTTAGGCTGACGTTTTTCTGTTTTTTTTGTTCACTTTTGGAAAACTGTGGGTACAATGTATATGTCATGTATTTAATCAGATTATTTGTATTCCCTTTCTCTAAAAAGGTTTTATTCATCAGAAATAGCAGTGGGTTTGCAGTTCTTGCATGCCAAAGGAATTGTACATCGGTAAGAACATTTTGTTTCACTTTCTTTTATACTTTTGTTCTATTTTATGGGCATAATTGAGATAATTCTTGCAGTGATGTAACTAAAGCTGGCCATAGACGCAAAGATCCGATCGTACGAATCAACGTACGATCGGATTTTCCCATCTCCCGACCTTCCACTAACCATTCAGATCAAAGTCTTTACCATTCCGATCAAATAAGAACAGATCACCCAATGTTCTGCCCCTGACAGCAATCGTACGATACTTATGTCTGACAACACTAATGACAGTCTCCCTCTGAAAATCGTACGATCGGCAATACACGCAGAGATATTATCAGCAGGCGACAGAAATTTTCTAACCTGTCCGATCGACCAAACGACCGATCTCCGACGGACGAAAAATGTCGGGACTCTCCACACACGGTCCGAAAATCGTACGAATCCACGATTTGTACGATCGGATCTTTGCTTCTATGGCCAGCTTAAGGCCCCTCCCCATAAGTGCAGCTATCCAACTAAATCACAAGCATTGTAGACACTTTATCCTAAAATGATGTATAATTTGCTGGCACTGTATAATAAATAATCATAATGGGATAGCAAACATTATCATTATTTCTTTTGGGAGTTTTAGTTTTCCAAGTCTTGCTCATTGTATGCATTGTGCATGCTGAACCACAATATCTTCCTTTACTTCTCAGCCTCTCCTTTCTGCTTAATTCCCTTAATGGGGTTTGAACCTTTGTGATTGTGCTTGATATGTTTCTTACAGGGATCTCAAGCCAGAAAATGTTTTTCTTGACGAAGAAGGCCATATTAAGATCGGCGATTTTGGACTTGCGTGTACCAATACATTTGAGCATAAAACCCTTTCTGGGATTTATGGCACACCAGGCTATATAGCCCCAGAGGTAAGAATCCTGGTTCCAACATATTTATACAGTATTCCTCTAATACATTGTATTAAAGTAGCAGTATACCCCTGTCATCATGAGTCCAATGAACAGGGCTTGAACCAAACAAAAGTTTTCCCTTTTGTTTTAATCATAAAATATGTATGTTTTTTTATTTCTTCAGCTAAATAAGGAAATTGACAATACTGCATGTTTGGCCTTGCATGGGCCATGTGATTGTAACCCAGGTTTATTCAATGTTATTTGTTAGACTCCTGGTTTCTCCTAACCTTGAACCATAAAAATAATTTGTTTTTGTAAAACAAATTAGCCAGTAGCTTTTGAAGATATTTCTTAGTAACTAAGAGGATACCACCTGTGCATATGCTTTGATAGTCCTTTCTTTGTCCTTTGCAGAGAACTTACAATACTGCAGACTTACGCCTGGGTAAATTATAGTGTTTGTAGAGTGCATTTAATGCCCAGGCATTCCCTATTTACAGCGTTATACACATTATGTGGCACAAATAGCAGGCCACTGTAGCTCAGGTCAATATGATTCATTAAAATGTTAAAAATATTGTTTCAGATGTCAGAACCAGTAGTGCAGAAACAACCAGACAGATAGTGATTTCAGTAGTAAAAATTAGTTTTGAGATGGAGATTCCCTTTTTACAAAAGTTCTATTCTGTTAGAAGGATGCCAATTATATCAAATATTGTTTCTCCATTCCACTATGATTATCAGGGTTTTCAATCTAACATAACCCTTGCAAAATAAAACATTTAAAGAGTTATAGATAAAGAATAAACTCATCTATAGAAGCATGTCAGTTTGATAAATAATCTGTTCCTTATTTTGAAGATTTTGTCAGAGGACCCATATGACTCAGCGGCAGACTGGTGGTCGTTCGGTGTCATTGTATACGAAATGGCCACCGGTAACTTGCCATTTCCACCAGAGAGAAACTTAAAACAACACCTAAAGACGATCATCTATGAGAAGCCAAGGTATCCAAAATCTCTTGGGCCTGAATTGCGTGACCTCCTTCAACAGGTAAATAAAATCAGACTGAAATATTAAGATTTTTAATGCTTAAATTTACTGTACATTTTAATTATGCATTGCAACTGTTCTTATACAGATATTCACAAATGTTACAAAAAAAGCAGTTTTTTCATTTTAAACTACTGGGTTTAAGGTCTTTAGTCTATTGTTATAGCTATTACTACAAAGGTGGTTCTGCAAAGGCAGTTGGCACAAGCTCAATAGATAATGTAACATATTCTTAAAAGGGACATATCTTCATTTCCTATAAGAGCAACAAATACATAGCTGAGGCTGTCTCCACATTTCTTTTGAATCCATTATGGAAGTTTCCATGTATTCAAGCACACTAAGAAATTGTAAGCTCTGCTGATCAAGCCCACTGATCATCTGCATAGGGAGTCCCAATCTGTGGCCTGTCATAGAAGTGGATGTATTTCTAGGAGTAAAGCTACTTCTCTGCCAAGTGTGGCCAGCATGTTTACAGCCTGGAGTAAAAAGGCTCTAGTAGAAGTTCATGTTAGGAAGGGGGCCCATAGGGAAGGTGGATGTGTAAGGTTAGAGTATAGTAGTACAGTAAGTGTTGAAGTAGCACAAAACAGTGAGGATTATTGTGCAAGATAACCATGAGCATCAATGAAAAATGTTAGTCATGCTGGCTTTAAAAACCGAGAGTTCAGTGAGCACCAAAAAGTAGCCCAGTAAATGATCCAGATGGCCAACACTTCTTTACCCCTAAATATTTATCTTTTCCATGTTTTGTTTTTGCTCTTCTTCTGTCTTCTGTGTTGCTTTTACATTTTTCTTGGTATCTATGGTTTGTCTTATAAACTCTCCTATCTTATGACAATGCTTCTCCCTGCTCTTTCAATATCCCTTTCACGCTTCTTGATGATATGGTGCTATTATTACCAATATGTTTGCTCCAAACTGTAAGGAGTTTTATGTTTAATGGGTCTGTTCCTTGTTCCTTTATGTGGTTATATACATTAGTACTAGAAGTAGCTTATTATCTGTAGTGCAAAGATATGTACAGTTTATTAAATAATTATTACTTCATTTCTACAGCTCTTGAAGAAAACCCCTGACACTCGCCTTGGGGTCTATTCCAACATTTGGGACCACCCATTCTATTCATCAATTGACTGGGTGAAAGTGGAAAGAAGGCAACTAGTTCCACCTGTAAAACCAAAAATGGTAAGTCCATCACTATAATGTGATATCTTTGAGTAGTGAAAGAGCCCATACATTGTGTCTAGTTTTTTAAGTTTTGCACCAGGTTTGTTTTTCTAATCTAAGGAATAATTTATAGGATTGAGAGAAGGAATGCCTAGGGGATTCATATATTTTATTTGCACATTAGACACTCAAAAACCTAATGTAAAGAAGGGTATAATGGTTTGGCACTAATTACAGAGGGCGACACAGGAAGTTTTTCAAAGTGTTTTATGTCCACTGATATTTTAGGCACTAAAACAATTGTGTGGACAATATTTATAGGCACAGCCAAAGCCTTATGTTCAGTTAAGTATACGGTATATACAATTTTGGACTTTGTCATGTAAATTTTTTCTATTTATAGCTTCAGCGCCCTTACGAAAAAGTACTATGGCAGGTCCATTGGTGAATTGAGAAATGGAACTGATGGTCAATATAGATTATTTCATATCACCTTGGATAAAGGGAATAATAACTGTAAAACTGTGTTTTTTTCATTCCTATAGAGATCCGTTGCAGGGCTCTGCAATAGGAACATCCCATTCCCAAAAGAAGACCCCAGGGAAACCAGCGTGCTTGAAAATTTCAGCTATGTAGATCCAAGCTGGCAAGAATAAGTCATCTTTGTGCCACTGAAGAGGTAGAAGCCACTTGCACACAGTGACAATCGATATGTTGTGCAACATTCCACTGGGAACATCTGCCTGGTTTCTCCAATTCTTCATCTTTAGCAACCCATCGGGTAAAGTATAACATTCTGGCATCAACTAAGGTAAGTGAATGCTGTGTATCCATCTCGATGCTGTCAACACCTTCAGCTTCTTGCAGGTTAACTGCTAGTATGCTATACCTTAGATAACCAACAGGTTAAATTGCCACCCGAAATGGAGATTTGTCACCTGCTTTCATCTGATGTATTAGATACAGGTTTGTAGGAGAGTGTGTGAGGCAGCCACCAACACCAGAGCAAGCAGCTGCCTTTAATGCTTATTTTTGTTCTTGTTAATAGTTTTTGTTCTAAGTTAAAAAAAAAAACACAAAAAAAAAAATCCCCCCCATGTTACCCATGTTTTTCCATCTTACCCATCCTCCCCATCTTCTCTTCCCCCCCCTTATATTTCATGCTATGCACAGTCTGCTACCAACATCTATACATGGCCTGTGATGTCACCAGAGGGGGGGATTGGGGTGGGCATGGCTAGTGGCCTGTGATGGCTCAATTTTCAATCTTTGTCCATTCACAAGCCACTAGCGGTTCCCCTCTGGTGCTATCACAATCTACATCTAAAATCTGTAGAATTCTTACCAAGGTCTTATGGTTGATCAGCTGAGATTTCCAACATTAGGAAAAGCTGCTTCTAATAACAGCCACCATACTTCATCATCCAGACCCTTAATTAATGTCATTCATGCTATGTATATTAAGGAATAGCCCCATGTATTGTCAGATGTAGTGCAAAATATGTAGTATTAATGCCTTAATAACTAGCATAATATACAGAGAATGTATTTATTCTGTTAACACCTTCAGCTTCTTGCAGGTTTAACTGCTGTTCTGCTGTACCTTAGAAATCCAACAGGTTATGTTGCCATCGGAAAATATTTGTCACCTGCTTTCATCTGACATTTTAGATCCAGGTTTGTAGGTGTGTTTGTATAAGCAGCCACCGACACCAGAGCAAGGACTTGCAGCTGCCTTTAATGCTAAGATCTAAGTTTTTTCCTTGAGAAAGACATAGCCACCAAAAATATGCTTTAAATTACATTCCACCACAGTGCCACAGAGATTGGACAAGTACAATTTTGATCCTGATGCCAGTATGTATATCTGGCTAAATTCACCCACAAAGTACATCCTATATACCACCTAAATATTTGCAAAAACTGTAAAAGAGGGCATTGACTAAACCACATGCTTGTCCATCACTTATTTAACATCCAGGTGCTTATGAAGTGGCTATTTATTACAGTTCTAAGTTTAAAAAAAGAAAAAAAATCCCCCCATCTTCTTCCCCCCTTATATTTCATGCTATGCACTGCCTGTTACCAACATCTATACATGGCCTGTGATGTCACCAGAGGGGGGGATTGGGGTGGGCATAGCTAGTGGCCTGTGATGGCTCAATTTTCAATCTTTATCCATTCACAAGCCACTAGCGGTACCCCTCTGGTAATACCAACCTACATCTAGAAACTATAGAATTCTTACCAACACATTATGGTTGATCAGATGAGATTTACAACATTAGGAAACCTTACTGCTGATAATAGCCACCTTACTTGGAATAACAATTTAAGTAATTAGGGGAGAACATGGTGCTCCAGAATTAAATGTAAAGTAACTCACCAAACAGTGAAAGTGTTCCTGGGTGCACCAGCCCCAGACCTCCAGCTTTAGGGAGCGGTACAGCAGAGAATATGGAAGCAGAGCTGACCGGCACTTGAACGGATCCACAGGACCAGAGATATTCAGTTCTAAAATGCCCTAAACGCGTAGGGTGGATGGAGATGCAGCTATATTTTTAACTTTTCTACCAATAAAATTATTTTTTAACTGAACATTTCTGGTCCTGTGGATCTGTTCGAGTACCAGTCAGCTGTGCTTCCATATTTTTTACTTGGAATAACCTCATTTATTGTCAGATGAAGTGCACAATATGTAGTCTTTGTGCATTAATGACTATCTTAGTATAGAGAGAATATATTTACCCCTCATTGGTCCAAAAAATTTAATTAACATAAGAAATAAAAAAAACATGCAAATCAAGTTTAGAAATCAAGTTATATTTTCCATATTTCACCTGTCCCCCATTGAGCACATGAACCCTGATAGCCTTCCTAAGAGCTTCTAACAATAATCTTTATGGAAAAATATCCTTGTTAACCATTTTTTCTGAGCTTTTATTTTCCAGTATTGCCATATTGAACCAGCTGCACAGTTTTCCTCCACGCCATCATTCACATTTACCAACCAGGATACAGGTGAGATTTTTATTATATGGTTAGTTAGTTACCATTGCATTTAGATCTACTCTATACTGCTTAATTCATTGTCCCAGACAGCAGTCTATATGCCAAACTGGCTTAGAAAAATATAAAAATGTAAGTCAGTCAATATTTTTTACAGTACTATTGTCTGTATCATTAATACAAGATTGTAAATTTAAAAGTTCCTTATGAAAGAACAGTAGTTTATAAATGACTAAATTACAGATTCGTGGTTACCAAAAAAGGACTAAGATGCTTTGATTTTTGGTTGTTTTGTTCCTAAAATCGCATCTGGCTGCTCCTAGTAGAATTCTAAAACCCAAAGGTGCTCCTTTTCTATTATAAAAATGTAGTTTACTATCCCCAAAATTAATGAATGCCCCCTCTAGAAGTTGTAAGGATAAAGGAGGACACCGGTAGACAGGTAAAAACATAAATATTTTTGCTAATCAGATGATTTCTAGTAAATAAAGGAAGTTCTGAAAGCAAGGCATATTGTAGTTCTATTGATCATCTCAGCAAAACGGTTGCAAAAACACAAAAAAAGGGCAATGCTTGTTCTTTGGCCTTATCAGTAATATCAGTAATATATTCTCTGTTACTTTATTCCTACATTGAAGACCATAAAATGTTATCAGCCACCACACTCACATAAAGGAAATACCTTTGGTTACATCAGGTTATATTTTCCAAGTCTGGCTCCTCCCTGTCTGGTTGGGGTACCATATAGTATATATCTGTAGGTCAGTAATCCTGTTTCTTCTCTTGTAGAACTGTTTGGGTAAGAGTATGCAAAGCCTAGGCTCAGATATCATGGAACTCTTTCACTCATCCTTTCTTCCTTTCATTTTAGATTTCATGTCTGGAGAGCAGAAGGTTCCGCAAAGTACTGGAATATTGAATAAAGCCTCAGGATACACAGCTACTGTCTAAATGAAACATGTTCCTGGAAAAGACCTTCTATATATCAGCTGGAATTGACCACATTTTGATAGCATCTAAAAAATAAATAAACAATTTTAAAGTTGAAAACTCTGTTGCATATTATTCTGTTACAGGTAAAAAAAAAATGAAAACCAATTGAAAATTCTCAGAATATCACTTTCTACATGATACTGAAGGTATAATCAAAGGTGAATAGCCCATTGTCTCATTTAGAGGGTATTGAACAGTCAAAACCTACATATCTACATAAAATGAAAGAATTTGAATTTGCTAATATTTAAACAATATACTATTCTATTAGTTCACAGCAGTTTATACAATGACATTGGCAAAATGTTGGCCTGGAAAAAGAAAAAATCTGGCAGCAGAGTATAGTAACACTTGGCTATCCAGACCACAAGTAGTTCATTTTCAGCTAGTGATAGGAGAATGGGTTACACTGCAACTCACACTTCAGGATCAGGGCCTTCGCTAAGTGGAAGGTTCCCATAAAGGTGTAGTGCAACTACAACTCTCAGGCTACTGTATATGTAAAAAAGGAATAATTATTGGACACCAGGAGGTTCTTATAGTAAAAGAAAAAGGATGATTTATTAGTCCAAAACAATGACTACAGGTTTACTCACATAGTTTGAGGTATTAGCAGATGTAACATCAGATGTTGGTAGAACAGGTAGATGACACAGCATGAAGCATGTAACTCCCATAAGGCATTGCAGTCAAAGAATACATCAATCTTACTCTCCTAGGGGGCAAATTCACCTGCGACGGCTTCGCTCAAAGCGCAACACTTCGCTAGGCGTAGATTCACCAGGACAACGCTAATTCACTAAAATCCGAAGTTGCGTCCAGGGCGGTGAACACTAGCAAAGTTGCACTAGCATTACTGCGCCAAGCAAAGCAAAGTTGCGCTAGCATTGCCTAATTTGCATACGGCAGGAAGTTAAAGTTGAATGGACGTATATGTTGCAGCAAAAACATTACATTACACAAGCCTGGGAAACCTTAATAAAATCAAATAAAGTTTTATATTGCCCTACACATGAGCCCAGTGTATAGTTAAGTGCCATATGTTAGGTAATGTAGGGGGGAAGTGGGTTACACCAAAAAAAAAATGTACGCTCTTTTGCATCCTATAACCCTGAAAAAATACCTGGCCTTGTACCCACTGCCTTGTGGTAGTTGGATTATAGATACAGTGTTAAAGAAACCTCCCTCTCAGTCAGACTTGTACCAGTCCCGTTTTCTGTTTTGTTAATATTGTTGCAGAGTAAACAATCCCATGATGCTGCCTATATGCTGCCTATATGCTGCCTATATACTTACAGATACTTTTAGGCAGAGATATGGTAATGATATAAGAGATATGGCACCCACAATAACATTGGTGTGGACAGTTCCTATTTTGTGTTTTATACATTGCCAGGTGTCCAGGGAGTGACACCACCAGGAATGAGAGGGGCCCATTGGAGGAATAAGGCTGACAAGGTACAGATTACAATGTGTACATATTTTAATGTGGTTTGTCAGTCCTAATCCTTTATGTGGAGTACTCAAGAATACAGCTGGGACATCTAGTTAAACATATTGGAGGTGTGTAATAGGTTGTCATGTTTTGGTACTACCTTATTACTACTAATGTTTAAGTCCGATAGTTTGATACTCAGTCAATCTGTATTTCTGCTCATGATTAATGACCAGCTGCTTTCTATTAAGTAATAATGTTGAAGCAGTTGAAAACGCCCTACACACTTTGTATGTTTCATTCTCTGTAGCTCCAGTAGGTGTCACTATTTTACTATATATTACTAACATTCTAACACGTTTTAATGCAGAATTTGTATCTAGCAGCAGCAAATTTTTTTGGTGCATGAAATGATGCTAGAATTCTGGGAACAATACACTATGGGTATGAATAATTGTGCTATTTTGTTACATACTATTATTATATGATGCCCATATACAGGATATTAGGAGGGGCTATGTGGTCTAGTGATGCATGGGTTGAAATTTATTTGACCAGTTCCAATCCTAAACTTTTATTGGTTTCATTATGGTGAATAAACGTATTTTTAACTAACTTTCATCTATGGTTTCTTTGTGTCAATATACAAAGTGGGACGTGTATTTTTCTGTAGAACCAGAACTGTTTCATTATCAGCTTACAGCAGAGGTTTTAAATTGGTATTTCACCTTTACTGGACTGTTAACATAATGTAGACAGTGGTATTCTGAGACTATTTGCAGTTGGTCTTCATTTTATTATTTTTTTAGCAGCTTTGCAGTTTGGAATTGCAGCAGCTTTCTGGTTGGTAGGGTCAAATCTACCCTAGCAATGAGGCAGTGGCTTGAATATGGCTGTAGAATAGTAATAGTAGCACAGATCTCTTATAGTTGCACAGATATCTATCATCATTTAGAAGTATTCCACATCATATCATATTAGTAGATTGTTGTAAACTCTTGTGAGACACACCCTCTAATTCTGTAACTCAATTTAATAAATAATTTATTATAATACTGTAAACTTGCCAGCATTACATCAATACATATATAATGATGCGGTAGTGATGTCAGGGCCATATAAAGTTGTTTCTAGCCATTGTACCCTAACAAAACACTTATTGTACCAATTACAGTTACCCACAATCATCCATGAACTTTATAAAGCACAACTGTCAAGTTTCCATTGAGTAGCATTTTGTGTAAATGTGAGGAAGTCATTAACTCTGGGCTAAATTAAATGAGCAAATCACCCAGAAACAACAGTTAAAGTGAAACCCATTGTGTGAATGAAATGGATTGTCATATTCTGTCACTGAGCACATTTACATATATAAAGTCTTTTAGCTCAGCCTCAACGTTTAATTCAGCTCCCTGGCTGAAGTTTTTCTCAATACAAATATGGGACCTGTTTTGCAGAATGCTTAGGGCCTGATATATTCTGGATAAGGGATCTTTCCATAGTTTGGTTCTCCATACATTAGGGGGCACATTTACTATTGGTCGAATATCGAGGGTTAATTGACCCTCGATATTCGACCGTCGAATCTCGAAGTCGAATGATTTACAGCATTTCCTTCAATCGAATTAGTTCGAATCGTTCGATTCAAAGTCGTAGTCAAAAGTCGAAGTAGCCAAAAAAAAACCTCCGAAATTCGAAGTCTTTTTTATTCTAATCCTTCACTCGAGTTTAGTAAATGTGCCCCTAACTCTACAAAAAATTATTTAAACATTAAATAAACCCAATAGGATTATTTTACCTCCAGTAAGGATTAATTATATATTGGTTGGGATCAAGTACAAGGTACTGTTTTATTATTACATGGAAAAAGGAAATTATTTTTAAACATTTTAATTATATGGATAAAATGGAGTCTGTGGTAGATAACCTTCCAGCAATTCAGAACTTTCTGGCTAAAAGACTTCCAGATAACAGATCCATACATGTATTAGTGGGATAATGATGCTGAGAAACCTCAACCATGTGGTTGCAAGTATCCATCACCACCTTATGGCTGAAAAGAAACAGAAGTGACTGTAGTTTTCTGCTGTTTTGCTCAAACTGACAATATGTGGCAGGTTTACTATAGGTCAATTTTTTTCACCAGATGTTAGAAATCTGCCTCCTAGTGTCGATCACATGTTTATTTGTTACTTTACAAAATAAAAGAGATATATAACTGCTGTTTTTTAATAAACAATTCTTTTTATGTAACATCATATTTTAATATAAGTAATGCCTGATAGCAGTGGTTTTGATATGGAAGCAAGGTAACACAGATAAGAAGGCAAATCATTCTTTCCAAAAAGCTGGCAACCCTAAAATGTATACAGTATGACTGTTGTTTTTCCTTTCAGCCACAAGGTGGCACATGATTCCTACTTTGTTACATCAAGTGCCTGCAGATTAGTTGTCAGTACTTGTATCTATTTCTGAATGGCTACCTGTCCCCAAACATTCCATAAAGTGTTTGCCACAGTAACCCTTTGCGGTTTATTTCTGAAAATGAATTATTTTCAAAATAGAATGTTTTAAAGCTAAGCTGTACTTTCTGCTCTACCTCCTATTGTGTGTCTGTAATTACCTGCGTGTGTGTATGTGTGCCAAACCACTCAACAAATCGTCAGGCGGCACTCTGGATAAAATATGAGATATGTATTGCAACAGGTGCATATTCTGCATTGCCTAACGCATTTTGAGAAAGACTCTCTTAAAGGGGACCTGTAACCCATCTCAGAATCTTGTTTGTGCATCAGAACGGGGGACTCAATGTCCATCCCCATGCCCTGGCTACACAATTAAATGGTTAAGAGAATGGAGTGAATGTGGGGAGAGCAGTGATATCTAGGAAATGTTGTATGCAAAGTGAAAGTAATTGCTTGCCTAAGGCATAGAGGGGGGGCAGACAATATTTGATGGACAGCTGAGATTTTTAAATTAGTTTACAACAGCTATGAATGCTTAAAAAAAAAAATAGAATTTGTATTTCATGTTTAATTTGAGAAGGACTTTTATTATACAGATTTTTTATGTCTGGGTGACAGGTCCACTTTAATCATAGGCCACACACACATTATCCCAGAAAGTCAAAGGTATTTGGCTTCTGACATTATAGATATGTATCCCAGTATACAAATTTACTGTACAATCATTACCATTAGAGCTCAATCGAATTAATCATCAAAGATTAAGTAAGTTCAATTGAATCATAACTACAACACTAAATGCATGCTCTTTATACTGACTGCTAAGCTTAGCTTTAAAGAGTAATGTAGATAAGAGTATTCTATTTTGTGGCTCTGAGACCGAATTAAAAGGCATTACCCTTTATGAGATCATTGTATTGCATTGAGACTTTGTGGATGTAAATGTGTTTAGCAACACTTTATGGGATAGTTCCAGTCTTACAATGGGTTTCAGTTCCCTGTTGTTACTGAGTGGCTTGTTCTTGCCAGTAAGAGAGTGAGGTGGTAATTTAGCCTAAGGCTAATGACTTCCTCACGTTTATACCCAGTGCTGCTCCTTGTAAACCCAACAGTTCTGCTAAAGTAAATGGAAAGTAATGGGTAATGGTCAGTGGCACAAAGAACGTTTTGTTTAAGGGCAATGAACGTTGCAGGCTGGTAACATTTGAAATGATCCATCATCAGAAGAAATAGCTTTTGGAGCTTCCCAAGACCACACAGCAGGATATATTGCTTTGCCCATTGGAGAGAAAGGTATTACTATCAGTACCAAGGGGGTCAGAACATTTGGCCCTCTGCAGCTGAGATTGCAGGAGAAAGTTGTTAGCTGTAGTTCTGCAACAAATGGAGCAACAGAGACGTTGTATCCCTATTCTAAACAGTGTTTTTCTATAGCCTTTTTTGTTTATAGACGGGCATCTTGCCCTTCAAGGCGTATTGGTATGGAGGAACATACAAGAAAATATATCTAAAAAAAGATTTTGGAGAATGTGGTACAGGTGAAACTTTATGTTTGTCAACTATCATTCAGAAAAAATAATCCCCAAGTGGTCTGTAAATTCATTGTTCGTGTACACCCCCAGGCTGCATAACAACGGGACGTCCCTGATACAAATAACTCTCCACATGTCCAAAAAAGATTAGCAAAGTGTTACATAGCAGGGATATGAAAAAGGAAAATAACTGGAAATAAAATGAATATTTCCATACCATACAGGTATGGGACCTGTTATGCAGAATGCTCGGGACCTGGGGTTCTCAGTATAACAGATCTTTCTGTTATTTGGATCGTCATACCTTAATTCTACTAGAAAATCATGTAAACATTAAATAAACCCAATAAGCTGGTTTTGTTTTCAATAAGGATTAATTATAAGTATTAATGATAATAAGGATTAATTACAAGTACAAGGCACTTTTTATATTACATAGAAAAAGGAAATCAATTTCTAAAATTTTTATGAAATGATTTTATGGAAGATGGACTTTCCATAATTTGGAATTTTCTGGATAATGGGTTTCTGGATAACAGACAACCGTAAATGGTTGGGTATTGGTTGGTTTAATATTGCGGCTTTTCATTTTCCTGGTGATAAACCCATTAACGGCCATATGTAAGGCAAAGCAAAGAATGGAGAATATATAAAGGTCTGCAATCAAAAGCAGAATGTGTTCCTTTTTTTATAGCACATAGTAATAGAATAAAACCAAAGTAATTAAAAAAAGAATAACTGAAGAAATGCACCTTCTTTGCTTATAATTTTCTGCTGTATATTCTATTATCGGCTTAATAGACAGCTTGCAAAAAGCTGTTGCACACACTTATTGCTATTGCTATTTAATTGAGTAATTTTACTCTTACACATATTTTTATTTAGGAAGAATGAGTTAAAAGTTATCTAAAATAATACATATTGAATATGGGTACTGACTTGAGTGATTACATTTTATCTAAAATAATAACAGGGATAGGAAATGGTCATTTGACATTTCCCAGAATGAAATAATTAAAATAATTTTAAGTAAAAATAAAATAAAATAACGAAACATGTATAAGAAATGCACGAGTTTCCCACTCTTTTTTGGGACTAACTTCCTATTTATTTGCTGTACAGAAAAGATGGGCAGCTTGACGATAGTTATGTTCTTGCTCTACTGGAAATTTGTGTTTATTAATTTTTTTTTATATTGTACTTATTAGGTCAGCAGGGTGAACCTGGTTTTGGAAACACTGTTCCCACGCTGCAATACCAATGGAACAAAAGGCTCTAATGTATATCTTATACTGATGATAGATAGATAGATAGATAGATAGATAGATAGATAGATAGATAGATAGATAGATATACAGCAATAGATAGATAATAGATAGATAGAGAGAGAGAGACAGACAGACAGACAGACAGACAGACAGACAGACAGACAGATAGACAGCAATTGATAGATAGATGGACAGACAGGTATATAGGCAGACAGCCTGAAAGATATGAATATACTTTGGTAAAGAATGGCAAATGGTCAAGATTGTACATAATAATGTTAGAATTTACAGCAATGTTTATATGGATGTTTGTGTATGCAAATAAATATGTACAGTCCGTATATTCATGTGAATTATTTTATTTAGCATGAGTAGACTGAAAAGTTGCAATAACTTTGATAATAAATAGTTCAATAGATTACATTTCTATTTACATTATATATTAACAGAAAAATAAGACAAAACAAAAGAATGGCAATCCATAATGATTCAAGCATCCAGCAGCACATGTGCCACATGGGGTTGTCATACAAATACATATGACTGTCCAGGTATGTACAACCAGCAGCCCTCTAGTTGTTATTCAACTGCAACTTCCATCTTCCCCTGACAACCATGGAATTTAGGGAGTGCTGGAAATGTTACTTCAGTACAAACTGGAGGGACACAGATTGTATAACCTTGTCTTTGACAATAAATAAAGTCTTTGGGGTTGGACAAAAAAGGTCCTAGTAGCAGAATACATACTGTGTACTGGGGCTATGTGAGACCCAAAGTGACTTACTTTAATAACTCCCAGGGAATTTGATTAGGTTGTATTGCCTGGTGCCCTGGACATTAGCTAGCAGAGGGCCAGTGGATAGGTTAAGCACAGCTGGGAGAAAGCAGGAACTTGGTCTCTGCAATAAGTGATTATTATAGTTCCAGTGTGAGTTGAAGCTTGGAAAACTTGGCTCTGGTTCCTTGGGTTTCTTCATGATGTTCTCAATACTGAATGAACACTTGCTCTGAGAATTATTTGGATGGTTATTAGCATCCTGGCCCTCAAAACCCCTGTGTGCCCCCTGGTCTGGGTAATGAGCCTTCCTCTTTATGTCTGGGTAGGGTGTAAGGTTAGTTGGCATGGACAAGGTCTCTGGGATTGCCATGCATGCCAGTGGCGTCTGCTGGAGCATTGGCTGTGGTTGGAGGGCACTGTAGGGTCTGTAGTAAGGCAGAGAGTTGTACATCATGAGTCCATCCTTAAAGAACTCCTGTTGGTGCCTCTTAAACCTTTTCCTCCTTCTAAGGAAGCTTCCATTATCAAACATGTCCTCAGAAGCAGGATCCAGTGTCCAATAATTGCCTTTTCCTGGATTTCCTGGTTCCCGTGGTATTTTAATGAAGCAGTCATTAAGGGACAGGTTGTGCCTGATAGAGTTCTGCCAAGCAGGGAACTTGTCCTTGTAGTAAGGGAACTTGCTGCTGATAAAATCACAGATGCCACTAAGAGTCAGTTTCTTGTGTGGGCTCTGCAGGATAGCCATGGTGATCAGAGCAATGTAAGAGTAAGGAGGCTTTACCAGGGCCCTTTTGGCTTTGCCACCAGGTGAGGTAGCTGGGGAGTCTTTAGAAGTACCTCCTTCACTCTCTCCCGAGGAATCGCTCTCACTTTCAGTGCAGCTTAGCTTGGAAGGACTCAGCATCCCACTGTCTCCCATGTCTGAATGTGTAGGCTGTAGGTAAAAGTGTGACTTCAGGCTGCAGGGGTCATCTTCTCCAAGAATATCAATTTCATCCTCCTCATCAGAGACTCCTGCATAATCCAGGGAATTATGGTGGGTTCCAGACTCCTGGCTAAAGCTCATTGCTAGCACTGATGCTGGGTTGGCAGTAGGTAGTAGACAGCAGGATCTCCAGTGAGAGTTGTGCTTCCCCACTGCTCTCTGTGAATGTGTAGTCTCCAAAGGGCTAAGGGGATAACTGATACGTCTTTGCTCTCTCCCCCTCCTCTTTATATGAGCACTGCTGTGCCCCGGCAGTCATCTGCACTTGAATTGGAGCTAATCTATCAGATAAGCCTTTGTGTGAGAGGGTCCTGCACCTGGGAGGGAGGGGCAGTGAGGGGGGGTCAGATCTTGCATGGGCTGTGCTTTTGCTGAATGAAGTTGGGGTATCTGTGCTATACATTGATAAACCATTAATTAAGTCTTATGCATCTATGTGATGTTAGAATCTGTAGTCCAACAAGGTCTGAAGAGCCACTAACTTGCAATCCAATATGAACAGCACTATTCAACTTGGTTTAATAATGCAGTATATATATATTTGAAAAAAACTCCTGGTCATTAATGTATTTGAATAACTTCATGTATTTATTAACTTGCACCGGGGTGAATGTCTGAAGCAGTGTGCCACCCTTGAAACGTGATATATATCTCTTTGAATTTACTAATTCTCTCGCAAATGTATAAAATCAACTTTATATTTTTTTTTATTTCAAGGACAATAGCTATTCATATTTAATGTACTAGACTAAAATGGACACACATTTTAGTAAGTCTCAGTCTCTGTTTTCTCAACCCAATCACAAATTCCTGTTTAAATAGTAGCATATACAAAAACACATAAGCACTATATAGTGCGTGCTGTCTTACTGCCCAACTTTCCTGCTTATCTGTGCGGCATGGCTGCAATATATTGTTAATAATGCTGTAAATTATATGCCAAGTAAACTATAACTCCCAGAATCTCCCACTAACTAAATTAACAGATTATGGGAACTGGAATTCTGTTATATCTGGAATATGTCCTTTCATTGAAGAAGCAATGGGCTTTATCATTAATATCTAGATATTCTGAATTCTATTCCACAATTCCAGGACATGCAATATTAAACAACTCCCACCCCCATCTAATATAATTAGATGTAAGCAATGGTATTTTGCCTGGAAATGCATACAGTAGAATGTTGGTGGAATGCAAGAGAATGGTGGAATGGCCACTTTGCACAAGAACAAACTGAAGCCCCACCTACATGCTAATTTGCCCTTGTCTGAAACTGCCCACGGTTTGCAGGTGGTTTTGGCAATGGAATTGATCAATAGCACTACTACCCCCATCTGTGATCTAAAAAGAAGGTGTTAGAAGAGACTATTAGCAGCTCTGCATATGAAGGCAGCATAGGAAATGGCTCTGCAGCCTACAGTTTACAGAACACGACAGGGGGGCTTTCAAGAGCAGATAGTGATAACAACTGTAAACTCTCAATTCCTGAGCTGCTTGCCATTCACATGTGTCAATTATATGGGGTCCCACTGATAACAGTTTGGTTTGAATTATATTCTGCATGCATTTAGAAATATCCAACGAAAATATGGTTTGAGGGGCAATTGACTTTATCCAACCTCTATAAAATAATAAAAAACACAAAACTCCTAAAAAACATAGATCTTAAAAAAAGAAGATACTATAGATGGTGTTTAACTGCAAGAAGTCATACAACAGTTGTTTATATTCCTTTGATATAAAATTCTGTTTTTTATTATTTAATATTGAACCACTATTTTGTTTTCAACTTTGGTTTATGTTGAACCAATTGTTTATCTAACCATTTTAAGGTCTTTCTAGAGAAACCTAAATAGACTTGTAAGTCTTTATAAAATGGAGAGAAGATTAAACTAAATTTATCTCCAAAATCTGATGACATTTTCTCTAAAACGGCCTACATCTTAAAGAGAAATTCTCTACAAATTTTTTGGAAAATAACAAGTAGGATTTTGTGTGTGTGTGTTTGTGGGGGGGGGGGGTCACTCTTATGCCTTAATATTTCAGGACACTGAAAGTGGCATGTGTGCATCTTGAAGAAAAGCAGAATTTGATTGACAGACAAAGATATTCTGCAGGAGCCAGCAGTTTATGTACCAACTGGTAGAATTCAAATAATTTTGTAAATAATGAAGGTAATACATGTATGAAGAGCAGTGTGTAAGGGCCACAAAGGCTAATTGTATGTGGGCTCTTTCAGGCAGTCTGACCACTTCATTTTTAAGTAGAAGAAAAATGCAACGCCAAAGCACCCAAACCAACCCCAATAAAGTTAGATTTAAATCACATGACATATTTAAACATGTGTTGCTCAAAGCATCCCACATACCATTACCCTAAAGGACAGGGTATCTAAACAGGGTGATGTATCTACAGGGAGTAGATCTGAAATTGCTGATTTCTACACTGTATGAATGTGTCTGGCTGACATAGGGCATTGTCAGAAAGGTCTGCTCCCATATGCCCTGTTTGTGTTTGCACTCATAGACACGGCATCAGCCTGTCATGCATATGGGGCAGACTTTGCCCAGAAACACAAAAGTATGCATATTTGCACTAAAATCCATCCAGGTGCATGCTGATAGGCCCAGTGGTGTAACTAAATGCTACTGGGTCCCACAGCAAATTAAATTTAGGGCCTCAAAGTATTGACAAGTTGGCCTAGCCTACCAAGATATATTAAAATTGCTCACCAATTAGGGCCTCACTGAGTCCCCTACACTCCTGTGCCCCCTGCAACCACATGGTCTGCCATAAAAGGATGCATTGGAGCAGATCAGCCTTTTCTCCTCTGGCATAGATATACTGACTTATTTATCAAAATTCGAGTTTGTATAATGTTAGAGGTTTTTCTACTTTGAATAAACTCTAATTGAAAAAAAATGAATTCTTGTTTATTAAAAAATCCAAACATAAAAAATTTTGAAAAAATGTGAAACATTTTGAAGAGTTAGAATTTTTACTCTATCATTTTTAAAAAAATGTTTAAAAAGTTGAATTGGAAAAAAATGCCTTCAAATTGCCATAGACGGCTCCCATTTACCTCTACATGAACTTGACCGTTTTTGGACGGCAACGTTTTACATCCAAGCTTTACGCATTTTTGGCACTTAACAAAAATCGTATGAGTATTTAAGAGCATAATTCCAATTCACAAAAAAATCGATTTGTTTAAAACATTCTAATACTATAATCTGAATGTTGATAAATTACCCCCATAGTTTGTGACGCTCAGAAGGTGCTTAATAAAGTGGACAACCAGCTATTTCAGATCTACACCATGTTTCTGATTTTTAAACACAAAATATCACCCTGTTGATAAAGGTTAGTTTTTACTCTACCCCTAAAGTTGTAAAGATGTTTTGTGTATTTATATTTGTATCTATTGGAATACTATTGGAACCAGTTTTGCATCTCAGAATGCATCTTGTTTACAGAATATACTTTTGTGTATTGACAAAACAAAACCGTGGAATCAACAGGAAGATGCCAGATGATGGTAAGAAGGATTCACTATGTGTATGAATTTTATTGGAACCAACCTTCCCAGATGCTTTTGTCATACCAGCAGGAGAGCACAAGGGGAAACACAATGCACACAAACACGAATCGGCCGCTGTTGTCCCACTTGATTTGTTTGCTTTGGGGAAAGCTTTGTTATCCTTTTAAACGATAATGTAACCAAACAAGTCAAGAAACAGAGGCCACACTGCTTTTTCATTGAAAAGAAAGTTCAGTTGCCAGTGCTGCCTTTATGGTCAGTGAGTAGCTCTGTGCTAGCTGCCATCATGGGGTCTTCCTGCACAGTTACCATACCAATGACTCTCTTAGGCAGGTTTAAGCTCTGCAAAGATGCAGGTGTTAATCTGTGAATAGTCATTCTGATGATGAGAAAATTAACCCCAGCTTGTTACTTTTGTCATTGGGGGGTTAGAGAGTTGGTTTTCTTCCACACTTGGCTAATGTATACTCTTTGTTGGGGGGGATCAGTGTAGGAAATCAGTTTATTGAAGGGCTTTCTGTGGGAAACTGCTCTGTACAGGAAGGGGAGGCTTTAAGGAGTTTGAAAAGAAAACATCCTTCCACTTGTAATTTCAATCACCCTTATTTGTTCATGGAATATAACTCTATACAAAGATTTCCACACTCCCAACTACACATGCTTATCACTGCAATGTCATGTGGGGGTGACACCTCTGTCTAGATATTTACTGTATAATGTTATAACCTATTCTAGTGTATACTCTTTATGGCAAACATTATTGCAAAAGCCAAGTTTATCATAAAGGCCTATTGCCAACATGCTTTACCTACCCAAGTCTTCATTTAGCAAACATAATAAACTCTAGCAATAGGCTAGCTAGACATTATTTGTCTAACAAAGACATAGGTTTAGATGACCCCATATCCCAAAGAGATCATTTATCTTTTAATCACATATAACCGAAATGTCATACCAGACAGGACCCCTATTGGATTCTCTATGTTATAGGGAACCCACAAGAAGCAATTGGTCTGTTTTTTGTATTAGTTTGCTCTTATGAATTTTTTTAGGTTGTCTTCTGTAACTATGCTTACAGAGTGGCATACACTCAAGCTATGGCTTACAGGACTGAGTATAGCAAAAGAATGCAGACTTGTAGTATTTTGGTTGGTAAATCCTATTGAGTTGTCTAAATTTTGTTCTATTGAAAACAATGGGAATTAATCTACAGCCCATATATATTACCTAAGGCATCCAGTTTTCATAAAATTCCATGTTGTTTTCATTTTACTTTATTTTATTTATTTAAATATGTGTGCAGTGCACATATTTTTTTGGAATTTACCAAATAAACAAGAGAAGATCCAATTCAATTTAATGCATGAATTTTTTTAACACACATATTGCATGTGTATTGGGGCTGGAGTAATGTGCAGGAGTATTGGTATTTACTTGCTGTAGGTGTACTATGGTCTCTGTAATATGTGTCAGAGGTACTTCGATTTGTACCATCAATTGGAGGATAAGCTGTGGAGCTGTGCAATGTGCTATAAGGGCATTAGGGTTGTGCAGTGTGCTGGTAAGACATTGGGGCTGGGTTGTGCTGGTGTTAATTGGCATTGAGAGTGGTGTGAAATGTATGTCAGTATTATTTCCCTATTATATGCACACAACAACACATAACACTAATGTCAAACTCCGCACAGATTGTCCCATGAATGGAATTAGACCCAAGCAAGGCAGCAATAATAACCACTGTGCTATCATAATTTATGCCCATAGGTGTCAAGCAATGACAGGAGGAAGTGACTGTGACAATAGGTGACTAAAGGAAAACTTTTATTAAGAGACATATTTTTATTACAACTTGTGCAAATTGCGCTCGATGCTGTATGGGGAATTACCCACAATGTCTAATTTAAAGCACATTTAGCTTGCAGTTTCCAAATCTAAAGTGATTCTGTGAGCAATATACTGCTTCTAATATATTTCACAAAGGTGGGACTAGGTCTGTGAAGAGGTTACACTGAGAAGGTGATACCTGATATCCCAATACATATGTTAAGTGTGCAGTGCCCACATGGCATGGGACCTGGGTGTTTCTGTAATCTGGAACAGCATGCCTGAAAGCTATTAAAAACACTTTTAAATATTTATAAAATACAAGTATTTTGCCATCCATATAGATTAATGTATGAAATATAAACAAGTATTTATGTAAATGGCACTTATGGAAATGACAAAGCAGTATGTCAGAGCTTTCTGCATAACAGATCCCTTACCTATATATCCTCAGTGGTAGGAAATGTCAGGCATGGTGAAAAGTCTTTTTGCATTCTGCGAACACCAGTGATCCATACCCAGTGGCTCATGAGCAACATTTTGCTCGCCAACCACTTGGGTGTTGCTCCAAGAGGCCTCAAAGCAGGAGCTTATTTTTGAATTCCTGGCTTGGAGGCAAGTTTTAGTTGCATAAAAATCATGTGTACTGAGTAGGCTGCCACTCCACATAGAGGCGACCAGTCAGTCAATCACAGCCCTTATTTGGCATCCCCAGGAACTTTCTTCATGCTTGTGTTGCTCCCCAACTCATTTTACAATTGAATGTGGTGAAAAAAAGTTGGGGACCCCTGCCCTACACCATTGATCCCCAGTTGAATGTTCAGTTTTAACCAAGCCATAACACATTCCAGTTTAGACAACTGACTTTGCAGATGGGATGTTGATGTACTTTTATATATGCAGCTTTACTTACCACCATGCAGTGGTGCAACTATCGGGGTCAGTGCTGTATTTAGGTCCAGTACCACCCTAGGCACTGAACCTAAGGACACCCCCCAGCTAGCAAACTGAGCATGAGCATGTGACATCACTTCCGTACATGTGATATTATTTCTCCCACACCAATGGCTTAGGTACCCCTCACCCCCACCCCCAGATCTGCCGCAACACTTAATTTAGGCCGATAGGTCTGGCAGCTGAGAACATAATTTACTTTGCTATTTAATTTTTTTTTATATAGGCCCCTTAAAGCTGCCGCTGAAGCCATAGGCCTTAGGGTGCCTATATATAAATATGGACCTGACAGGGTTGCGGGGTTGTGTAAATGCACCCGTGTTCACAACCTCTCTCTGGGTCAGTAGGAACATCAGAAAAGAGGAGTTTTTCGTTGTTAGAGTGCACTGCCATTGTAAAAGTGCCTAGGGGGCTGGTTGCACATCCTGCACCCAGGCCTGCCCAAGGTTAGTTACTTTACTGCCACCAGGCAGGCTTATAACTATAGAGAATGAACACTCAAGACTACTGGGGTGGGGCAGTGGAACACTGAATGATAAGCAGATTCAATGAATGTTTATCAAAAATGTCTTATTTCCAATGTCTACGGAGTTTTTTTTTAATTTTTTTGCCTGGGCCTGTAACTTCACCTCTGCAACCAGGAGAAATGTACCCTCTTTATAAAGTCAGTTAACACTGTATGTGCCTTACAAGATTTTTACTGCTAAAGCAAACTAGCAAACTAGCATTTACATGGTTCTTTCTCCACTAGAGGCCACTGATTCACATTAGACCCCAGGCACGAGCAACCAGCCATAAAACTTTCTCAGTTCTTCTGTTGTGGTGCGGTCCCCAGGGCATGGCCTAGCAGCCCTAGGGAAGTGGTATAATATCATTAGGGGTGTAACCAATTAAAGAGAAGTACATGGAATTTCTTAAAGCAGGGGCAGCTCTAAAGAGTTGATTATGACCTGAGCAGAGTGATAAATGTCAGCATAAGAACTCCCCTGTACTAAGCACAATGCATCAGTAAGTATAGTGTCCCAGTACTTACAGAATAATGGACTATACCATTACAGTATAATGATCTATGAGTTACAACCCACGCAGGGCCTTCAACATACAAAGTAGGGGTCAGAAAGGTCCATAACGTGCTAAATATTTTTTGCTGCTCACGGAATTAATGACTATAACAATGTATCAGGCAGAAATTTTTAAGTAACATACAAGATTGCCTGAGCCAAAGGTAATATTTAACTTACCGTTAAGTGCTTGGTACTGGATATCTTTTTTTGTCTAATTGCTTTCTCCTAATAAGGGTCATTAATGGAAATAACCCCAATAAGAAAATGAAAATGGCCAATAAGCATCTGGCCATGGTGTTCATTTAGATTGCAATTTTAAAAATTTGCAGGAGTACTCAGAATATATACAGTATATATATATATATATATATATATATATATATATATATATATATATTTATAATTACATAGATAGCCATATAGATTAGACTTAGTTCAGAAAGCAGTGCAAAAAATGAATTTAAGCCAAAAATATTTATGCAAATGATATAAATACTGTATATAGCCAAGGCCCATAAACTTCCAAGGTCTAATAGGTTACATTTTAAATAAACTCAGCAGTTTTTGAGTGAGTTTATTGAGAATGAGCTGAATAACCATCCTGTGAACTCACTTCAACTCAGGTGTCAAGTTCCAGTTCTTACATTGATCTGAAAAAACGCTCCAGTAACCTTCATCTGATGCTTTCTTCATTCTTGATATTGGAGTGGAATGTGCTAGCGATGTATTACGTGAAAAGTATGGGTTTATTATAAACATCTTATACAATTGTACCTTCAAAAATAAAATAATAATAGTATCTTTATGAGAACAATAAGTAAATCTTGTAAATCATTTGTCTTGCTTTTATTATTATTTGTAATTATGCATTTACATATAAATGAAATGATTCAATCAAACTGAATGTACCCTGCGTTCTTCAAAAAAAGGGCTGTGGCAGGGGGTTCAGGATAAAGGCTCATGAGATTTGGGGAGAATACGTATTTGCTCTCCTAGATACACCAGAAAGCTCAGCTTCAAAGTGTTGTCCTAGTTGCCATACTGTTCTGCCATCATTTAAATTACCTCTGTAGGCCATTTCATAATGAAGAAATGTATCATGCCTTATCCTTATCTGTGCATTTGAGCAGTGTAAACCATTGACTTGGGTGCTCCAAAAGACTCAGTTAACCAGGCCAGTCACTTAATCAACTTTGTAATACAAGTTTATTTCAGTGACCTCACATTTTCTCACATCTAAAAATACATCCAACTCTCTCTTGAAACTAATGTATCTGCCAATACATCTGTATCCAGGGGTTTCCAGAAAAAGGATCTTTCCATAATTTGGATCACTGTAGCGTGTTTCCCAATTTTTTTTTTTAAAGATTAAATAAACCCAATAGGATTGCTTTGCCAACAATATGGATTCATGCAACTTAATTACCATCAAGTACAAGGTACAGGCATGGGACCTGTTATCTTGCAACCCATTATCCAGAAAGCTCCAAATTACAGAAAGGCCATCTCCCATTGACTCCATTTTATCCAAATAATCCAAATGTTTTTAAATGATTTCCTTTTTCTCTGTAATAACAAATCAGTATCTTGTACTTGGGTTTATTTAATATTTACATGATTTTCTATTAGTCTTAAGATCCAAATTGCTGAAAGATCCCTTATTCGGAAAACCCCAGGTCCAGAGCATTCTGGATAACAGGTCCCATACCGGTGCTGCTTTATTATTATAGAGAAAAAGTAAATTGTTTTTCAAAATTAGAATTATATGTATATAATGGACTCTATGGGAGATGGCCTTTTCATAATTCTGAGCTTTCTGGATAACAGGTTTGCAGGTAAGGGTATTCCACAACTTCTCACTATAAAAACGTTTTCATGCCTTAAAATGGAACCTCTTCTCTTCTAATGTCAAAGCATGCCTTTGTGTCTTCTGTAAAGATATACTGTCAAGGATACTGTCATGGCGTCTGATTCAAGACACATCAGTTCAGACTTCTGCAATGAACTTCATTTTTCAAAAGAGGAAATCTGACATGAGGCTAGACTTTTTTGGATTCAGCCGAACCCCCCGAATCCTCCGCGAAAGATTCAGCCGAATACCGAACCGAATCCGAACCCTAATTTGCATATGCAAATTAGGGGTGGGAAGTGGAAAACATTTTTACTTTCTTGTTTTCTGACAAAAAGACACACAATTTCCCTCCGCCCCTAATTTGCATATGCAAATTAGGATTCAGATTCGGTTCAGACAGGCAGAAGGATTCGGCCGAATCTGAATCCTACTGAAAAAGGCCAAATCCTGGCCGAATCCCGAACCGAATCCTGGATTCGGTGCATCCATAATGGTTTTGTTAATGCCAAAGAAATAAATATATGTATATAAATAGGTACTACTCCAAAATAATTAACAATTCAAAAACAAGAAGTTAATCATGGAGAATATACTCACAATTCACCCCAGTTCTAGGGTGTAGGTCCAAGACAACATTTCACAAGGAAAGTGTGAGTATCTCCAATAATGGATCAATCAATTAAAAAATTGAAAAATTTATTAGCACATAAGAGCAAGACCAAACGCGTTTCGTGCCTGCTGGGGCACTTACTCATAGGTTGTGCTGTGCCGATTAGTGTGAAGGGGACCCTGGAGCTACCGCCTGGTAAATAGATGGTGTCAGTATGTGCAGCACTCAGTTCGGAACAGAAAGCAATAAGGACTGAGTGGTGCAATATATGGAAGTGCAAAGAGCACATTTTGACACAAGTACCATTAATGAGAGGGGTTTCACGCACAACTGACTGCTGGGAAAATTGTGGGACTACAACTGCCTTTATTTGTCAACTATTGACATCTTATTTGAGCAGCTAGGTCCCTGCACCCCTGTCTCCTCTATTGAACATAGTCATCTGCATGTATATTCTTGAAGATTACTGTATCCATAATAAGAGTAATCAGTTACATGTATCACAAGTATAAATCAGTGCTTTGTACAACACAATCGGGATCTAAAACAGTATCCTGAATCAAACAGTATGTAAGTATTCCATTTTGCGGCTGATTTATTGTTATTTAGTATTTTGTTACTCAGCAATAATCATACACATCCTGTAACAACATCTTTTACACACTGGAATGGTTTTGTCCCAGAGCATTTCTGCATTGTTAAATGGAAAACATATCCTCATGTTTAATATGAATTTGATGAAAAGGCCATGTTCTGAGCATTTTGCCTACTGATTTAATGATAAAGAATATGTTTTATTGGTATTTTTTTAGCTAAATAAGGTTGAAACTCCTCCATGTTTGGTCCCTGTGAGGTAAATATTACAGCCCCCTTCAAAGCCACATACATAGTAACAAATGAAATAAAGTGTAATTGCTCGCTTGAGGAGTAAATATGCCCTTTTGAAAAACGCCAGGGAATCTGGCTGGACATAAAAGAATAACTTTCCTATAAACTCCCTTCAACCTAGTTTTAAAATTTAACCTGAAAAACAGGAGTTTCATACCTGAGTTGAAGCGAGTTTACTATTACTAGATTAATCTGCAATCTCTTTATAGTTGTTTATTGAAAGAGGTTCATCTGAGTTTTCAAGTAGGTGTATATAGTCAAACACAGTTTATCGAAAAAGGTCATCTGAGTTTGCAGCTGGGTGTAACTGCTGCCAGATAATCTGAGACACAGTTTAAACAATCTAAAGCAGTGTATGAAACCCCAGCCGCTTAGGGGGTCAAAGATTAGGAGTGTCCTACAATAAGTGGGACCAATGGGAGGTATGTGGATATAATGTATTTAAAATCAGAAAATGGTCCAGAATTACTAAGACTTACAGAAAAAAAATTAAATACATTAGAAACCCCTTTTTACATTTTTTCTTTGGAGGAGCACTGGTAATTGCTTCTCCGAATGTACCATAACTTTTGGTTTCAGCCAAATATAGAATCTGCAATAAATGAAATACGACAACTACCACATGGATTCTGAACCCTTGAAATCTGAGCAAAATGATAAAATTAATTAAAAAAAATACTCCCCCTCTGCAAAGCAGAAAAGAAAGAGAGAGAAAGCTTGAAAAACAAGCTGCCCACTGCAATTTGAGAGAAAGTGAATGTGTAACTTCTCTCCTCCTCTTGAACCAGTGTGCATGTTTGAGTGAGTGCTTAGTTACACAACAGAAAGGAGCAGTTTGTATGCA
This sequence comes from Xenopus laevis, assembly GCF_017654675.1. Classification (NCBI taxonomy): domain Eukaryota; kingdom Metazoa; phylum Chordata; class Amphibia; order Anura; family Pipidae; genus Xenopus; species Xenopus laevis. Next base: position 139,682,393 of record NC_054371.1, on the reverse strand, counting down.
ATCATGTGTAAGGGAGCACGCCCATTACATGCATAATTAGCTGCCAATACATAAAAAGAGATAAAATGCAGAGGAAACTTCTCAGCTGCACAGGAAGAAAAACGACAGAGCGAAGGACAAAGCAGGAATGCTGAAACTTTAGATTCCTTAAACTGTACTGGAATCTTATTCTATGTTTAATATGTCTTTTACACAGGAGACATGGAGTATTCAGCAGCTCCTCCTGGCATTTCTGGTCTGTGTTGTTGCTATTAAGTACATAAAGATGAAATGGGCAGCGAGGAGCCTTCCCCCTGGGCCTAATCCTCTGCCCCTCATAGGAAACCTATGGGCCCTGCGGTTCAAACTGCATCCAGAGACACTCCGAAAAGTGAGTATCTTTAGGGCATGTTTCAGCTCTCTCTCTTACCAATAGCAACATTAGGATGCCATAAATGCCCAGATTTGGCGAGGCACTTTGGCTTATTTGTTGGTGTATTGAGGGCATTGTGTATTGGCAGAAAAGCAACTAATAAAGAACTGAAGCTCATCTTCATCTTCTGCAGTAATGATTGTTCAGTCACTCAGCCTGAACAAACAGGCCAATATGTGTGTGTATATATACTGTATATATATATATATATATATATATATATATATATATATATATATATATATATATTTATATATATATATATATATAACACAAAAGCCATGAATATCCTGTAAATGTTATCCTTATAAACAGTGCTTAGTGATGTCATTGGTTATGATCAGAGCTCAGTGATTTCTGTTACATGACTCGCTGAAATTAGTGTATTATAATAAATAAAGTACCCCCTGTTGCAAAATATGATAATATTAGAAGGCCATGGTCATGGTACTTTATTCACTATATATCCAGTTGTCCAGTATCCATCAAAAGGTCAGCCAGTGTATGACCACCTTTATTTAAGAAGGATAAAACATTTAATCTGGATTTATAGATGGTGAGTTATTATTCGAAACAAAAAGGGATAAAATGTACCATTTAGAATTGTTTTTTATTTACTCTATGTGTTACAGATATAAATTATTTATAATCTGTTATTCATATAGCACCAACACAGAGCTTTGCAGATATTGTTCATTATTTACATCAGCCCCTGCCCCAATGGAACTTACAATCTAAGGTCACATTCACATACAATGGTCAATTTAGTTATATACCAAATAACTTGTCTGTGTGATTTTGGAGTGGGGAAGGAAACCGGAGTACACAGAGGAAACTCAAGAAGACTTGGTTAAAACATACAACCTGCTTGTTGATTGTGCTCAGGTTGGGACCAAACTCAAGATCCTAGTGCTACAAGGAAATGCAGCTTTTAAATTCCTCTGTAATATACCTGGACACATCTTGTATGTATTTGCTTTGTTTTTGTTTATTTGGTCTGTTGACCATTGAGTTGGTAGATACAGTGCTGTTTATAGCCATGAGGAAAGGTGAGACCCTTATTTCAGCAGCACTTTCCAAGGGGTGACAAATAGCTGCCCCTATTCACTTTCCGAACCAAATTAAAAAAAAAATTAAGTACATTCAATACACTGTCCATTGACCTACTGTGCACACTGGAGTAAAGCAAACATAAGTAAAGTAGGTGGCATGGGTGTAAAGCCTGTTGCCTGATAGCCTGCCCTTCAGCTCATTTCTTAAACTGACATATTGCGCCTGCTCTGACCTCAGACTGTCAATAAGAATAATGGAATCTTATAAAGCCACAGGCAAGTAATTTGCCTAGCAAGCCAACAGGTTACATAACTTCCAGCACAGATTAACATTATTAAAAGAAATGCTGTTTACTGAAAAATTGGGATATTCCAGATACTGTGTCATTTCTGTGCCATTTCTGCTATCATTTACTGTATATACATGGATACAGTTTGCCATACATATTTGAAGTTGCAAACCTTTTAAAACTGAATCTTTTTTTATTTCTAGATGGCTAAATCATATGGGGATATCTACACTTTATGGCTGGGCCACACCCCTCTTGTAGTGCTGAGCGGGTGCAAATCTGTAAGGAATGGCCTCATCTCCCACTCTGAGGAGCTCTCAGGACGCCCAGTTGACAGCTTTTTACAGGCTCTCACAAATGAAAGAGGTAACCGTGGATATTTAGTACCTAAAGGCTGAGAACCAACACTGATCATTTTCTTATTAAAAAGACTGTTGAAATGATAGATTTGTACTGTAGTACACATGAAACAGGCTTTATTATCATATATTGATATAAATAATCATGGTGCTGGCTAGCATTTAAGGTACTATCATGTCCGAAGAGAAACATCTCATGTTGATAATAATGGGAATTATGGGCTGCAATTGAGGGCTAATTAAATGCTGCATTTTACCCCAAACAGCTAGTGGACCCGTCACATAAAAGCTGGATAACAAAAGTCCTTTTCAAATTAAACATGAAATCCAAATTCTTTGTTTTTATTAAAGCATTCATAGCTGTTGTAAACTCATTTAAAAATCTCAGCTGTCAATCAAATATTGCCTGCCCCTCCTCTATGTCTTAGGCATAGAGGTGGGAGGGCAATAACTTTCACTTTCCATTCAGCACTTCCTAGATATCACAGCTCTTCCCACATTCCCCCCGTTCTCTTCACCATTTAATTGTGTAACCAGGGCATGGGGATAGACATCGGGTCCCCCATTCTATTGCACAAACAAGATTCTGAGATGATGCAAGGCTTGCCTTAATAACAATGTCCACAAAATGGCTGCTGCCTGCTTGCTATAATTATTAATTCCCAGACTGATGGAAATGAGATTAAAATGATTTATACAGTGTAATTAAAGTTTATTTTGTTTGACTAACATGATAAAATAGGATTTTGAATAATTTGTTTTGTGACAGGTCCCCTTTAAATGCAAAGGGTATCATTACTCTCTCCAAATGTCCCACCAGAAAAACAACAACTATTTTCAAATACAAATGTCATGCTTTTTAAAAATGGTGCTGAATTTTCAAAAGTGATAATTGATTGAATGCATTTAACACTTATTTGACCTGAAGGAGTTACAGGAATGCAATTTGATTCAGCATTTTGTGATTATTTATTTTGCTTACACCTTATTGCAACACAGGTATTGTATCTACTAATGGCCACACCTGGAAACAGCAAAGGCGATTTGGAATGATGACTTTAAGGAACCTGGGACTTGGGAAACGTGGACTGGAATCCAGGATCCAAGAAGAGGCTCAGTGTCTGGTGAAGTCCTTAGCAGCCAAAAACGGTCAGCATTCACAGTGAAAAGGAAAATATGTATTTATTTTAAAAAAAAATAGATCTTTAGTAGGCTCAATAAGGAATTATATTTTATTGTATTTAGGTATATTTCAGGTGTTACAATATTAACTGCTGGTATGAAATAAATGATGTATTAGTATGAAATCTTTATGTATAGGGGTAAGAACTGCGCCAAGACTGCATTAAACAGTAAACATGCAGCATCTTGTCTAAGTTCAGCATTTTAGTGCAGTCTCTTGGGTAGAGTCCCCATTGGGAGAAACATGTAGAATAACCCTTTCTTCCCTGATAACTTGTGTCAATTGTACAAAAAAAGCAACAAGAGTTGAGTGGTACCGCACAAGAGCACATGGCAAAAGTCTGAGTGTAATGAGTCCATGAACTAAGGCTTGTAGTTTATTATGGATAGTGTACTGCCTGATAAAAATTGTAAGAATAGTAGAAATAACCACAGAGTTCAGTGACCTTTATAAAAGCAGAAGGACAAGCAGTCACAGAACTCTGCAGTAATTAATCTAATAGCAATTAATATCTTTTATAAATGACAGTATAAAGTATAAATAGAAATATACAGTATAAATTTTTCTCTCTCTCTCTATATATACGTATAATCTATGCTTAGCAATGTCATTTGTCTACAGAAACATTTGTATTGTAAAAATAATGTACCCCCCGTTTTATTAGTTTCATTACCTTTTTTTCACTATTTACTTTTTTTTTTACTAAATACATCAGATAAACAAAGAGACAGATACAGACAGACAGAGTTATTAAAATGTCTTAATTACACTGCTCTTCTGCTCTTTAGGAGAGCCAGTTAACCCTTCGGATCTCATTGTCCATGCAGTGGCAAATGTAATTTCTGCTGTGGTATTTGGGCACCGTTTCTCTATAGAAGATCCCACATTCCAGGAAATGGTTCGGTGCAACAACTGTTTGGTTACAAACATGGGCACAGCCTGGGGAAGGGTATGTAAAAATGAAGCTAACGTCTGTCATCTGTTTATTTCAGAAAGTAATCCAACAGCACAGCAGTAATATTGTCTGTTTTTTAGATGTATGATGCTTTTCCTTGGCTGATGCAATATGTACCAGGTCCACATCATAGCTGCTTTGCTGCTATGGATTATCTGGCATCATTTATAAAGAAGGAAGTAAAGTTGCATGAATTAAACGACTCAAACGAGGAACCTCAAGATATTATTGATTACTACCTGGCACAGATTGCCAAAGTAAGTATCTACAGTACATGAAACATTTCTTTAAAGGGGTGGTTCACCTATAAGTTAACTTTTAGTATGTTTTAGAATGACTAATTCTAAGCAACTTTTCAATTAGTCTTCATTATTTATTTCTTATTTTCCAATTATTTTCTTTTTCTTCTATTAATATTTGTCACTGAACAAGATTGGTTGCATATTTGATAATTCACATTTTGAGACAAATCTGAATGATATGAGTGGGGGAGGGTTATAGCATGACCAGTCAGAGTAAATACAATGGCTTGTCCTTTGCCATCTGGATCTTTTTTGCCTTGTCTCATTGATATCTCAGTGACCTGCAGATATAACTTGAGAAAGCTAGCTTTGTTACTTATACAATCATGCGGGACCTGTATCCCCTTGTGTGTGAGAACCTTAGTTTTAGGGGCCAATTTATTTAACCTCGAATTTATCTGGTCAAGGTGAAAGGGGAAAACTCAAATTTTTAGATATTTTTTTATACCCAAAAGCTGCTAAAAAATCCGAAAATGCACCATCTCAAAGCTGTCGAGGTCATGTAGAAGTCAATGGACGATGTCCCTGAAGTTGTTTTTTGACATTGTGATCTGCGCTGGGTAATCTGATAAAGTAAGGGTACTCATCCGATAATCCGATAAAGTCGAATTTTCGCAGCAGCAATTCGATAAAGTAGAGTTTTTGATCTGTCATGAATTGATGCCCAATTTTGTTGCAGCATTTTTTAGCTTGACTTTTTCCAGAGAAAAATCAAATTAATTCAATTCGTGGAAGGGAGTTAGGTTGCCTTTGTTTTAATAAAAAAAATCAGTCTACATAAAAACAATTGTGGTCATCAATCAGCGGAAAGACTGAATGAAGAGCAAGACAATGCCCTTAGGATAGAATTACACGAGCAAATTTACCTGCAATAGCAACTGTTCCAACACACTGAGATGAATTGCAGGCATCACATCAGATGCGCCGAATCTGTGGTAAGTAATAGGAATGTAGGACGTTGCTGCTGCGTGCATCCGACATGACACAACTGTCAGAAGAAGACGAAACATGCAGCGTTCGCATCCGACAATCGTGTCTGATGCTCGCAGCGACAACGTCAGATATTCCTGTTACTTACCTTAGATTCGTGCATCCGACATGACCCCTGGGATTCATCGCAGCGCGCCAGAACAGATGCTATCGCAGTTAAAAGCGCTTGTGTAGTTCTACCCTTATCCTTAGTCCAACCAATTAGCAGGTAGCATTTACCCATCACCAACAAACTTCTCATTAGTTGCTAATTACTATAGATTACTTCAGGAATGGCCTGTTATGTATTACTTGGCAACTGCAAGTTCAAATGTTTGTGGGTAAATAACTTTAGAGACTGGTCTAGGTCTAAGTAAACTTAGACAGTCAGAGCGTTTTAAGGCAATGGTACATGGAACAATGTTAATTTTTTTTCATCTTTTGCAGACCAAACACGAGCCAGACAGCACATTTGATGAAGCCAACATGATAAATGTGGTGACTGATCTGTTTGTAGCTGGCACAGAGACTACAGCCATTACTCTTCAGTGGGCTTTGCTATACATGGTGGCTTTCCCTGAAATACAAAGTAAGTACATGGCACACAAAAAGCAGCAACCATTTTACAGGGTTACACAAGTATATCACAAGGGAGAAAAAAAATCAATAAGTGGCAAGCATTTTGAGTCATTATATAGTTTTGCTTGTAATATTGTGCCTTGGAGCATTTTATTCTAAAGGCATGTACATTGTCCCCCCTATAGAGAAGGTACAAGAAGAGTTGGATTCAGTTCTTGATGGTTCTCAGCTGGCTTATTATGAAGACAAGAAAATACTTCCATTCACCAATGCAGTCATCCATGAGGTTCAGCGTTATGGGAACATTGCATCTGTGGGAATTCCCAGAAGTTGTATAAGGAAAGCTACAGTCAATGGATATCAGTTGGAGAAGGTAAGGGATGTATCTAACACAACAAAATGCTATAAAAGATACTTTTGGTATTTATTGATCCATGTGTGTATCATATAATGGGCCATATTCAATTCAGTGAGAAAAAGGTTTATCACGGATGAGATTCAATTCATTTCAGAAAAAGTAATCTTTCAGTTTATCACATAAAAACTCTATTGACGTCTATGGGAATAAAACTGGAACTGAATTCGGAGAAACGTTTTTACTCCTTGAATTGAAGCTTGTCCATGACTTTTCTTGCGATAAACCATGAGATTTTTTTGACCTTTTTTCACTGAATTGAATCTGGCCCAGTATGTGGTAGTGTTAAGGTACAAATTGATTATATGAAGCATTTTCAAGAACTGTCACTAGTTCTTCCAAGGAACAGGTCAGGCAAAGGTCTTTGGGCGGCCAAGCCTACTGCCACTGCAACCTTACCAGATACTCCAAATATTAATGGAGTTAAAGGACAAGAACCCCCAAATTCAAAACCCTAATTCATTGGGGGAGTGGGCTGGCAATATTTTGACATACACAGTCAGATAAATCCCTAAGTTTCCCCTCAGGCCAGTGTTCCTTTTAGAAAAAAAATGCAGTGACCCAGGTAACTTTCTAAAGCCATATTCACTGTTTCTCCCAAATATCATTTGCGTTTACATAGTGGTGCCTTCTTGGTCTACAGCACAGTTAATTAGGGTTTTCATTTCCTTTAAGTACATTGTGGTGCTAGTCCTGAATTAGCAAATATTTTTAATTGTATCTAAACTGTTTCCTTCCCAGGGGACCCTATAGTCTGATTATATCTAACAAATATAAATATATATACATAGAAAGTACACAAAGGGGCAATAAGAACCCCACCAGAACAGGTGATCATTATAGAGGCTAACAAGATCACTACAATACACTGTCCAACAATACACTACATAGGCACACCAGCAAGTGGGAGGGTGGAGAATGGATTGCTGGTATGGGTCGTGGGGAGTATTGGGTGCCTACAAAACCATTTCTTCTAGGGGCCTTAGTGTGGAGTACTTACACCACTGTAAGGAAATGTAAAATATGCATATGGCAGAAGAATGGAAATCATTTAAATATTAATTGTATTTTAATTCAATATCTCAGAATACAATGGTTTTGCCAAACCTGGACTCTGTACTGCATGATCAGCACCAGTGGGAGACCCCTTACAAGTTCAACCCTAACCACTTTTTGGACAAAAATGGAAACTTTCGTATGAATGAGGCATTTCTGCCATTCTCTGCAGGTTAGTATTTCTTTCTTTTCTCTCTCTCAAGTGGTTGAGATATATAAACCTACCTGTAGGAATCCCCAAACCTGAACAGTCATAATAAGGATTATTATAAAAACACACCAATGTGGATAAAATAGTGTTGAAGACCGGAGACCTGATGAGAGGGCTGTTTTGATTTATGAGTAAACTTACATTATTGCTAGAGACACTACTGGAAATTTGAAGAGATTTGGCTTCCCCGGCTGGAGACCAGTGCAGTGGTGACACTCCCTGAATCCCCACAATTTCCACCCCTGAAATTATCATAGATTTCAAAAATAATTTGTGCTCGCAACCCACTGTTGCATATACTCGCCTTTAAATGATATACTGTTAATGGATTCATAATATCTGTTTTTCTGTTTATTGTAAACAAAATCATAAAAACACACCCAGGTTTATTACAAAAACACCAAGACAATTTATTATAGTTGTCAAACTTACGCCTTAAATGAGCATTCATGGCAGATTTATCAAATATCACACTGGGGAATCATGGAGTATTTCCAGCACTATGATACTGTATCCAGCTATCAACACTTTCTTGACTGTCAGGAGGAATATTTTCTTGACAGTCAGGAACAGTTTTTCCAAAATTGTCACATTTACCAAACTTAATACCTTGGTCCATTCATCAGAATATGTTCAACTTATTTCAGCAGTTCAACTACTCATTACTGCTCAGCATCAAAGCCAATTACTTTACTCCCAACTATATATCACACGTGCAAAGGAAGGATCTGGAATTTAAAAAAAAAATCATTAAATCATTAAAATCATTAAATTACTTAATAAATCAACCCCTTAAGTGGCAGGTATGTAATGAAGCAAACAGAATATACAAACTTTTCAGTACTGGAATGAAAGATTTTTTTAAATCTAGTCCACCATTAAATTTTAATGCAACGCCAGTCATCAATTAATCTGGTAGGCTTGAGCTAGGAGCTATACCCATTTAAAGCGCTGATGAACTGAAACACTGATCTGCTTTGATAAATGTATCAATTCAATAAACAGGACTATGCCAAATTTAAATTGAATTAAATTACCATTTGTCCCTAAATCTAAATTACAGACCCCTTTCTATCGAAGGGTCACTATTAAATGAAAATGCTTCAAGAGCTTATCACACAAAAATATAACAGAAATAAGACTTTCATTAGAATTGCTGTAAGAAAACTACACCTTTAAAAAAAAAAAAGTTTTTTTTTAAAAAAAAAAGCATAATTTCAAAATGACAATGAGATTTCTTGCTCTTCCTGTACAGGACACAGGGTATGTTTGGGAGAACAACTGGCCCGCTTTGAGCTGTTCATATTCTTCACCACTCTTCTTCGCAGATTCAACATTGAACTGCCAAAAGGTGTAACAGAAGTCAACACAAAATATGTTTTTAAGATGACACTGCAGCCTCATCCCTATGAAATCTGTGCTATCCCCCGTTAACCTGCATCATATAATTTACTTGTGTTCTTGTTCTGTGAGAGATGTACAGTTTATTCTTGCCTTAATTAGTATGGCTAGGAACAGAATTAATCTGTACATCTGTGATACATCTAAGCGATCTCGGCATCTCTGCATTGGCGTTTATTCTATAGTCCTAATAAACACCACAAAACTAGATCATTTGAGATGCCGACGTGTACATTATTTTGGTAAGCCATATAATTACATGCATGAATATACATACATTTAGATACTGATGGACTGTATCCACAAAGAACAGCCCATGTTTTATATGTAGTTATATCTATTTTTTTAATAACATGACTAGATTTGATTAAATGTATGGTGGTGTGAAATTCTTATTTCAACAATTTAGGGTTCTAAAGGTTATTGGTTTTTAGGTTTAAGCTCTCTCTTTGCAATGCAGCATTTAAAGAAACCGTAACACCAGAAAATTAAAGGGTTTTAAAGTAATGAAAATATAATGTTGCCCTGCACTGGTAAAACTGATCCGTTTGCTTCAGAAACACTACTATAGTTCATATAAACAAGCTGCTGTGGAGCAATGGAGGAAACTGAAAAAACCCTATAGCACAGGTTAAATAGTAGATAACAGAGAACATCATTATGTTCTACAGAGCTTATCTGCTGTGTAAGCTGAGCCTTTTCTCCTTTGAATGGCTGCCCCCATTGCTAGACAGCAGCTTATTTATATAAACAATAGTAGTGTTTCTGAAGCAAACACAGACGATTAACTAGTGCTGGCCAGCACTGGCATATTTCTATTACTCAATCATTCGGCTGTCAATGTTCCATAACCATCCACTCTATGGGGCAGATTCCCGGGCAAATTTTCGGCAGCATCAGCTTCGCACTAATCACACCAATTTGCCAGGCACAAATACGCTACGAATACTCTGACGAAAGAGCTAACGTTTAGTAAAATCCACATTTTTGTGAATTTGTGGAGTAACGTCCATTCGCCAGAACGGAAATCGCATTAGTGTGAAGATAGTGTGAATGACCACTAGCGAGGATCCCATGTGCTAGTAAATTGTCGCCTGCGCCTGTTAGTGAATTGGCAATGTTCCTGTGGGTGGCAACGCTGGCAAAAAAGTGTTAGCCACTTCGCTCTTTAGTAAATCTGCCCAAAGATCTTATCCATTTAAAGGGGACCTGCCATCCAGACATATAAAGCAGTAAAGGTATGGGACCTGTTAACCCGGAGTGCTCGGGACACAGGGTTTTCGGGATAAGGGATCTTTCCATAATTTGGATCTTCATACCTTAAAATCATGTAAACATTAAATAAACCCAATAGGCTGGTTTTGCTTCCAATAAGGATTAATTATATCTTAGTTGAGATCAAGTACAAGGTACTGTTTTATTATTACAGAGAAAAAGGAAATAATTTTTAAAAATTTGGGAGATGGGCATTCTGTAATTTGGAGCTTTCTGGATAATGGGTTTCCGGATAATGAATCCCATACCTGTATAATAAATGCACCTTTCAAATTAATCATGAAACTTAAATTCTCTTTTTAATTAAAACATTCACACTGGTTATAAAATGAATTTAAAAATCTCACCTACCTAAGGCATGAGGGGGGCACTTACTCTAACTTTCCTTTCTAATTGTGTTGCCTGCATGGGCATCAGGTTCACATAAACATGGCACATAAACAAGGTTTTGGAAGGACACTGAAAACAAATGCTCTGTAAGGCTATAAATGTATTGTTATTTCTACTTTTTTATTACTCTTCTTTCTATGCAGGCCTTTCCTATTCATATTCCAGTTTCATTCAAATCAATGTATGGTTGCTAGGGAAATTTGGATCCTAGCAACACAAATAATGAAAACCAATTGCAAATGGTCTCAGAACATCTCTACATCATACTAAAAGTTAACTCAATTGTCAACAACCCTTTTAATAACAAGGGTCCACATTATGTGATCGTGTAATTAAAAGACTAAAAAGGAGTAAAGTTTATTTTGCTTGACAAACACAATAGAATTTTGAATATTTCATAAGACGACGGGTCGGCTTTAATATGGTCACCACCTCCACTTTAGGTCGCTGTGGTGGGGAAGCGTCATGACATAGCAACCTCTAGGCTACAATAATGTAATTTAGAATCTGAGCCATAATGCCTGATGGGATTGCTAGTATACAAGAGAAGGGACACTTAAGTGAATATAAATACATCCTTAAAGGAAAACTATACCCCCCAAACAACGGAGACACGTAATTTGTCTATTTAGGTTCTCTCCTATTCATATACCCGTCTCTTTAAAACCACTTCTGGGTTGCCAAGGACCCTATCAGCCAGATAGCTGCTGAATTTACACACTGGAAATTTGCTGAACAAAAAAAACATTAAATAACATTAAAAGCAACTACAAATGGTCTTAGAATATTACTTTCTACCTCATGCTGAAAGTTATATATGTAACGCAACACAACTATAACACAATGTTACATATTGTGCTGCTGAATGTTATTGAAGGGATGCAAAAACAACTTATTTTTTTTTCATCAAAGGCCTGAAACTTTATTTTCAATAATAATTAGGATTCAATTTTTTTTTACAATATCCATATATGAAACATTGAAAGAAAATACTAAAAATGACATAGCCTTAAACTGAAATAAAACAAAACACAACACACAAAGTAGTGACTTTTTGTTTGCTTATTTTTTTCTTTTCTTTTTGTTCCTTTTTTTCCTGTACAACACTTGTTAAATCTCTGATCATGGGGGGGGGGGGCAGACTGTATGCAAGAAATTATGCTTGGAGCAATGAATGATTTGACCCTTCCTGCATACAGTAAAACAGCCCTTTTTGTGGTAAAAAAAAAAAAAAGATCAGATTTGAATTCTTTGAATATTTCATTGCTGTTTTCCAAGTGATTCAGAAGTCACCGACTTATAACAGTTTTTAGAGATTTTTTTATGTAAAAGTACATTTATCTTGTAAGCCTTTTAGGAGGTCATATAAGGCTAGACAATATTAATAGGCATGGCCTCTTGTACTACAGGCACCAAACATGGCATTCCTATAGGAGCAGCTTCTACTCGAAAAGGATAAGTCAGTTGTGTGCAAGATCCATGGCTGACTGGCCATTAACATTCATATTCCTCCATAGGTCTGTCAACAGCCCTCTATTACTAAATATATGGGGCTAAATGTCATTACAATGACATCTTTTTGTATAAAAAAAAATGGCAGCTTTGAAGCAATTATTCAAGGTGCATTCTGATCTGTTCCAATACTTTGGGGTTTCCCGGTCACTTTAAATAGGCACTACTCATTGTCAGTAAAGAATTGTATAATGTGTGTGCCAGTCAAGAAAAGTCCTTACCTCTTCTACAGACTTTCCAGCTCATATGGGACATTTACAAAACTTCAAGTTGCTTTTCTCTCAGGTTTGGGCTAAAAACCAAGTCCTATACTTGTTACAAGCTTTCAAACATATGACAAATAAAGAAGACCAATGTCTATGCCCATTCTTTCTCTTGAATGGACAAAGCAGCAGTCCTGTTGTACACTACCTCTGTAAACTCAGACAAGCCATTCCAGTCAAGTGCAAGTCAAGAGCAGCTTCTTTTAGGAGTTGACGACAAATCTTTCTAGATGTAGGTTTCATAGCTTTCTGCAAACGGAGTCCTCTCAGTAGTTGTTCTAAAGTGCATTGGTGGGTTTAAGAAAACCACGTGAATAGA